>NC_041387.1:581205500-581306839 GCF_002162155.2 Triticum dicoccoides
GCTTGTCTAAGTGTTGGTCCTAACCAAGCCGCCTGCGGGGCCCCCTTGAGGCAACTCGAGGTCGGGTTTTACTCGTAGCCTATCTCATCCGGTGTTGCCCTGAGAACGAGATATGTGCAGCACCTATCGGGATTGTCGGCGCATCGGGCGGTCTTGCTGGTCTTGTTTTACCATTGTCGAAATGTCTTGTAAACCGGGATTCCGAGTCTGATCGGGTCTTCCTGGGAGAAGGTATATCCTTCGTTGATCGCGAGAGCTTATCATGGGCTAAGTTGGGACACCCCTGCAGGGTATAATCTTTCGAAAGCCGTGCCTGCAGTTATAGGCAGATGGGAATTTGTTATTGTCCGGTTGTAGATAACTTGACACCAGATCCGAATTAAAACGCATCAACCCCGTGTGTAGCCATGATGGTCTCTTCTCTGTGGAGTCCGGGAAGTGAACACGGTTTCTGTGTTATGTTTGACGTAAGTAGGAGTTCAGGATCACTTCTTGATCATTACTAGTTGACGACCGTTCCGCTTTCTCTCTTCTCACTCTTGTTTGCGTATGTTAGCCACCATACTCGCTTAGTCGCTGCTGCAACCTCACCACTTTACCCCTTCCTTTCCTTTTAAGCTTTGCTAGTCTTGATACCCATGGTAATGGGATTGCTGAGTCCTCGTGGCTCACAGATTACTACAACAACAGTTGCAGGTATAGGTTTCGCGATGATCATGACGCGAGAGCGATGCTTGCTTGCGTTGAGTTCTTCTTCTGCTTCTTCGATCAGGGGATAGGTTCCAGGTCGGCAGCCTGGGCTAGCAGGGTGGATGTCGTTTGAGTTTATGTTTGTGTTTAATCCGTAGTCGGATGATGCTCTGATGTATGATGTATTGTTGTATTCGTGTGGCATTCTACGCCTTATGTATGTATCCCCATCTATTATGTAATGTTGATGTAATGATATCCACCTTGCAAAAGCGTTTCAATATGCGGGTCTATCCTTGGTGGGACCTTCGAGTTCCTTTTGGATAGGGTCGCATATTGGGCGTGACAGTACCGGCGAGTGATTCATGGGTTGGGGGGGCTGAAAGGACATGTTTCCTGACGGCCCTCAGTGTGAGTCTTTGTGGCGGAGCGACAGGGCAGGTTGAGACACCTAGGAGAGAGGTGGGCCTGGTCCCTGGTCATTGTTCGTAGTTGTTTCAAGATAACACGCTTAACGAGATTTGGATATTTGATCTGAGTTGGTCGTTGGCCTATATGCACTAACCACCATGCAGGAACAGTTATGGGCACTTAGCGTCATATGTATCAGCTGAAGCTCTTCAGACGTCAACGAATGAGTGGCACGCGCCGGGTTGGATTGGTTAAGCCTACGCTTGTATTAAGGGGCTAGGTCTGCTCACCGGCCACGTTCGGAACGTGCAAGAGTGCAAAGGGTGATGGGCCCGAGACCCCTGCACGCTTAGGATGTAGACCGGCATGGTGGCTTCTCTGTTGAGCCTAGGTAGGGCTACGGCGTGTTGACTTCTCTGTTCAGGACGGGCATGACCCAGGAAAGTGTGTCCGGCCAGAGCGATCGAGTGTGTTGGGCAATGTGGTGCACCCTTGCATGGACGTTTATCTATTCGAATAGATGTGTCCATGGTAATAGGATGACTTGGAGTTGTATTCCGACCTCTGACAACTAGAACCGAATACTTAATAAAACACACCCAGATAAGTGACAGATACAGCCCGATGATCGCTCCCTCACAGGATGACGAGGACAGGATCTCCAGGTATGATTATGTTATACGGTGATTGATAAGTGCATTTCATATATATAATTTGGCACTCAAATTTAGCATCTATCGTGATATATCCATCCATTCTTGCTATGAGTTGTGATATATTTGAATGAAAATCATATAAAAGATCATTTACTTGTCATTTGTTTCTTTTGCAGAAAAGTGCGCAAGGCACTATAATCGTCAAGATTTTTACTATGTGGCTAACGAGAAGAGAGAAGGGCTTGTGTGTGACGACAAGAAGTAACCAAAGGGGCTAACTATAGAAGAGAGGGGATCTACTTGGGAAGGAAGAAGATAGTAGGAGGGCCCATGTGCAAACATCAAAATCTATCGTGAGGGGATCAAAATCCCGAGGTCACTACACAATTCCCCTCGGGCCTGGCTACACATCTCTCTTATCCCCCACCTCTCCTTCTCCAACTCCGGCCGCCGCCACGGCCAGGCCGGCGTGGTGGTGCGCCTCCGCAGCCCATCCATCCACCAGCACCACCATCACACGACCACTCCACAACCAGCGCCACCCAACCACCCATCCTCGCCATCTCCATCACCCGCCGCTGCATCATCACCAATCAGCCACCGCCGCGCCATCACCAGCACCTCCATACACCACCATCCATCAGCGCCACCATCTGCAGCTACCGCTGCATCTCGCGTGCTCGACCAGACAAGAGGGTCACGGGCATCTGGTCCTCCGTGTTAGCGCCCCCGTGTTGTTGATGTTCTTCTCCTTTCCCCCTTGCTGCTTCTTCCCTTCACGCTGCTGCTGCTGCCTTCCTTGCACCCCCTTGCTGCTACTACGATCTGAACCCTCCTTGCTTTTGCTCTTCCCTCGTCCCAGCCTGCTGCTCTCTCAATCTCTGCTGCTGCTATTCTCTAAGCCCCCCACGCTGCTGCCGTTCCTCTTCTTTCCCACGTCTATGCTGCTTTCTTCTCCCCAAAACTGCTGCTGTACCTTCTCCCTAATTCCCCTCTTCTCCTAACCTCGTTGCTGTACTTTTCTGAACCCCTACTACTGTTGTTTCCCTCATTATCTTTCTCTGAATTTTCTGTAAGCTGAGATGTGTAATGCTTTGTAATGTTCAGATTTGAGTAGTGCTTGACACTTGTTCAGTTTCAGACTTGTCCTTGATTAATAGTACTTGTGTTGTTCATCTCAGAGTACTAGAATTATGTCTTGTAACCTCCCCCTGTTTGCATATGTGTGATGTGTGTTCTGTAGTGTTTTTGTTAACTTTGTTCATGTGAAAACATATATGTTTGTGTTGTGATATATTTTTGTCCCTATCATATTAGCTTGTTTCTTTCCTTCTGTCATTGCTAGTTATATATGTGTGAGTGTTTGTGTTGTGAGAGTTGTACTGTTACATTGTGATTCTCATTTAAAATGTAAGAGTACTAGCTATATACTCCCTCCATTCCTAAATATAGGGTGTATAGTTTTTGGCACGGAAATTAAAGAACGCACGTGGAGGGAAAATTTCACAAGTTCTGGGCGAGATTACACCTGACTAATTGACATGAATAAAAAGAGGAGCTTGCTTGATATAAGGAAATGTAATCAAATCCCTAAAAAATTAATCCAAACGAGTGGTGCAACGCAATGCACCTTATATTTCGGATTTTTTCTCAGAAATCTATACACCTTATATCAAGGAACGGAGGGAGTATGTCATATATATTCTATTCATGTATGATAGTTATGTGTTATTGTCTAGTAGGTTTCCCTAATATTGATTCTCGTTTGTGTTAGTGTTTTAATCCCTCAAGCCTAATAAAAATACCAAAAAGACAATGAGTAAAATCTGAATTTCCCCTTGCTGTTTACCCTTTCTTTGTCGTCAACCTTAGCTAGTTTAGGTTATTATTTTCTTGGAATCCTCTCTTAAAATTTTGTCACCTAGCTTTAGCTGAGCATTGCTGCTGTCGCCTAGTCCCTGTGGAGAACACGACATCCGTAGTTTGGGGCGTAAAAAACCCTGCTATATTACAACTGATCATTTTGGCGTCGTTGTCGAGGACTAGCGTCGAGCGTTTGTGTGAGGCTTTAGACTAGGTTTAGCTTGTTTCCTTTTTGTGCTTTATATATTTGTGATATATCTCTAGCCACTAACCCCTGTTCTAGTTAGTATCTTTTTGTCTTCTTTTCCTTTTTGCAGGTTGGATTATCCTCTCGGTTATGGCTTACTATTCAGATCATCATGCTTATGCGAGCAACACTACAAACAGCACGGAAAGTGTTCAAGAACTGATAGGTAAGATTTCCCATCGATTAGATGATTTAGCTCGGCAGCGAGAAGGAGTTTTTGAGGATAGGCCTAGTTCTTACGATCCTTATTCCAGTGGCCATCCTTATGTTGCTCCTACTTGCCATATTTGTGGATTTCAGGGCCATTCACCCGCTGAATGTCAGTGTGGCTACTCTCACACTCCGGATTGTTTTGGCATGAGCTTCGCTCAAGAGCATAGCTCATACCAAAACAATTACTCACATGGGTGGCCTGAAATCCCGAATATGTCATATAGGAGCAACAACCCTGAGATCTCACAGTTTGGTTCTAGTAATCATATGCAGGGATTTAGGTACAATGAGGAGAGCCACAACTATGCACCACAACAATTCCATTCAGCTCCTACTCATATACCATAGCACCAGGAGATGTGTCCAATGGAGTTAAATGGTCCTCCATTTGGTCAACCAACAACTCCAGCACCTGTTGTGCAATCTCATGTGCAAGTGCCCACACAAGATGAGTTTGATGACATAGACAAGCTCACACTTTTGAGTCTCGAGTTCACTTGGAGTGCCGAGGATGATCCTATTAGGAAGGTGATACTTGAGGAAATGAAGAAGATTAAGAGTGGAAAAGAGCTAGTGGAAGAAGTAAGGAAGATTGAGAAGAACATCAACGCTGGCAGCACTATTTCTTCACAGCTAGAGCTGAGTGTTGCTGAGATATCCATTGATACATGTGAGGTACCAACACCTTCACATTCAGCTGAGCAAGATAGCGAGAGTCCAGAGGAAGAGATACTTCAGATCCAAGAAGAAATTCTCGAAGCCAAGGCACAAGATGATCTAGAGCTCGAACAACAAAGTGATCAAGTTGAAGACTCATCATCTACTACTCCTGAAGAAGTACAAGAAGCTGTTGTAGATGAAGATGAAGAACATGAGATTCATTTGCCTATTGTCATACCAGAGCGTGATGTGTCAGGTTTACTCAATCCTCTTGATGACATTATGCCTTGTGATTTCTTTGCTACTACCTTGCATTACATGATACCATCACTTAAGATTGATTTGAAAACTCATTTGCTTGGATATGATGATATATACCCTGTTAGTGGCATTACTCTCATTTGTGATGATCATAGTTACTTTCCTCGCGCTAATCCTATGCTTAATGAAACATATCACTCCCATGCTAGTCTTGAGCTTAATGATAAATATCATCCTCATGTTAGTGTTGACCTTGCTGATTTCTACCATCCTAAACATGTGCTTTATAGCTATGCTTATGTAATTGGATACTCTATCGATGACTAAGAGGGAATTCTCTCTGTCACTTGTATTGGCTTGGTTGTTGAGTGTTCTTTCAGGTTGATGCTTGTGTACCATTTACTACGAGTTGGCCGAGTTCGAGATGACATTCCCCGGGATCCTGGTGGACTCAGAGCATGGGGATGAGGAGAAGCAAGGGGGCACACACGAGGAAGGGAGAAGCTGGAGTAGGCATGAGGATAGAGAAGCAAAAGGAGAGGAGCTGCAGTTGGTGAGGTGATCGAGCGAGTGCTACTTCCTATGAAAACCCGGTGAGCTGTTTCATGACCCATTCCTAGTATATCATCCATTGATACATGCTGAAATCAAATGTTATTTGGGTTGCTTAAGCCATGTCTTAAATGTTGCCCCACTGAATTTTACTTGACATATGGTGCTTGATGAGAATATGTGAACTGAGCGTTGAATGCCTGGTAAACTAGTGATCTATACAATGCTTGCTTTGCTGAAAGTAGTGGAAGTTATTAGTTTTGAGTGCTCAAATCCCTAGTATACTAGAAAACTTAATCATTTTCTGCTTTTACCTCGATACACCTAGATCACCACGTTTAGATTCTGAATTTGTGCTAAGTGTGTTCCCATTGAGAGCAATCACCTAACCACTATGGATTAGCATGCTATGTTCCCTGGATCGGTAGCATGTGAACCAGACATGGAGAAGTGATGATTCCTGTTTTTGTGCTTATGTGTTGTTCATTTAAGATAAGTAATATTGAATAAATAAGTCTGACTACCTACAGTAGCATGTCATGTTCCCGGGATCGGTGGCATGTGAAATCGGGTTAGCTTGGGCAGTAATTAATAATAAAAAATGTAATTGTCGAACCAGGTGTATACCATGTTCTCGGGATCGGTGGTATGTTCCTTTGGGGAGACAAACAAAAAAACTAATAATTGGTCGAGCCAGGTGTATACCATGTTCTCGGGATCAGTGGTATGTTCCTATGGTGAGACTAATAATAATATAATCATTGCTTTATCTCTGTAAATAAGTGATTTGATCACAAGATTTAATTCCAGTTCGTTTTGTTCTTGGGATCATGCTCTCTTTAGGAACCATTTGGCGCAGTCATCACTTAAACTTGTTGATCCTCTTTTATCTCTGTAAAAGTTTAAAATGGTCATGCTTACTAGTATCCTACTGCTTTGTAGCACTCCTAACCATTAATTTTCACTAGCTAAGTCTGAAGCATGCCTTGTTTGGAGATCTATTTTACCAGGACATTCCTTACTCAGTTTACTGTTCATTATCTTGCCTTTATCATATTCCTTTGCTTGAGGACAAGCAAAGATTTAAGTGTGGGGGAACTTGATAAGTGCATTTCATATATATAATTTGGCACTCAAATTTAGCATCTATCGTGATATATCCATCCATTCTTGCTATGAGTTGTGATATATTTGAATGAAAATCATATAAAAGATCATTTACTTGTCATTTGTTTCTTTTGCAGAAAAGTGCGCAAGGCACTATAATCGTCAAGATTTTTACTATGTGGCTAACGAGACGAGAGAAGGGCTTGTGTGTGACGACAAGAAGTAACCAAAGGGGCTAACTATAGAAGAGAGGGGATCTACTTGGGAAGGAAGAAGATAGTAGGAGGGCCCATGTGCAAACATCAAAATCTGCCGTGAGGGGATCAAACTCCCTAGGTCACTACACAATTCCCCTCGGGCCTGGCTACACATCTCTCTTCTCCCCCACCTCTCCTTCTCCAACTCCGGCCGCCGCCACGGCCAGGCCAGCGTGGTGGTGCGCCTTCGCAGCACATCCATCCACCAGCACCACCATCACACGACCACTCCACAACCAGCGCCACCCAGCCACCCATGCTCACCATCTCCATCACCCGCCGCTGCATCATCACCAATCAGCCACTGCTGCACCATCACCAGCACCTCCATACACCACCATCCATCAGCGCCACCATCTGCAGCTACCGCTGCATCTCGCGTGCTCGACCAGACAAGAGGGTCACGGGCATCTGGTCCTCCGCGTTAGCGCCCCCGTGATGTTGATGTTCTTCTCCTTTCCCCCCTGCTGCTTCTTCCCTTCACGCTGCTGCTGCTGCCTTCCTTGCACCCCCTTGCTGCTGCTACGATCTGAACCCTCCTTGCTTTTGCTCTTCCCTCGTCCTAGCCTGCTGCTCTCTCAATCTCTGCTGCTGCTATTCTCTAAGCCCCCCACGCTGCTGCTGTTCCTCTTCTTTCCCACGTCTCTGCTACTTTCTTCTCCCCAAAACTGCTGCTATACCTTCTCCCTAATTCCCCTCTTCTCCTAACCTCGTTGTTGTACTTTTCTGAACCCCTACTACTCCTGTTTCCCTCATTATCTTTCTCTGAATTTTCTGTAAGCTGAGATGTGTAATGCTTTGTAATGTTCAGATTTGAGTAGTGCTTGACACTTGTTCAGTTTCAGACTTGTCCTTGATTAATAGTACTTGTGTTGTTCATCTCAGAGTACTAGAATTATGTCTTGTAACCTCCCCCTGTTTGCATATGTGTGATGTGTGTTCTGTAGTGTTTTTGTTAACTTTGTTCATGTGAAAACATATATGTTTGTGTTGTGATATATTTTTGTCCCTATCATATTAGCTTGTTTCTTTCCTTCTGTCATTGCTAGTTATATATGTGTGAGTGTATGTGTTGTGAGAGTTGTACTGTTACATTGTGATTCTCATTTAAAATGTAAGAGTACTAGCTATATATGTCATATATATTCTGTTCATGTATGATAGTTATATGTGTTCTTGTCTAGCAGGTTTCCCTAATATTGATTCTCGTTTGTATTAGTGTTTTAATCCCTCAAGCCTAATAAAAATACCAAAAAGATAATGAGTAAAATCTGAATTTCCCCTTGCTGTTTACCCTTTCTTTGTCATCAACCTTAGCTAGTTTAGGTTATTATTTTCTTGGAATCCTCTCTTAAAATTATGTCACCTAGCTTTAGCTGAGCATTGTTGTTGTCGCCTAGTCCCTGTGGAGAACATGACATCCGTAGTTTGGGGCGTAAAAACCCCGCTATACTTACACTTGATCAGTGATACATGTTAACTTACCAGCTACTCTCTTCTATTGCTTCAAGATGGAGGCTGCCAAAAGCATAGTCTTCAATAGAACTAGCTTCCCCCCCTTCTTATTCTGGCATTCTGCAGTTTAGTCCACAGATACTAACCCTTTCATTGATACCGATGCATATGTAGTATAGATCTGATGTCAGTCTTGTGAGTACTTTGGATGAGTACTCATGGTTGCTTTGCTACTTCTTTTTCCCCAATACCCGATTGCTGCGATCAGTTGACGGAGCCCCGGAGCCAGCTGTCCCCGCCGATGATGACTACTACTACCTCGAGGGTGCCTACTACTATGTGCAGGCCGCCGACAACCAGGAGTAGTTAGGAGGCTCCCAGGCAGGATGCCTTGCCTTTTCTACCATTGCTACTTTTGAGCTAGCCTTCTTAAGGCAACTCGTTTAACTTATGTATGTACTCGGATATTGTTGCTTTCACTGACTTGTTTGTATTCGAACTGATGTATTCGAGCCCTCGAGGCCCCTGACTTGTAATATAAAGCTTGTGTGACTTTAGTTTGTGTCTGGAGTTGTGTTGTGATATCTTCCTGTGAGTCCCTGATCTTGATCATACACATTTGTGTGTATGATTAGTGTACGATTGAATCGGGGGCATCATAGTATGTCAAGAATGCAACAAATGACAATTAATTGAACTAGAGTAGATGATGAATGCAACTAAGAGAATATACAAACTAGAGTATCAACTAAAAATTATCTCTATTTTGTTGTTTATGTATCATGGCAAATTCTCTCTCTTTTGTTGCAATTTAAGTTCATGTCACATGACCTTTGTTGTTTATGTATCATGGCAAACTATGTACCCTGTACTATTATTGTTGTTGTGCTTGACACACCAATTCCCACATTCATGTTGATAAAATATACTCTACGTATGTTCTCAACCATACGCAAGTAAAATTCATATATAGAGAAGAACTCTATATTTTAAACATCAGCCACATAAGATAACAATATCTGAATAGTAAGTAATAAATTAGGTTCACATCCCATCCTATTAAGAATATATAGAAGCACAAGACTAGATGCAAGATCTACAAGTAATTACTAAGATAGTTTTCAAGTCGCGTGAGTTGGAGTTTAACCCTAAAACTTAGTACGAATATGACAACACTTGTCTTACTTGAGTTGCTCAAATTCTTGCCTTGGGTGTGGCTAGAACCAAACTAATTTTGTAGTTTCAGCATTGTCATACAAACTGGCATACTGATTTTGTAGTTGCAGCACTGCCATACTAATTATGTAGTTGCAGCACTGTCATACAAACACATGGCACTTCCCAGCACTGCCATACAAATTGTCCACCTATTCAAACTCCTAATTTTGCCTACTCAGACAAACTAATTTTGCCTACTCACTTCACTAGCAAACGGAAACCCTAGCTATGCAAATCAAATAGGGAGGGGATGAACTCATGATGATTTTGTACAAAGGAGAAAGAAGGTGGGA
This sequence comes from Triticum dicoccoides, assembly GCF_002162155.2. Taxonomy (NCBI): domain Eukaryota; kingdom Viridiplantae; phylum Streptophyta; class Magnoliopsida; order Poales; family Poaceae; genus Triticum; species Triticum dicoccoides. Next base: position 581,215,384 of record NC_041387.1, read on the forward strand.
GGGGTAGAACTCACAAACGATTTGTAGTCGATGTCGTGCCAAACCAAACCCTAGCAGCCCGTTGTTTTCATCGCCATCGCCGAAAAGCCTAGCAATGCAAATCAAATGAAATCAAATGAAATGGGTCAAGAGATAGGGCAAAGAGAGAGAGAGAGTTCTAGATATTACCTCGGCACTGGAGCCAGCCGGAAATGGCCGTGGGAATCGATCGGCGAAGAGCGGCGACACAAAGGGGTCCGAGAAAGGCACAGAGGAAAGCGAGTAGAGAGGGAAAGTGAGGTGGGGCGAGGAGGCCGTTGCCACCTTGGTTTTGACCTGCTACCTCCAACGCATTTTTGGGCTGGTCCAATACGCCATTTTAAAAATAAATAAATTACTTGCTTTTATAAAAGCAAACAAATTAACAATATTTCTACTTTACTAAAAACAAATTAAAGACTCAAAATATAACACGAAGAATGTCAGCATTTAGTAAAATATAGCGGAATAATAATAATTATTATTTGAATTTATTAAAAAGACTAAAAAAAATATTAGAACTTTATTTTAATTAAAAACAATATTTTTACTTTAATCACAATAATATTTTTACTTTAACAAAAACAACTCAAAGACTAAATATTGTATTTTAAATGTCAGCATTTCCAATTCAAATATTCTTACTTTCATAAAAGTAACTACAATATAATATAAAAATGATCACAATTTCCAATTAAAATATTCAAAATTTAATAAAAATAAACTACATATAATATAAAAAATGGTCACCACTTAAAAAATAAAAAATGCAAAAAATATGCACATTACAAAATAATATTACTAATTTAATAAATGTAAGTCCTGGATTTATCACTAAAGTATTTAATAAATACTTAAACACATTTTAATTAATTAAGAATAAATAAAAACAAATAAAAGTAATTCCAAAAAATAGACCCCGTGTCCTGTAGTGCTGACGGCAACTATGACACCGCCACAACTAATCATAATAGTGCTGACGTTCCATGTTACGCCACATCACCACTATATTACACTGTGTACCAACTGTGGGTCCCACCTATAAGTGGCGATCAACAATTTTCCAATGCCACCAATATGGTTTTAATAATGTCGCACCAAAAATGCCAACGCCGCCACTATTTGAAAGGATCGAGAAGAGGTATCTAGAGGGGGGTGAATAGACCCTTAACACACAAAGTTGGCAGTTTTTAAGTTTTTTAAGTTTAGGTAGAGTTTAAGAACGAGTTTAACCATTCACAATACATATCAAGCAAGCATGCAAAGAGTATATGAGCAGCGGAAAGTAAAGCATGCAACTTGCAAGAAAGTAAAGGGATGGGATTGGAGTGTGCAAACGCAATTGGAGACATGGATGGTTTTGGCATGGTTTCGATAGGTGGTGCTATCGTACATACACGTTGATGGAGACTTCAACCCACGAAGGGTAACGGTTGCACGAGTCCACGGAGGGCTCCACCCACGAAGGGTCCACGAAGAAGAAACCTTGTCTATCCCACCATGGCCATCGCCCACGAAGGACTTGCCTCACTAGGGTAGATCTTCATGAAGTAGGCGATCTCCTTGCCCTTACAAACTCCTTGGTTCAACTCCACAATCTTGTTGGAGGCTCCCAACTGACACCTAACCAATCTAGGAAACACCACTCTCCAAAAGGTAATAGACGGTGTGTTGTTGATGAACTCCTTGCTGTTGTGCTTCAAATGATAGTCTCCCCAACACTCAACTCACTCTCATAGGACTGGATTTGGTGGAAAGTTGATTTGAGTGGAAAGCAACTTGGGAAAGGCTAGAGATCAAGATTCATATGGTAGGAATGGAATATCTTGGTCTCAACACATGAGTAGGTGGCTCTCTCTCAGAAAATGGATAATGGAAGTGTAGGCATAATCTGATAGCTTCCCTTGCGAATGAGGAGAGGGTGGAGGGGTATATATAGCCTCCACACAAAATCTAACTATTACACACATTACACCAAACTCGGTTGGACCGGATCAGAAATCTCGATCGGATCGATTCAATTCATATGTGACCGTTAGACAATTTCGGTGGGACCGACATGCATCTCGATAGGACCGATATAATTAGGGTTAGGGCATAATGTAGTCTCGGTTGGACCGATTACTCAAACACGGTTGGACCGACTTTGGTAATAAGCTACCCAGAGAGTTGGTCAGGCAAACTCGGTGGGACCGATTCGCTCGTCTTGGTGGGGACGAAGCGTTACGAAAAGGAAATAGAGAGTTTGCATTGCAGACTCGATGGGACCGATCGCGTATTTCAGTTGGACCGAAATGTTACGAAGGGAAACAAATAGTTTGCAATCCCATCTCGGTGAGACCGAGATCCCTATCGGTGAGACCGAAAAGACTAGGGTTTCTGGCAGTGGCTATGTCAAATGAACTCGGTGGCGCTGGATAGATCAAATCGGTGGGGCCGAGTTTGACTTTATGTTTGGGACATATGTGGATATGATAAAGTGGTTGAGGGCTTTGGAGCATATCACTAAGCATTTTGAGCAAGCAAGCCATTAAGCAACACCTTATCCCCTTTTAATAGTATTGGCTTTCCTATAGACTCAATGTGATCTTGGATCACTGAAATAGAAAATGTAGAGTCCTGAGCTTTAAGCTTGAGCCAATCCTTTGTCCTTAGCATCTAGAAGGGGTTCCACATCCTCTTGTCCATGCCACTCCACTGTTGAACTTATTTGAGATATACTAGATAAAAGAGTTAGTCCAACAAGAGATATGTTGTCATGAATTACCAAAATTACCCAGGGAGCACTTGTGCTTTCAATCTCCCCCTTTTTGGTAATTGATGACAACATACATCAAAGCTTTAGATAGAGATATAGAGAAAAGCAAGTAAAGCTTTGGAAGGACATGTAACATGCATAGGCTCCCCCTACATGTATGCAATCATGTGAATATGGAACATAAGATCAAGTGAGTGCATAAACATGACAGAGCAAGCAATGAGTTACATGTATCTTGGCTATATGCATTAGAGCAAATGATGTGAATATGGGAAATGTACCTTCATGCTCATGAGTCCTTCTTGCAAACAATATGTACAACAGCAAGAGATCTTCATGCACATGAGTGTGATGCATATACTTACCTTGTGATCTTGAACTAGCTTTGGAAGAGATGAACCTGAGTAAGCAAGGTTAGACAACACAGAGACATCTACTAAGCAGAGCAAGAGCAGTAAACCACAAGAGTACGAAGATTTGGGATGACATGTGTAGAGTGAGTACTAGGTACTCTATTTGAGTGAAGACATGTCCCCAAAGGGAAATATATGCAAATAATTTGAAGATTTTCTTCCCTTAGAGGTCTTGCTCCCCCTGAATCTTATAAAGGATATTGGGAGAATATAGGGAAAAGAAAATGAGAGAAAAGCAAACATAAAACACAATATGAACATGTCTTTCCCCTATGAAGACATGCAACTTCTCTCCTCTTTGAATATCAAGCAACTGGGGTCTTTTTCTTGAAAAGAATGTCTTTCTCCCCTTATTGCTCTCTCTCCATGTTGGAGTAATTAAGCTTTGATGTGAACTCCCTCTCCCCCTTTGACATCAATTTCCAAGAAGGGTCTTCTAGAGTGTGAGTCAAAATAGGTTTGGTCCTTGAGTCATAGAGCAAAGCAGCACATAGAGTATGATGCTGATAGAGGATAAGAATCATCGAGTGCAGCTGGATCAAGATGCGGAATGCAAGTGACTGAGTGATTTCACAACACTGAAATCGGTTACACCGAGTTGATTATTTCGGTGGCACCAAAAAGTTTCGGTTTAACCGAAAGAAGCAAACTGGTTTGTCCGAGTTCATCATAGAGAGAACACTAGCCACCTCAGCTCACTAAGCAAGTACGATCTCATAAGGATTTGCAATGAATTAGGATGCAGAGAAATGCAGAACAGAAAACAAAAGAAAATAAATCTAGATGAAGTTTTTTTTGAAAGAGGAACTACTATGCATGAGACACAATGCAATAACAAGGAGAAATACTAGAGAACTTCATCTAGACTAGGTCGGTGACAAAGTCACCTATGTTAGAGTATATTGACTTACGAGTCAAGTGAGGACACTTGACCATAGGTCATACTCATCGTTTAAGCTTGAAATGGGGTTGCCATTTTTTGTTTAAGCATCTTGATGTATTCACATCTTGTTGAGTTGCTTTGACCCATGTCTTTGGGTAAAGCTTCTCTAAGATGGAATAACTTACCTAGGGTGGTGGTGTTGAATTTGATCATGTAGTTAAACTTGTGTGGGATGCTCAATGTTGTCGGAGTTCACTTGGAGCACCACTTGTAAGTGAAGTTCATCTTCCTACTTGAGTTAGCATTGCAAGGAACAACACTTGTGTATCCAAAATGACAATTGCATAATTTGATATAGAAATATGTCAAAGGATATATTTGAAGGGTTTCATGCTTCCTTGTCTTCAACCACCGTAAAGTAGAGACTTGGTGATGTAGAGATTACTCAAGATGTGAGTGATTTGCAATCTCATAGATTTAGATCCATCCAAGTACCTACAAGGGTTAGATAGCATGCAAGGGTGCAAATGTATCCAAGATATATGGTTATCATCATAAGAGAAATATCATGGAAATAGTCATAGACTCATGTATTGCATGTATCCAAATGGAGTCCCTACTCCAAGTTTGAAGCATCAATGATGTTCAATTCACCACTTAACCTGCAAAACACTTTCTCATCAAGTGGTTTAGTGAAAATATCGGCCAATTGTTTTTCAGTACGAACATGCTTAAGGTTAATGTCACCCTTAGCAACATGATCTCGAATGAAATGATGACGAACTTCAATATGCTTAGTTAGAGAGTGTTGCATGGGATTGTGAGCAATCTTAATAGCACTTTCATTGTCACAAAGCAAAGGAACATGTTTCACATATATCCCATAATCTTTAAGAGTTTGGGTCATCCAAAGTAATTGAGCACAACATGACCCAGTGGCAATGTATTCCGCTTTGGCGGTCGATAAGGATACCGAGTTTTGTTTCTTGGAGGACCAAGATACAAGAGATCTACCAAGAAATTGACAAGTACCCGAAGTGGACTTTCTATCAACCTTGTCTCTAGTATAGTCCAAGTCGGAGTAACCAACAAGATTAAAAGAGGCCCTCTTAGGATACCAAATGCCAAAGTTTGGTGTATGAATTAAGTATATCACTATCATTTTCATGGCCTTAAGATGACATTCCTTAGGGGCCACTTGGAATCATGCACACATGCACACACTTAGCATAATATCGGGACGAGAGGCACATAGATATAACAATGAACCAATCATAGAGCGATAAACTTTTTGATCAACGGGTTCACCGTCCTTAGTCAAGTCAAGATGTCCACTAGTAGGAATGAGTGTACTCATACCTTTGCATTCTTGCATATTGAACTTCTTGAACAAGTCTTTGGTGTACTTTGTTTGAGAGACAAAGGTGCCTTCCTTGGTTTTCTTGATTTGCAAACCAAGAAAGAACTTGAGTTCACTCATCATAGACATCTCAAACTTCTCCGACATTAGCTTCCGAAACTTTTCAGTAAAATGAGGGTTAGTTGATCCTATAATATCATCGACATAAATTTGGCACACAAATAATTCTCCATTAACCCTTTTAGTGAAAAGAGTAGAATCAATCTTTCCAATCTCAAAGCCTTTTTCAATAAGGAACTTGGTCAAGCATTTATACCGCGCTCTAGGAGCTTGTTTAAGACCATAAAGAGCTTTTTGAAGTTTGTAAATATGATTGGGTTTCTTAGGATTAACATAGCCGGGAGGTTGTTTAACATAAACTTCCTCCTCAATTTCACCATTTAGAAAAGCGCTTTTAATGTCCATTTGGTACAAAGTGATATCATGGTGATTAGCATAGGCAAGTAAGATGCGAATGGATTCAAGTCTAGCAACGGGGGCATATGTCTCACCATAGTCCATACCTTCGACTTGAGTGTAGCCTTGGGTGATGAGACGTGCTTTGTTGCGAACCACTTGTCCATCTTCATCTTGCTTGTTGTGAAACACCCATTTGGTACCGACGATGTTGTGGTTGTTGTCGGGCTTCTCGACCAATGTCCACACTTGGTTTCTCTCAAAGTTGTGTAGTTCTTCATGCATGGCGTTTATCCAATCCGGATCTTCCAATGCTTCTTCAACCTTCATAGGTTCAATGCTAGAGATGAATGAATAATGTTCAAAAAAGTTAGCCAAACAAGATTTAGAGCGTGTGATTCTCCCGGTTTGGATATCATTGTAGATTTGCTCGACGGGATGGTCTCTAGCAACTCTTGCTCGAACTCGTGAGAGCTTTTGCTTTGATCGGGGTGGAACATCTTCTTCATCATCTTGTTCTTCTTCTTGGCCTTCATTGTTGTTGAGGTTGTCGTTCTCTCCTCGTGGTGGAGAAGGAGGTTGATGCGGTTCATCTTGGTGTACTTCCTCGTTTTCTTCATCTTGGTGTGTCCCGCTTGTGGATGCTTCCATATCAACTCTTGGTCCACCTTGTCGTGAGGTAGAAGCTTCCACTTGGACGGATGAGGTACTCTCCTTCACCTCCATTGGACGAACCTTGCCAATAGACAAGTCTTGGATTGCTTCCAAAGGATCTTTATCTCCTACATCAATTGGAAATTGCTCTACTTACGAGTCGGTAGATTCATCAAACTTCACATCTATCGTCTCTTCTGTTGGGTTCTACGGTAGGGTGCGTCGACTGCAAATTTAAAATTTCCTACGCGCAGAACAACCAAGAACATGCTACGGGAGATGGATCACAGTTTGTTACCACTAGACGCACAGTGTCGTGCAGCGGAAGAAGAGTTGGGGCAGCGCGTCCGCATGGATCGTCTCCTCCTCGTCCAATCTCCCTCGAATAGCCGGTCGTCCGATCCCACGTACAAGTCCACCGGAGCGGCACAAGTGCACCGCCTCTAATGGTATCCGCGCGTTCAGGAGGAACATCGTGCGTTGGACTGCTAGGTCCGATCACACAGTCGGCGGCGAGTGGAGGTGGCTATTTGCAACACATGCAAAACCTAACGACGGAGCCGAAGCGATCAACCCCATGAGTGTGCTGCACCTCCACTTTATATAGGCGTCCGTCACAGGCTCAACACTTGGGCCTCGCACAGACCCTAAAGCCCAAAGTCTACTCGATCACGTTCCTAGTCCAGTTCAGATCACATCCGACCAGTGTCCTATGAACCGACCTCGTAGGTTCCTCCCTTAAGCGCGCGACCCCTTAGGTTCAAATCGGCTTGGTCATAGTTCGGATCACCTCCGACATGCACGGTTGGTAGCGGCCTCTAGCAAGGCATGCCGACCACCAAGCAGACTATGAAGCTGGTTAGGTGAACCTGTACAATGTATCACACTTATGTTCCCTTTGCCGCACGATATATGTTGTCGGGCTCAAGGCGAGACTGTCATCCTTGTGCTAGCCCGACCTCTTTCTCGTTCTAGTGATACCGACCACAAACCGGATTATCTCATAATCCTTCTTGCATGGCCATGCTTATTCTGGTCGGATCACATGAGGGGCCCAGAGTATATCTCTCCTGACCGGAGGGGCAAATCCCATCTTGCTCGACCATGTCTTGCAGCATGGGTCTGAACAAACCCGAAACCTACCCTTGTAACTACCTAGTCATGGAATAGTGTTTGGTCGGCCCAAAGCAAGTCTGACACCATCCCGAGTACATGCGTCAGCTCAGGTCTTAGGACATAGAATGTATGTTGTACTAGAGACTCACAGATGACACATCGCTGCGTCTCATAGTTGGGTCTGTCCGAGTTGGACCTTATCTCGACTAGGATCCCACTACGTCGAATCCGACCAGACCTTTCCAAGTCCATATTATCCGGTTAGCATCCAATGCTCCATGGCTAGTGAGACCGAGCCATCGACCGTGTCATATGCTAGTCTAGTCGGCTGCGCGTCCACACAGCCCTTTCGACTAGGGACCTTTTACGACAGTCATCATGCAATGCATAGTCCCACAAACAAGTCATGTACTTGCTAATACACATCATTGATAATGTCCAAGGACTATCTTTATTCATAAACACATAGGAAATATCATCATACATGATTGCCTCTAGGGCATATCTCCAACATCTTCAACCTTTCGGGTGAAATTGTTGTAGACACGGTAAGTGTGAGAGTTTGAGCCATAACCAAGTAGGAATCCCTCATGAGATTTAGGAGCAAATTTAGAGGGACGATGCTTATCAAGAATCTAGCACTTTGAGCCGAATACTCGAAAGTATCCAACTTGGGGTTTGTTACCAGTGAGAAGCTTGTATGCCGTCTTGCCGAGTAGCTTGTGAAGATACAAGTGATTTGTTGCATGACAAGTTGTCTCAACCGCTTCCGCCCAAAAGTGCTTTGGCGTCTTGTACTCATCAAGCATCGTTCTCGCCATTTCAATGAGTGTCCGGTTCTTCCTCTCAAAAACTCCATTTTGTTGAGGTGTGTATGTAGCCGAGAACTCATATGAAATCCCTTCTTTGTCAAGAAAGGTGTCCACATTTGCGTTCTTGAACTCCGTTCTGTTGTCGCTGCGAACCTTCTTGATCTTCACTTCAAATTGATTTTGGGCCTTCCTAGCGAAGTTTTTGAATATCTTTTGGACCTGCGATTTATCATCGAGAAAGAACACCCACGTAAATCTTGGAAACTCATCAACTATAACAAGGCCAAATGAGTTTTCACCGAGATTTTTGTAAGCCTTTTGACCACAGAGATCCATGTGAAGTAGCTCGAGCGCTCTCCGTGTGGTCATGATGTTCTTCATGGGATGGCTTCCTCCAACCTGTTTTCCTGCTTGGCAAGCACTGCAAGTCTATCCTTATCAAATATGACATCTTTAACTCCAAGGATATGATCACCTTTAATAAGCTTTTCAAGGTTTCGCATGCCCACATGACCTAACCGTCTATGCCACTGATGTCTACTACACAACCTTCTTCTTGTAGACGTTGTTGGGCCTCCAAGTGCAGAGGTTTGTAGGACAGTAGCCAATTTCCCTCAAGTGGATGACCTAAGGTTTATCAATCCGTGGGAGGCGTAGGATGAAGATGGTCTTTCTCAAACAACCCTGCAACCAAATAATAAAGAGTCTTGTGTCCCCAACACACCCAATACAATGGTAAATTGTAAAGGTGCACTAGTTCGGCGAAGAGATGGTGATACAAGTGCAATATGGATAGTAGATATGGGTATTTGTAATCTGAAATTATAAAAATAGCAAGGTAACTAATGATAAAAGTGAGCGTAAACGGTATTGCAATGCTAGGAAACAAGGCCTAAGGTTCATACTTTCACTAGTGCAAGTTCTCTCAACAATAATAACATAATTGGATCACATAAAAATCCCTCAACATGCAACAAAGAGTCACTCCAAAGCCACTAGTAGCGGAGAGCAAACGAAGAGATTATGGTAGGGTACGAAACCACCTCAAAGTTATCCTTTTTGATCAAGAGTCTGTAGTAAAATAACATGAAGCTATTCTTTCCGTTCAATCTATCATAGAGTTCATACTAGAATAACACCTTAAGACACAAATCAACCAAAACCCTAATGTCACCTAGATACTCCATTGTCACCTCAAGTATCCGTGGGCATGATTATACGATATGCATCACACAATATCAGATTCATCTATTCAACCAACACAAAGTACTTCAAAGAGTGCCCCAAACTTTCTACCAGAGAGTCAAGACGAAAACATGTGCCAACCCCATATGCATAGATTCCCAAGGTCACGGAACCCGCAAGTTGATCACCAAAACATACATCAAGTGAATCACGTGAATATCCCATTGTCACCACAGATAAGCACGGCAAGACATACATCAAGTGTTCTCAAATTCTTAAAGACTCAATCCGATAAGATAACTTACAGGGAAAACTCAATCCATTACAAGAGAGTAGAGGGGAGAAACATCATAAGATCCAACTATAATAGCAAAGCTCCCGATACATCAAGATCGTGCCAAATCAAGAACACAAGAGAGAGAGAGAGAGAGAGATCAAACACATAGCTACTGGTACATACCCTCAGTGCCGAGGGTGAACTACTCCCTCCTCGTCATGGAGAGCGTCGGGATGATGAAGATGGCCATCGGTGAGGGATCCCCCCTCCGGTAGGGTGCCGGAACAGGCTCCCGATTGGTTTTTGGTGGCTACAGAGGCTTGTGGTGGCGGAATTCCCGATCTATCTTCTGTTTCGATGTTTTCGGGGTATATGGAGATATATAGGTGAAAGAAGTCGGTCGGGGGACGCTCGAGGGGCCCACGAGATAGGGGGCACGCCCAGTAGGGGGGGCACCCCCCACCCTCGTGGCTTCCTCGAAGCTTCTCTGACTTGAACTCCAAGTCTCGTGGATCACATCTGTTCCAAAAATAACGTTCCCGAAGCTTTCATTCCGTTTGGACTCCGTTTGATATTCCTTTTCTTCGAAACACTGAAATAGGAAAGAAAACAGCAATATGGGCTGGGCCTCCGGTTAGTAGGTTAGTCCCAAAAGTAATATAAAAGTGTATAATAAAGGCCATAATCATTCAAAACAGATAATAATATAGCATGAATGCTTCATAAATTATAGATACGTTGGAGACATATCAGCATCCCCAAGCTTAATTCTTGCTCGTCCTCGAGTAGGTAAATGATAAAAGAAAGAATTTATGAAGTGTTAATGCTAGCAGGTGCACAAGTTTGATCGATGATAATTTCAATCACCTTTTCTAGCATGTTTATATGTCATAACAGTAGTTCATCTCATAAAACTTCTCAAGGTCAAGTAACAAGCTATTCACATGTTAAAGCATAGACCATAAACTTTCTTGAAAACTAGCAAACTTCATTCTTAGTCATCAAACAATTGCAATTCATCTTATTTTCAGGAAGGGTCTATGTCAGAGCTTTGATTTAGCAAACTACACATACTCAACTATCATATAGTCTTCTACAATTGCTAAAACTCACGCAATATTGTGGTTATGGAGTTTTAATCGGACACTGAGAAAGATAGGGTCTACTAGTGTTGCCTCACAACGTATTCACCTTTGGGTGATGTTAACAATAATAGTTCATGCTAACTTACAACCAATTGGATATATATATCAGGATCTTTCCGACACGAGGTGCTTGCCAAAGGATAAAATGAAAAAAAGAAAGGTGAAGATCACCTTGACTCTTGCATAAAAGCAAAAGATAGGCCCTTCGTAGAGGGCAGGGATTTGCAGAGGTGCCAGAGCTCGATTTTGAAATAGAAATAAATAATTTTGAGAAGTATGATCTCATTATCAACATAACAACCAAGAGTTCCCAATATCTTCCATACTACATACATTATAGGCGGTTCCCAAATAGAATGGTAAAGATTTTACTCCCCATCCACCAGCAATCACACTCCACGGCCATCCGAAACAACGGGGTACCGTCTATAACAACAATAGTCCTGTGGGAGTTTTGTTTGCAATTGTTTTTTATTTGATTTTGATCTTTTTGATCATGGGACTGGGCATCCCGGTTACCAGCCATTTTTCTCGTGAATGATGAGCGGATTCCACTCATCTTGAGAATAACCCACCTAGCATGGAAGATACTGACAGCCCCTAGTCGCTACATGAGAGATTCGGGCATACAAAACAGATTATTGTTTCAAGGTTTGGAGTTTGGCACATGCAAATTTACTTGGAATGGCAGGTAAATACCGCATATAGGTAGGTATGGTGGACACTCATGGCAAAAACTAGGTTTAAGGATATTGGAAGCACAAGTAGTATCTCTACTTGGTGCAAGGAATTTTGCCTAGCATGAGGGGGAAAGGCAAGCTCAACATGTTTGAATGATCCATGACAATATACTTTAACTGAGATGTGAGAAAACATAACCCATTACGTTGTCTTCGTTGTCCAACATCAACTCTTTAGCATGTCATACTTAATGAGTGCTCACAATTATAAAAGATGTCTAAGATAGTATATTTATATGTGAAATCTCTCTTCCATCAATATTCTTTCAAGAATTGTTCAAATAACCAATACAATGCTTGCTAACCTTCAATAAATTTACAACCTCTACTTCTTAGATGTGAAGTCATTACTCCCCATGGGATAAGCAAATGAAACATATATAATTTCAGATTTATGACATTCAACTCATTCAACCATTTACTCATAGGATATAAGTGAAGCACACAAGTAAATGACAAACTACTCCAAAAAGATATAAGTGAAGATCAATGAGTAGTTAAATAATTATGCAACTATGTGAAGACTCTCTCTCATTTAAGAATTTCAGATCTTGGTATTTTATTCAAACATCAAGCAAAACAAAATAAAATGACATTGCAAGGATAGCACAACTCATGTGAAGAAGCAACAACTTAGGTTTAACCGATACTAACCAATAGTTGTTGAAGAAGAAAGGTGGGATGCCTACCAGGGAATCCCCAAGCTTGGATGCTTGAGACTTCTTGAAATATTATCTTGGGGTGCCTTGGGCATCCCCAAGCTTGAGATTTTGTGTCTCCTTAATTCCTTTTATATCACGGTTTCCTAAATCTCGAAAGCTTCATTCACACCAAACTCAACAAGAACTCGTGAGATAAGTTAGTATAAAACAATGCAAAAAACCTTATCATTTTCTACTATAACAAATTACTAAAATTATTATTCAACATTTCATACTAAATGTCTCTGCATATTTAATACTCCTATCCTAAAATAGAATCATTAAACAAGCAAGCATGCAAACAATGCAAACATAACAGCAATCTGCCAAAACAGTATAGTCTGTAAAGAATGCAAGGTTCATCATACTTCCCTAACTCAAACAATTATAAGAAAAATACTAAACTGTATAATATTTATCAGATCTCAATATGCAAAAATATTCAACATTATATCACTCTCTGACTTTTCTAAGGAATTTTTGCAACAGCGGTAAACTTCCTGTTTTCAAACAGCAACATGTATACTAGCAAAATAAGCATGGTAAAGGATATCCTTGACATTTTTATTGAAAATAGAGATGCAAAACATTATTCTAAATAACAGAAAGCAAATACTAACAAAGTAAAATGACGCTCCAAGCAAAACACATATCATGTGGCGAATAAAAATATAGCACCAAGTAAAGTTACCGATGAACGAAGACGAAAGAGGGGATGCCTTCCGGGGCATCCCCAAGCTTGGGCTCTTGGTTGTCCTTGAATATTACCTTGGGGTGCCTTGGGCATCCCCAAGCTTAGGCTCTTGCCACTCCCTATTCCATAGTCCATCGAATCTTTACCCAAAACTTGAAAACTTCAACCACACAAAACTTAACAGAAAACTCGTAAGCTCCGTTAGTAAAAGAAAACAAACCACCACTTTAAGGTACTGTAATGAAATTATTATTTATTTATATTGGTGTTAAACCTACTGTATTCCAACTTCTCTATGGTTCATACCCTCCGATACTACTCATTGATTCATCAAAAAAAAGCAAACAACACATAGAAAACAGAATCTGTCAAAAACAGAACAGTCTGTAGTAATCTGAATCAAACGTATACTTCTGTAACTCCAAAAATTCTGAAATAAACTGGTGGACCTGAGGAATTTGTATATTAATCATCTGCAAAAATAATCAACCTAAAAGCACTCTCCGGTAACAAATTACAGCTAATCTCGTGAGCACTAAAGTTTCTTTTTTTTACAGCAAGATCATAAAGACTTCACCCAAGTCTTCCCAAAGGTTCTACTTGGCACAAAAACTAATTAAAACATAAAACCACATATAACCAGAGGCTAGATGAATTATTTATTGCTAAACAGGAACAAAAAGTAAAGAACAGAAATAAAGTTGGGTTGCCTCCCAACAAACGCTATCATTTAACGCCCCTAGCTAGGCATGATGATGACAATGATGCTCACATAAAAAGAATTGAAACATAACGGGAGCATCATGAAGCATATGACTAGCACATTTAAGCCTAACACACTTCCTATGCATAGAGATTTTGTGAGCAAACAACTTATGGGAACAATAATCAACTAGCATAGGAAGGCAAAACAAGCATAGCTTCAAGATTTTCAACACATAGAGAGGAAACTTGGTATTATTGCAATTCCTACAAGCATATGTTCCTCCCTCATAATAATTTTCAGTAGCATCATCAATTAATTCAACAATATAACCCGCACATAAATCATTCTTTTCATGATCTACAAGCATAGAATTTTTATTACTCTCCACATAAGCAAATTTCTTCTCATAAATAATAGTGGGAGCAAACTCAACAAAATAACTATCATGTGAGGCGTAATCCAATTGAAAACTAAAATCATGATGAAAAGTTTCATGGTTATCATTATTATTTATAGCATACAAGTCATCACAATAATCATCATAGATAGCAACTTTGTTCTCATAATCAATTGGAACCTCTTCCGAAATAGTGGATTTCATCACTAAATAAAGTCATGACCTCTCCAATTCCACTTTTATAATTATCTCAATAGTATTCAACATCCTCCAAAATAGTGGGATCATTACTTCCTAAAGTTGACACTCTTCCAAACCCACTTTCATCAATATAATCATCATAAATAGGAGGCATGCTATCATCAAAATAAATTTGCTCATCAAAACTTGGGGGACAAAAAATATCATATTCATCAAACATAGCATCCCCAAGCTTGTGGCTTTGCATATCATTAGAATCATGGGTATTCAAAGAATTCATACTAATAACATTGCAATCATGCTCATCATTCATAGATTTAGTGCCAAATATTTTATAGATTTCTTCTTCTAGCACTTGAGCACAATTTTCCTTACCATCATTCTCACGAAAGATATTAAAAAGATGAAGCGTACGAGACAAACTCAATTCCATCTTTTTTTGTAGTTTTCTTTTATAGACTAAACTAGTGATAAAACAAGAAACAAAAAGATTCGATTGCAAGATCTAAAGATATACCTTCAAGCACTCACCTCCCTGGCAGCGGCGCCAGAAAAGAGCTTGATGTCTACTACACAACCTTCTTCTTGTAGACGTTGTTGGGCCTCCAAGTGCAGAGGTTTGTAGGACAGTAGCAAATTTCCCTCAAGTGGATGACCTAAGGTTTATCAATTCGTGGGAGGCATAGGATGAAGATGGTCTCTCTCAAACAACCTTGCAACCAAATAACAAAGAGTCTCTTGTGTCCCCAACACACCCAATACAATGGTAAATTATATAGGTGCACTAGTTCGGTGAAGAGATGGTGATACAAGTGCAATATGGATAGTAGATATGGGTATTTGTAATCTGAAATTATAAAAATAGCAAGGTAACTAATGATAAAAGTGAGCGTAAACGGTATTGCAATGCTAGGAAACAAGGCCTAAGGTTCATACTTTCACTAGTGCAAGTTCTCTCAACAATAATAACATAATTGGATCACATAACAATCCCTCAACATGCAACAAAGAGTCACTCCAAAGCCACTAGTAGCGTAGAACAAACGAAGAGATTATGGTAGGGTACGAAACCACCTCAAAGTTATCCTTTTTGATCTATCTATTCAAGAGTCCGTAGTAAAATAACATGAAGCTATTCTTTCCATTCAATCTATCATAGAGTTCATACTAGAATAACACCTTAAGACACAAATCAACCAAAACCCTAATGTCACCTAGATACTCCATTGTCACCTCAAATATCCGTGGGCATGATTATACGATATGCATCACACAATCTAAGATTCATCTATTCAACCAACACAACGTACTTCAAAGAGTGCCCCAAAGTTTCTACCGAAGAGTCAAGACGAAAATGTGTGCCAACCCCATATGCATAGATTCCCAAGGTCACGGAACCCGCAAGTTGATCACCAAAACATACATCAAGTGAATCACGTGAATATCCCATTGTCACCACAGATAAGCACGGCAACACATACATCAAGTGTTCTCAAATCCTTAAAGACTCAATCCAATAAGATAACTTCAAAGGGAAAACTCAATCCATTACAAGAGAGTAGAGGGGGAGAAACATCATAAGATCCAACTATAATAGCAAAGCTCCCGATACATCAAGATTGTGCCAAATCAAGAACACGAGAGAGAGAGAGAGAGAGAGAGAGATCAAACACATAGCTACTGGTACATACCGTCAGCCCCGAGGGTGAACTACTCCCTCCTCGTCATGGAGAGCGCCGGGATGATGAAGATGGCCACCGGTGAGGGATCCCCCCCCCCCTCCGGCAGGGTGCCGGAATAGGGTCATGATTGGTTTTTTGTGGCTACAGAGGATTGCGGTGGTGGAACTCCCGATCTATCTTCTGTTTCGATGTTTTCGGGGTATATGGAGATATATAGGTGAAAGAAGTCGGTCAGGGGACGCTCGAGGGGCCCACGAGACAGGGGGCGTGCCTAGTAGGGGGCGCGCCCCCTACCCTCGTGGCTTTCTCGAAGCTTCTCTGACTTGAACTGCAACTCTCCTGGATCATATCTGTTCCAAAAATAACGTTCCCGAAGGTTTCATTCCGTTTGGACTCCATTTGATATTCCTTTTCTTCGAAACACTAAAATAGGCAAGAAAACAACAATATGGGTTGGGCCTCCGGTCAGTAGGTTAGTCCCAAAAGTAATATAAAAGTGTATAATAAAGCCCGTAATCATTCAAAACAGATAATAATATAGCGTGAATGCTTCATAAATTATAGATACGTTGGAGACATATCAGCCACAACCAAACTTTAGAAGATTTAGCAATTAAGCAAGTTCTAGGTTGAGCCTTTTTAGTGAAATCAACAATGTATAGATCACCTTTGCATATACCGGTAAAGACCATTTTATGATTATCTCTACAAAACACTTGGCAATCTACTTTGGTAAATAGGACATTGAAGCCAAAGTCAGCTAGTCTAGAAACAGAAAGCAGATTATAGCCAAGGGATTCAACAAGCATGATATTTTGAATGGAGCTATCATGTGAGATGGCCACCTTACCAAGGCCAACCACCTTACCCTTTGAGTTATCACCAAAAGTGACGTACTTTCGAGGGCCGTCATTTTCAGCAAGCTCACCAAACATATCTTTATCTCCGGTCATGTGATCGGTACATCCACTGTCAAGGACCCATTCCTTTTCTCCTGCCATGTATCCCCGAAGATTTTCCATAAGACCAAAGTGTCTCATTGCATCATCAAGATCATAGTCACTAACGTCATCCTCATCATAGTATCCATGCTCAATATCATCATGTGGTGGATCAATTCCTAGAGAGGGTGATTCGTTAGACAAATGATTTTGATAATAGTCATCTTTATGAATTCTAATAGCTTCGGAAATAATATCACTAATGATTCCAACCTCTCCTTTGGCACGCATAAGATTTGTAAGCTCAAATAGACAATCACCAAACTTAGGATCATTGGAATTCATCTTACTCAAGGCAATAGACTTATGGATAATTTCATCTAGATTTTGCAAGGAATAATTTGGAAATCGTTCCTCAAGAAATTTCCATATGGTGTAGGCACACTCGAGAGTAGGTGTCGGTGTCAAAACCGACGGATCTCGGGTAGGGGGTCCCGAACTGTGCGTCTAGGCGGATGGTAACAGGAGACAAGGGACACGATGTTTTTTACCTAGGTTTGGGCCCTCTCGATGGAGGTAAAACCCTACTCCTGCTTGATTAATATTGATGATATGGGTAGTACAAGAGTGGATCTACCACGAGATCAGAGAGGCTAAACCCTAGAAGCTAGTCTATGGTATGATTGTTGTTCGTCCTATGGACTAAAACTCTCCGGTTTATATAGACACCGGAGAGGGCTAGGGCTACACAGAGTCGGTTACAATGGGAGGAGATCTTCATATCGTATCGCCAAGCTTGCCTTCCACGCCAAGGAAAGTCCCATCCGGACACGCCTTCAATCTTGTATCTTCATAGTCCGGGAATCTGGCCAAAGGTCATAGTCCGGTCATCCGGACACCCCCTAATCTAGGACTCCCTCAGTAGCCCCTGAACCAGGCTTCAATGACGACGACTCCGGCGCGCAAATTGTCTTCGGCATTGCAAGGCGGGTTCCTCCTCCAAATACTTCATAGAAGATGTTGAACACAAGGATAGTGTCCGGCTCTGCAAAATAAGTTCCACATGCCACCGTAGAGAGAATAATATTCAATCTAATCTACTAACGTATTCCGCAGCGTGACATCATGCCACGGCCAGGCTTTTATTCAAATCATTTTACTGTTCCACCTCAGCGCGTTTAGCGAGGCGGTTTCCTTGGCACGTCTTGTCAAAGCAGAGATCGTGTCCCCTTATTCCGGGATTCTCATCAATACGGGCGTGGGTAACCCAACCGCGCCATTAACCGCGGCGCTTGGGAGATAAGCGAGTTTTATTAGGCCAGTGGGGGCTCGTAGTTTCGGCCGCCCATATAAGGGGATAAGAATCTACCCTTTCCATTTACGCCTTGTTCTTCCTTTGCTTATTCGTCCCTGCGCGCTCGAGCTCCAACGCCCAAGTCTGCACTTCCCACCTCAACCTTCTCCAATCATGTCCGGAGCGGGAGGTAGATGGATGGCCTCCTCCGTCACGGAGGGGCAAATCAAAAAGCTGAGGAAGGTCGGATACTTGTCTGACGACATCGCGCACCGGCTTCCAGATGAGGGGCAACTCATCCCCACCCCTAGGCCCCATGAGAGGGTTGTATTTCTCCCCCATTTCCTCCGCGGACTGGGCTTTCCTCTTCACCCGTTCGTCCGGGGGCTCATGTTCTACTACGGCCTGGACTTCCACGATCTGGCCCCGAACTTCATCCTCAACATCTCGGCGTTCATCATTGTATGCGAGGCCTCCCTCTGCATCCAGCCCCACTTCGGCTTATGGCTGAAGACTTTTAATGTCAAGCCGAAGGTAGTGGGCGGCCGCCAAGCGGAGTGCGGAGGTGCCATGGTGGGCCGGATGGCCAACGTCCTATGGCTCGAGGGCTCCTTCGTGGAGACAATAAAGGGATGGCAATCGGGGTGGTTCTACATCACCGAGCCGCGCGATCCTAAATGGGCGGCGGCCCCCGAATTTCGATCTGGCTTCCCCACACGACTCACTTCCTGGAAAGAGACAGGCCAAATGTGGGGGGATTCGGAGGAGCTGACTGGACTTCAAACCTGCGTCCAAAAGCCGGTGAACAAGAATCTCAAGCTTGTCAACGTAGTCCAGGTCATGCTCATCCGCTGGATCCTCCCATGCCAACAACGGGCCTTCAAATTGTGGGAGTTTGATCCGGCGCAGCACCAAACCTTGAGCAGGCTTTACAACACTACGTACAAAGATGCCTGGAAGGTGCTGTTTAAGGGCGCTGAGGCACCCTCATCCGCTACCGAAGATCGCGGATTCAGCTCGCGGCATCAGGCCAGCGAGGTAAGCTACTCTACCCTTTACGGGACTCTTGTCTTTCATAGTCTGACTCTATGTGGGGTCTAACCTCCCTTTCCTTTGACAGGACTGGCTGAAGACATCCGGGCAGGTGAACTGTCCGGCTCCCTTACCAGAAGACCCAGCGGACGCCCAATTGACAGGGCTGCTAGTTTCGGCACCTCACGTGGTGCCGGAGAAGAAGGCCAAGAAGAAGGCCACGGAGACTCGCAAGAGCTCCCGACGCCTGGTGGTGTCGGGTTCATCGCCCGACAACCCCGAAGCACCCCCTGCCTCTGAAGACGAGGAGGAGGAAGAAGAAGAAGCCTCTCCCCCTCCGACGGGGGGAGGAAAGAAAAGAAAGGCCGCCCCAACTGGGGAGGCCGGAGGGTCCAAGAAGGGGAAAACCCTTCTGCCGGACTACGCCTCCGGTGCCGAAGACGGCGGGGAGGAATGGCCGTCCAGGGTCAAGCCCCTGGCAAGATCGTAAGTGTCCGGATATCCGAATAACTTATGGCGCTCCTCCATTATTTGGCATTTCCTGACGCCGAGTTTGATCATGCAGTCCGCCCGAGGCTCAGCTCGACGATTCGACGAGCGGCTCCTTGGATTCGTCGGATGTGAATAGCGCTTCACTTCCGACGGCCTCCTCCCCTCTCCCTACGGACGACGCCGAGGTGGAGTCCCGAAAGGGACTAAAGCAGGAGGAGGTGGTCCTGGAGGCGCCGCAAGGCGACCTCCCGGACTCCAGGACCAAAGGAGGTAAAGCCCCGGAGGGATCCAAGTCCGGCTCTGGGCCGGACGCTGCTCCGGAACCATCAACGGTTCCGGAGTCCGACAGGCGGCGCCTTCATAAGAAGGGCAAGCCTACGATGCCGGCGACCTCCGTCCATCCGGAGGCGCTGGACAATTTGCTGGAGGTGCTTAACGGCGCCTCCATCGACGAGGAACACCGCAATGTTATGAGTGCGGTGATTTAGAAGGTTCAGTCCGCCAAGAGGGGGCTGACAGAAGCCTGTACAAGTCTGTTAACAGGCTTTGAGGTATATGTTCAAAAACATATAAAAATGTTACCGCATAGACAGTAGCCCCTGATGCTCAGTTCGGCGTTCGGAAAGAAAAGCCAAGCTAAGGATTTAAAAAGATATACGCAGGAGTCTAACAAAAATATGTCAATATGGGAATGCAGGCTGCGCTGCTAACCTCTGCCGCACTGACTGCGGAGGTCAATGTGTTGAAGGAGAACCTCGAGCGGTCCGAGAACAAGCTCGGGCGTGCCAAGAAGCAGCTCGAGGTCAAGGAGGGTATGTAATACCGGAGGTAAATGTATATAGAAATACTTGGTTGCAAAAAATGACAGGACCAACGTAAATGTTGCAGGGGCCACGGCCGAGGTGGCGACCCTGAAGGAGGCGGTCTCCAAGGCCGAAAACAGTGCGGCCTTGGAGCGCACCGAGCGAGAGAAGCAGGAGGCGCGGGTGGCGGAGGTGCGGCAAGAGCTCCAGGCTCTCGTGGAAAAACACGAGAGTTTGGAGCGTGATTTGAAGACTCGAGAGTCCGAGCTCGCCTTGGCTCTTGAGAGTGCCAAGACCGCTAAGGCCGAAGCCCAGAAGGCCCTCCAGGAGATTGAGGCCAGGAAGAAGATAGCGGCGGGTAAGGCATTCTTTATGCAAAGCAAGAATATAAAAGTAAATTATCTGTTACTTACCCGAATCCGGAGCTCTCCAGGAGCGTTCACCGATCTGCCCCGTAGTGTGTCTGATGCTGCCGCATTCTACCAAGCCGAAGAGGGCAGCTCGACAGAAAAGGTGTTCTGGTCTCAATATGCTGAGGCCGGACATCCGGTGCCCCTGAGCGACCAGCTGAAGCAGCTGGTTGAACTCCACAAGGTGGCTGAACAGCCATGAAGGGCCTCATAGTTCGGCTGTGGCCTAGAGAAGCCATGCCTGGGAGTTACTTCAGTCTGGTGTTGTGGCTGGTGGACGCATGTCCATGGATTGAGGTCATCAAGCGCTCTGTCTGTATCGAAGGTGCCCGTCGGGCCCTTGCCCGTGCTAAAGTGCACTGGGGCAAGCTGGACGCTGAGAAGCTTTTGACGGACGCACCACCGCCGGGCAAGGAGTATCGCACGCCCGAGATGTATTATAAGGGCGTCCTGAAGGGTGCCCGCCTTATAGCGGACGAATGCTCCAAAGATGTAATTTTTGAGTAGACTCGCATCTGTTATCCTGTACGCTGAAAACTCTGTTCATATGTGTTAAGCAACGCTTTGTTAATTTAAAATATTACCTTCTGTGCGGCCGTTTATCAAATCTGAGAGACGCAAGTCGTCGGCTTCTACCCCCATGCCACGAGTGCTGGGGTGTTCGGGATAAACCTGAGCGCTCTTGTTCCCATTCTTGGGTCCGTCTAGGGAGGCGCTCAGCACAATGAACCAGGCCATCGGACTTATAATGCTTTATCACTCTCACTTAGCCATAGAATTCTATAATTTTAAATTTCGGCGAAGCCCCTAGTATTCAGAAGACCGAGTTCGGGGCGCTATCCATGCCTAGGCCGGATAAGTCCGGCTCCTCGCTCTAAGCGGCATAAGTCTTGAAGGACTCGAAAAACCTCGCGAACAGCGACCGGTCTCTCACATTATCATGACGGTCAGTTTTAGCTTTCTCTACTGAGGTGTTAACCCAGCTCAACTGGGGCACAATCGCAGTAGTTCTCCCGGCGCTACCTTAGCCAACATTGCGGAACGTAAGGTACCAAAACATGGGAGCCGGGCAAACCCAACTATTGACCAAAGACATGATTCGGAGCCGATGCATATAGTGCTATAAGTTCGGGGTGCCGCACTCATGAGAGTGTTCGATCTTCTCACACCATGTTATGGGGTGCTTAAGCCCCTGGTGTATTGGCCATACCAAAGTGTACGGTTGCAGAATGTCATGACTGAACATATTTGTATATAAAAAATAGATGAGTACAATAATAGATAAGAGCTATGTATTGTTTATTAAAAAAGGGCTGCTATGAAAGCTAAACGATACAAGTAGTGTGATAAGCAAGAGATGGGATTATTTGACATGTCCCCCTCCAGGGGCAAGCTGCGGGACTTTAAGTAAAACAGGTATTAAGCTTGTTATAGAGACCACCTGGACATTTGACGTGGCTTGTTCTCTCCCTGGTTGTTGCATCGTGTGTTCGGCGAGTGTATTGCCAGACAGGCCTTCCGAATAGTTGGGTCCTAAAAGTGTATAAAAAGGAAACGGCGGAATAGGGAGCCCCTTAGTGCGGTTGAGCCGCATTCTGGGTGTGCCGTAGTTGTGCCCCTCCCCTTATGCCCATGGTATCTCTAAGGCGTAATTATGTACGCGTGGTACCGATATCACCATCTGGCGAGGGCTGGGGTTGGGGCCGCACTGCTATGCTTTCTCGGAACGTGCCAGCCGGATTTGTTGTAGGTTACTTCAGGCTCGCTTGACGTTGTTCGGACGTTTAACACCTGGATTGGAGAATTGCCTTGAGAGGCTACTCTGTACTTCCGCCGCCAGGGCCGCCGTGTGCTTCTCCATTCGGAGAGAGCGTTCGGTGTTTCCATTTACCGTGATGACTCCGCGAGGTCCTGGCATCTTGAGCTTGAGATATGCATAGTGCGGCACCGCATTGAATTTTCCAAATGCGGTTCGTCCGAGCAGGGCTTGATAGCCACTGCGGAATGGGACTATGTCGAAGATTAACTCTTTGCTTCGGAAATTATCCGGGGATCCGAAGACCACTTCGAGTGTAACCGAGCCTGTACATCTAGCTTCTACACCTGGTATGATGCCTTTAAAGGTTGTCTTTGTGGGTTTAATCCTTGAGGGATCGATACCCATTTTCGCACTGTATCCTGATAAAGCAGGTTCAGGCTGCTGCCGCCGTCCATTAGGACTCTGGTGAGGTGAATCCGTCGATAATTGGGTTTAGGACCAATGCGGCGAATCCTTCATGACGGATGCTAGTGGGGTGGTCCCTTCAATCAAAAGTGATCGGGCAGGAGGACCATGGGTTGAACTTTGGGGCGACTGGCTCCAACGCATAGACGTCCTTGAGAGCATGCTTCCGCTCCCTTTTGGGGATGTGGGTTGCGTATATCATGTTCACCGTCCGCACTTGCCGGGGAAATCCCTTCTGTCCTCTGTTGTTCAGCGGCCAGGGCTCCTCCTCGTCATCGCTATGCAACCCCATGTCTATGGTTTCGACACTTAACTTGCCTGCCTGCTTGAACACCCAACAATCCCTGTTGGTGTGGTTGGCTGGCTGTTCGGGGGTGCCGTGTATCTGGCACGAGCGATCGAGTATCCGGTCTAAACTGGATGGGCCCGGAGGGTTTCTTTTGAATGGCTTCTTCCGCTGACCAGGTTTAGAGCCTCTGAATCCGGCATTGACTGCCGTATCTTCAGTATTGTCGCTGTTAATGCGGCGCTTGTGCTTGTTGCAATGTGACCTGCCATTGTTGTCCTTGGTATCCGAATTGCTAGGGCTCTTGGTTATGTTATTGCTACAAGCTAGCCAGCTGTCTTCTCCCGCACAAAAGCGGGTCATGAGTCTCGTGAGGGCTGCCATAGATTTCGGCTTTTCCTGTCCTAGGTGCCGGGCAAGCCATTCGTCTCGGATGTTGTGCCTGAAGGCTGCAAGGGCCTCGGCGTCCGGACAGTCGACTATTTGATTTTTCTTGGTTAGGAACCGTGTCCAGAATTGTCTGGCCGATTCCTCTGGCTACTGGATTATGTGGCTTAGGTCATCGGCGTCTGGTGATCGCACATAAGTGCCCTGGAAGTTGTCAAGGAATGCGGATTCCAGGTCCTCCCAGCAACTAATTGACTCTGCTGGCAGGCTGTTACGCCAATGTCGAGCTGGTCCTTTAAGCTTGAGCGGGAGGTATTTGATGGCGTGTAGATCATCACCACGGGCCATGTGGATATGAAGGAGATAATCCTCGATCCATACCGCAGGATCTGTTGTGCCACCATATGATTCGATGTTTACGGGTTTAAAGCCATCGGGGATTTGATGATCCATTACTTCGTCTGTGAAGCATAGTGGGTGTGCGGCGCCCCTGTACTAGGCTATATCACGACGCAGCTCGGATGAGCTTGGTCTGTTGTATTCGGCCTGGCCGTATTTATCATGTCCGATGTGACGGCTAGCATCACGTGAAGCGGGGCGCCCACGTGATCCGTAGATCGATCTTGTTTGCCTTGCCTTATTCTCCAATATATCTCGCAGGTCTGTTGCGTCTCCCTGCACTCTGGTATGTTTTGAGCGATGCCGGGGTGCGGCTTGGGTCGAGGGCCTGAAGGCCTCTCTATCGCGGCCACGGGGTGGCCGATCGGGCGCATCGTACACTGGTGATGTAGGTTTAGTTGCTTCCTCCTCAAGTTGGTGTAGCAGCCTGCGCTATGGGTAGCTCTTGGAGGGGTGTTCGAGTTTATACTCTTCGGCCCCCAGGACTTCGGTCCATCTGTCGGCTAGCAAGTCTTGGTCAGCTCTAAGTTGCTGCTGTTTTTTCTTGAGGCTGCTTGTCGTGGCCATAAGTCTGCGTTTGAAACGCTCTTGTTTGACGGGATCCTCTGGCACGACGAATTCGTCGTCGTCGAGGCTTGCCTCGTCTTCGGAGGGAGGCATATAATTGTCGTCCTCAACCTCTTTGTCGGCCGCTCTCTCATGAGGGCTGGCTCCTTCGTCCTCCTGCACTGAATCCTGCTGGAGGGGGTTGTCTTCGGCACTGTCCGGCGTGTTGTTATCTCCGGTGCCGGAATCGCCGTTTTTGCTTTGGCGGGATTTAGAGCGGCGCCGCTGACGTCGGCGCTTGGGTTGCTTCTTGGAGGGGCCGTCCTCTGTTTTTTCATCACCATCTCCTGCTTTGGGGGTGTCCACCATGTATATGTCATATGACGAGGTGGCTTTCCAGTTCCCTATAGGTGCTGGTTCTTGGTCGTCTCCTTCATCGGCGTCCATACTGTCGATGTCTTCGGAGTCAAAGTCGAGCATGTCGGTTAAATTGTCGACAGTGGCTATGAGGTGGGTGGTGGGTGGGCTTCAAATTTCTTCGTCGTCCGCATCCCAACCATGCTAACCGTAATCCGGCCAGGGCTCTCCTGACAAAGAGAGAGACTTTAGTGAATTCAGGATATCGCCAAAGGGCGAGTGCTGAAAGACGTCCGTGGCGGTGAACTCCATGATTGGAGCCCAATCGGGTTTGATCGGGAGAGGTGCGGAATATACGGAGTCCGGAGCGGAGTCCGGCACCTTGGAGTCACGGGCCCTGCAAAGGACTAGGCTGGTATTCGGCTCTATCGCCGTAGAGATTGTGGCTCCCGGGGTGGCGTCCAACCGTCCATCCCCGACTAGCGCAGTCGGCTCCGAGCTAATGATCGGAGCGGACACCTGAGCGGCACTCTGGGCGCTGTCCGGCGGCAGAGTTAGATCATGCCCATCGGGACAGAGCGGCACGCTCGGCCGTGGCTCGAATCCATTGAAGATCAAGTCCCCGTGGATGTCGAACGTGTAATTTAAGCTTCCAAACCTGACCTGATGGCCAGGGGCGTGGCTTTCGATCTGCTCCAGATGGCCAAGCGAGTTGGCCTGCAGTGTGAAGCCGCTGAATATGAAGATCTGTCCGGGGAGAAAGGTCTCACCCTGGACCGCGTCGTGGTTGATGAACGAAGAAGCCATCGGGCCTAAAGGTGACGACACAGAGGAACTC
Source organism: Triticum dicoccoides (assembly GCF_002162155.2). Lineage (NCBI taxonomy): Eukaryota > Viridiplantae > Streptophyta > Magnoliopsida > Poales > Poaceae > Triticum > Triticum dicoccoides. The sequence continues at coordinate 581,241,591 of NC_041387.1, forward strand.
TCAATGAAAGCACCAATGTCGGTGTCAAAACCGGCGGATCTCGGGTAGGGGGTCCCGAACTGTGCGTCTAGGCGGATGGTAACAGGAGACAAGGGACACGATGTTTTTACCCAGGTTCGGGCCCTCTCGATGGAGGTAAAACCCTACTCCTGCTTGATTAATATTGATGATATTGGTAGTACAAGAGTGGATCTACCACGAGATCAGAGAGGCTAAACCCTAGAAGCTAGCCTATGGTATGATTGTTGTTCGTCCTACGGACTAAAACTCTCCGGTTTATATAGACACCGGAGAGGGCTAGGGCTACACAGAGTCGGTTACAATGGGAGGAGATCTTCATATCATATCGCCAAGCTTGCCTTCCACGCCAAGGAAAGTCCCATCCGGACACGGGACGGAGTCTTCAATCTTGTATCTTCATAGTCCGGGAGTCCAGCCAAAGGTCATAGTCCGGTCATCCGGACACCCCCTAATCCAGGACTCCCTCAATAGGCAAGAAACCAATCAAGTTTCTAGGCAAACCTCTAGTGATAAGATTAACAGTTCTAAGATTGAGAATCATGTCAATGGACTCATCAAGGATAGGATGCATAGGATCAACATGAGGTGCACAAGGGCTAGTAATGTACTTGTTCAAATGATATTCATTGAAAATCACAAGCATCTCATTTTTCCACTCATGAAAATACTCTCCATCAAGTATAGGCACTATGTCTAAGACTCCCCAAAGTAGACTCATCCATCTTCCTCCAATGGTGTTTAAACCAAGGCAATGGAGACCAAAGCTCTGATACCAATTGAAAGGATCGAGAAGAGGTGTCTAGAGGGAGGGTGAATAGACCCTTAACACACAAAGTTGGCAGTTTTTCAAGTTTAGGTAGAGTTTAAGCACGAGTTTAACCATTCACAATACATATCAAGCAAGCATGCAAAGAGTATATGAGCAGCAGAAAGTAAAGCATGCAACTTGCAACAAACTAAAGGGGGGGATTGGAGTGTGCAAACGCAATTGGAGACACGGATGTTTTTGGCATAGTTCCGATAGGTGGTGCTATCGTACATCCACGTTGATGGAGACTTCAACCCATGAAGGGTAACAGTTGCGCGAGTCCACGGAGGGCTCCACCCATGAAGGGTCCATGAAGAAGCAACCTTATCTATCCCACCATGGCCATCGCCCACGAAGGACTTGCCTCACTAGGGTAGATCTTCACGAAGTAGGCGATCTCCTTGCCCTTACAAACTCCTTGGTTCAACTCCACAATCTTGTCGGAGGCTCCCAAGTGACACCTAACCAATTTTGGAGACACCACTCTCCAAAAGGTAATAGACGGTGTGTTGTTGATGAACTCCTTACTCTTGTGCTTCAAATGATAGTCTCCCCAACACTCAACTCACTCTCATAGGATTGGATTTGGTGGAAAGCTAATTTGAGTGGAAAGCAACTTGGGGAAGGCTAGAGATCAAGATTCATATGGTAGGAATGGAATATCTTGGTCTCAACACATGAGTAGGTGGCTCTCTCTCAGAAAATGGATAATGGAAGTGTAGGCATAATCTGATGGCTTCCCTCACGAATGAGGAGAGGGTGGAGGGGTATATATAGCCTCCACACAAAATCTAACCATTACACACATTACACCAAACTTGGTTGGACTGGATCACAAATCTCGGTCGGACCGATTCAGTTCATATGTGACCGTTGGACAATTTCGATGGGACCGACATGCATCTCGGTAGGACCGATATCATTAGGGTTAGGTCATAACATAGTCTCGGTTGGACCGATTACTCAAACTCGATTGGACCGACTTTGGTAATAAGCTAAACAAAGAGTTGGTCAGGCAAACTCGGTGGGACCGATTCGCTCGTCTCGGTGGGACCGAAGCGTTACGAAAAGGAAACAAAGAGTTTGCATTACAGACTCGGTGGGACCGATCGCGTATTTCGATTGGACCGAAATGTTACGAAGGGAAATAGAGAGTTTTCAATCCCATCTCGGTGAGACCGAGATCCCAATCGGTGAGACCGAAAAGACTAGGGTTTCTGGCAGTGGCTATGTCAAATGAACTCGGTGGCGCCGGATAGATCAAATCGGTGGGGCCGAGTTTGACTTTAGGTTTGGGACATATGTGGATATGAGAAAGTGGTTGAGGGCTTTGGAGCATATCACTAAGCATTTTGAGCAAGCAAGCCATTAAGCAACACCTCATCCCCTTTTAATAGTATTGGCTTTCCTATAGACTCAATGTGATCTTGGATCACTGAAATAGAAAATGTAGAGTCCTGAGCTTTGAGCTTGAGCCAATCATTTGTCCTTAGCATCTAGAAGGGGTTCCACATCCTCTTGCCCATGCCACTCCACTGTTGAACTTATCTGAGATATACTGGATAAAAGAGTTAGTCCAACAAGAGATATGTTGTCATGAATTTTCAAAATCACCCAGGGAGCACTTGTGCTTTCACTATTTGTAGAAAATAGGGCTGGCGTTGATGGAAAATGGCGTGCCACCAACGAAAGTTGTGGTTATCCGTTTTTCCACTAGTGCAATGATCATTGATGATATGAGAAAAATTAAGTGACATAAAATAACAGTCATCAGAGATAGCAGAAGCTACTGAAGAAGAGTAACCATCGATTAGGGCAACAATAACCTCCGCACTATCAGAGTTGACCTTGATCTTACAGCATCCAACGGAACTTGCAAGGTTCATTCCAAACCTCACTGCAACTGCCTCCACTGTGAATGAGTGAAAGAAAATATCTATCTTTTCATTGGCGGCTGGAATGAACTTTTCATGATGATATCGGATGACTGCTCCGAGAGCGTGTCCACATCAAAACCCGCATCAATGTTTACTTTAACTTTGCCATGTCTTGGTTTCAACCAAGCGCCCGATCTCACTTTGGCCCTAGGAATGTATCAGATGGTACAGTTAGCTGCTAAACATCTTACTGCTATATTAATTTGAGCAGCGTTTGCGTTTCTTCTCCGTGTGTCAACTTATGGCGCTCATACCCCAAGTACCAGGCTACCATTGCCACCATTTCTTTCAACTTTGGTAGCTCAAGCACTTGGGCATCTTACTCTAGAAGGCACAACTGATGCTCCAAAATCACTTCACTTGCCATGTCGACCAGCAACGCCTTTATGATGATCTCATTGATCCTAAGGAGTTTCCAAACCCCACGGCCGCCTTGAATTCAAACAATAAGTGTCTTATGGTATCCGGGCACAAGTCACACACAGGGCAACTCGGGTTTTATCGTCAAATGTTTGTTCGCCAGAATAGCATGGCAGGTAATTGCGCTATGGAGAGCCCTCCAGATGAAGATTTTAATCTTAACTGGACAGGTTAAGTTCCAAACTGAGTCCTACATGCCTGTTCGATTAGAGGCTCCTGACGTAGCCTCCAGCTTATGACCGAATTGGAACTTTGGAACTCTCATTCTGCATGATAGGCCAAACGTGCCTTAAAAACACCGGTCTTTGTCAAATTCCATCCAAAAAATCTATCATTTCATATAGTGGAAGAGGGATAGCCATAACCCTTTGAGCATCAACATGCCAAAACATTTGTTTTACTAATTGTTCATCCCAATTCTCCATTGATGAATTAATAAGATCGTTGACCCTAGTCAGAAGATGATTTCCTCTAGGTGTTATAACCTTTTTTGAGGGGCCATGCGGCATCCAAGAATCTTCCAATATCTTCATTTTCTCACCATCACCAACTCTCCAAATATGTCCACGTCACGATGTTTCAACTCCAGCCATAATACTCTCTCATGTGTAAGAAACTTTCTTTTTCGAAGTTGCATCGATAAGATCTCCATCCGAAAAGCATTTTGCCTTAAGGATCGAGGCACATAATGAATCTGGGTTGTCAATGAGCCTCCATCATGTTTAGCCAAGAGAGCAAGATTAAAACAACTGGTATCTCTAAAATCTATGCCACCTTTCTTCTTTGGAATACACATGTTCCACCATGCAAACCAATGCAACCTCTTATGTGGCATCATCACCCTACAAAAAACGAGATACCGCATCTGTAATTCCTTTTGCAAACTTTTTTAAGTATAACTTGAGCAATGGACTTAATTAGAACCTCTATCTCCGGAAGACATGCATTTCTCCTTCCAACCAGTAAGTTTAAGAATTAAGATCTGCCTCCTACCACAGTCGATATGGGATTTAAGCAACTATTCGGGAACCATTTGCAGTGAACTCAACATGGGGCGTCCTCAGTTTGGTGAGAGAGTGGACCGCGCTCTCGCACTGTCTACGCCAAGACCGACCGGTTCCTTCTTCCACTGCATGTCTTCAGTTAACCACACCCGCATCTGTTTACTGTACCCTCTCTCAGTCCAAAAATAGACGAGCGCGCGCTACGGCACAAGCCATTGCAGCCACTCGCTCGCCGCTAGCAAATCCACCAATTACTACCATCGATCTGGGTACCCTCTTGTGCGGCGACCGATCTCGTCTTCTTCTTCCTCTTGATTGTCAACCGAGGTGCCGCCAGTTTGCAACGGCGGCTGATCGATCAGACGCGCGCGCGCGTGCGTGGCCGCCGGGTCGATGATGGCAAGCTACTGGTGCCGGCGCCCCTGCGAGTCGTGCAGCACGAGGGCGATGGCGGGCAGCGTGGTGGGCCAGCCGGTGGCTCCGGGGCAGCGGGTGACGGTGCTGACCATCGACGGGGGCGGCATCCGCGGCCTCATCCCGGGCACCATCCTCGCCTTCCTCGAGGCCAAGCTGCAGGAGCTGGACGGGCCGGGCGCGCGCCTGGCCGACTACTTCGACTGCATCGCCGGCACCAGCACCGGCGGCCTCATCACCGCCATGATCACCGCGCCCGGCAAGGACGGCCGCCCGCTCTTCGCCGCCAAGGACGTCAACCGCTTCTACCTCGACAACGGGCCCTACATCTTCCCGCAAAGGTGAGAGCACGAACGATCTCATCTCATGGACATGGATCATGCGCGCTGAACTGGTGATTGATGTATGAATTGCATTGAGTTGTGCCAGGAGGTGCGCGCTCGCCGCGGTGACCGCGTCGCTGAGGCGGCCGAGGTACAACGGCAAGTACCTGCACGGCAAGATCAGGAGCATGCTCGGCGAGACGAGGCTGTGCGACGCGCTCACCGACGTCGTCATCCCCACCTTCGACGTCAAGCTTCTCCAGCCCATCATCTTCTCCACATACGACGTATGCTAATTTTATACGAGGACTAATGTGATGATCAGATCGATCCATCCTTGGATCATGGATCAGACAGACATGGGGCTAAAAACGTGATGGATCATGCGTGCGTCGTCCGTGCAGGCCAGGTGCATGCCCCTGAAGAACGCGCGGCTCGCCGACGTCTGCATCGGCACCTCGGCCGCTCCGACCTACCTCCCCGCGCACCACTTCCACACCCACGACGGCAACGGCAAGGAGCGTGAGTACAACCTCATCGACGGCGGCGTCGCCGCCAACAATCCGGTAACCAATCAAGCGTCTGCCCGTCGGTCAGATGTTCAGACACGCTTGCCCGACCCGAGCACACTGACCAACTGAGCTGTGAGAAATGCAGACGATGGTGGCGATGACGCAGATCACCAAGAAGATGATGGGCAAGGACAGGGAGGAGCTGTACCCGGTGGAGCCGTCGGACTGCGGCAAGTTCCTGGTGCTGTCCGTCGGGACCGGCTCGACGTCCGACCAGGGGCTGTACACGGCGAAGCAGTGCTCCCAGTGGGGCATCATCAGCTGGCTGCGCAACAAGGGCATGGCGCCCATCATCGACATCTTCATGGCGGCCAGCTCCGACCTCGTCGACATCCACGCCGCCGTGCTCTTCCAGTCGCTGCACAGCGACGCCAACTACCTCCGCATCCAGGACAACTCGCTCCACGGCCCGGCGGCCACGGTGGACGCCGCCACGCCCGAGAACATGGCGGAGCTCCTCAGGATCGGCGAGCGGATGCTGGCGCAGAGGGTGTCCAGGGTGAACGTGGAGACCGGGAGGTACGAGGAGATAAAGGGGGCCGGGAGCAACGCCGACGCGCTCGCCGGCTTCGCCAGGCAGCTCTCCGACGAGAGGAGGACAAGGCTCGGCCGCCGGCGCGGTGGCGCCGGCCGCCTGAAATCCAGCCGCTGATCTTGTAGCTTAGTGTGGCTTAGTTTCATTCATTTTCTATATACAGTATATTTTTTTGGCTGGGATAGGTAGAGAAAGCTTCACATGGATAATGACAGGAAATGAGGAGTTCAGGAAAAATAACAACACTTGATGGAACCAAAATGTCTCTCAATTGGTCACCGTGGCAATTGTATATCCCTTCCGATATCATCATGAATTTAATCACCGGTGAACAATAGCGCAAACGACCAACAAAAATTTACACACAGCATCCCTACTTTGGCTAGCTTGAAAATAAATGAATGGATTGCAGCATAGAAAGAAAAAAGAAAAACCTGGCCTATACAACAGAACACTGGGAACACCAGTTAAACGATCGTGGCGACTCTGCCTGCTTGCCGGCTTCAGTCCGCGGATCATCACAAACAGTAACTTGCACAGGCGAGGCTGCAAATGTGCTCACCTTACAGTGACTGTATCCTTGCTTCCACTGCACAGGCTTGAATTGGCCAGGCACTCGTGGGGGTTAGCGTAGAAATAATCCTCCTCTTTTGGCTTGTTTTCGAGTTTTCGCCGACAAGATGGTTGGACTACACGGCCTCTATGAACTTCTTGGACAGAAAATGTAAAATTCTCCCAGGAAATTGTCTTGCTGTTGTACAAGTCTATAAGTTCAACTAGTTTTCGCCGGTCTGGCAACATGCTTTTTCGGAAACCCAGGAACCTGAAGATGAAAATTCAACCAGATAATTATGACCAGATGATACTATTTATTTATTTTTATAAAGAGTAAACTGGTACGAATCTTGTTGCAGAAGATGGCTATATCTACACACTATATCCTGAAAAGCTATTTGATTGTTTCTATAAGATGAAATCTTGCTGTATAGATACCTTCTGTGGCCTTCAACAAGTTTCGCCATGTTACCATCAAAAGTAGGAAGGAAAACATCACTAGCAGTGGATACAATGAAATCGAGTGCAGCCATCTGAGAAGAGTGGTTTTGAAACTGGCGCAGAGGTTCTGAATCTAGCAGCATCTCTTTTCTTACCTGAAAGATAATCGGTATTGCTTATATTAGCAGGTTTGGTCCATACAGGGGGAGTATCACACTTTGGACACATGGCATGGAAGGTCAGAAACTGCAAGCAGTGCTGGCAGAAACGAGCAAAATCTCACTTGCAATGAATAGTCAGGAATTGCACTGTAGTTATTTCCATGAAACATGAAGAAGCCAATGTAGTTGACAAAGTGTTGGACACACTTACAAGTTTTGGAAAAGCAGCTCGCAATGGTTTCAATCTCTTTTCTCCCCCGTAAATTTCACCAGCAGCAATGTATATGAGAGTATCCTTTTCAAAGCCCAGGGCTTTCAAAACCAGTGATGCCTCCTCAGGCGTAAGTGGGCATAGTCCTTCTGATCTCTTGGCTTTCGAATTAATTTCTTTTTCTCTCCACCATGGATATGCATATCTGATTGATAGAAAGAAAAAGTAGGATTCTGGTGATTCAAAGTTTGTGCATCAGTTTTCAGCTCAATAAAACAGCAAGACCAAGATAGATGGCACTTAGACAATTTGAATATGCTAACAACAGATGAGCAATTGAATTTCTATTCCATTGACATGAATCCATCATGAAATGGGAAATGTATGAAAAAGCGCCATTTGTTGAGACTGATACTGATGTTACACTGCATCCGGCTCTAAACATAAGCAATAAAAAATTGAGAAATGTATGCAGGACCACAGGAGACAAACTAATATATACAGCATCTATGTCACCATTGCTAGTATCTGTAGATAAGTCAAGAATCAATAAGTAATCATTATCCTTCTTCTGTTAGGAATTACTTGAGTCAATCTCCAAAAGGCTACTATGTATTTCTTGACGTTAGGTGAAAAAAATTGTACCTCATTCTTTTGAGTTCCTCAGCTTCTTCAGGATTAAGACCATGATTGCAACCAGAAAATGCCAGCATGTCCATCTCATATCGTAAATGCAATGCCACAAAGGATCCCTTGTCTCGAAGTTTCTGTACCAATTTATTCCCCAGAGCCTCAATTTGAGGGGTAAACTTCAGAGCACGAAAATTAACACGGCATCTAACAAGTTGAAGCTCAGTACTGATGCCATTATTTGCTAACCGAGCATCTGTCTTATTAAAGTGGATGACTTTATATTTGCTGAAGAGTGGTAAGATCTGCACAGGTGAGAGACTATAAAGAGTACATAGTAATGCGGCAAATTTGATAAATTTGACCTATAGACGCAATTAAATCACAGAATGAACTGTCCGTAGAACTATTTCACGCGGCTGACCTGTGGCGCCTAGCTCTCAGGCGCTGCACTAGTGCAACGCCTGGGAGCTAGGCGCTGCACTAGTGCAACGCCTAGGAGCTAGGCGCTGCACTGTATAGTGTGGCGCCTAGCTCTCAGGCGCTGCACACGACTTAGTAATTTTCTGATCACACGTGTGCGACGCTGGCCGTGTAGCGCCTATCTGTGAGGCGTTGCACAGCGTAGTCTGGCGCCTTCGTGGCGGGCGTCACACAAAAAGGTCAGCCGCGTGAAATAGTTTCACGGATAGTTCATTCTATGATTTGATTCCGTCTATAGGTCAAATTTGTTAAATTTGCCTAGTAATGCATGTACCGTGAAAGCAAGAGTGGATCCCAGATAAGCTGACAAACCTGGTGCAAGTAATATTTCTCATCTGACCAACTCACAGGTGACATGTCAAGTGTAGTGCTTGAATCTGTTGGACCAAACCTCTTTGGCAGCCGTTTAACAATGCGCACTTCATCTCTTAATGAGGTAATGAAATGCCTCACATCAAATATGTCTCCAAAATTGCTGAAAAGCATACAAAATACTAGTTGCTTAAGATATCAACCTGGTTAATACATAGAGCACCTCTTCAAGAAAATGGGATGAACCTCTGATCAGCCCAGAATGATCTCTTGTCAAGCACTGGCACAACCATCGTGAGGTTTAGCAAACGCGCCACTGCCACCATGTCACATATCTGAACGCATCGGCAAGAGTTAGAATGGGAAAGCTAGGATTGAAAAGCGGAAGTAAGCAAACACAGCTGACCTCTGAACGCATCTGATTAAGACCCCCATTGCAGGATATCTTCAGATAACCATTGCTTTTGTAGATTCCTGGAGAAAAAGTCAGATTTGCTGTTGGTGGCGATTGACTGAAATAGTAACATCTTGACAAAATATTTGCAAGCCCTTAAATAAGTACGTATCTCAACAAAACATCAAGGTAGAGCTTCAATTTCGGATTTTCAAGGCTTCCAGAGCGAACCATTTTTCTCGCTAAAGGCAGCTGAGCTTTCAGCAGCAGCCCCTCTAACTTCACAAATTTGGTACCAGTAAGAATTTCTTTCTTTGGCAGGAAAATTGGTATGAATTTGGGAAAGGGTGATCACAAAAACGCACCCACTCTTACATGTACCATTTCGCCATTGAATAACTTTATCACTTACGGAGTATTTGCTCGTAGATACAGAACTAATCGATAAAATTTACTAGCCAGTAACAACAAAAATAAGGCGGAAAGGCACGCACTTGGGGGCGGGGGCGGGGGCGGGGGCGAGGAAGGCGGCGGCGAGGGGCCGGGCGCGCCGCCGGCGAGGCCGAAGAGGGCGAGGAGGCGGCCGACGGCGACGAGCTGCGCGACGGAGGCCCAGAGCAGCAGGGCGACGCAGCCCGCCACGAGCCAGAACCTAGGCCTGGACCGCGCCATCGCAGCCTCACAGCCGGCGCCGGCCCCCGATCGGCGCCGGCATTTTTTGGAGGTCGCGGCGGCGGCGGCGGCTCCGGAGGATCTCGGGGAGGGCCCGTGCCCCTGGGGAGCTAAGATCTTGTTGGCCTAGCTGTGGGGAGACTGGGGCACACACACACACACACACACACAGAGAGAGAGAGAGAGAGAGAGAGAGAGAGTGTGTTGCTGCGGCCTGCGGCTACGCGTTTGGCTTTTGTGATTGTGTTGTTGGTAGCGGTAGCTGGTAGGAGGAGGACCGGCGGCTTGGCTTGACATGGATTATCCTTGGCCAAGTGTGTGAGCACACTGCCACTACACTAGTGGAGTATACATGAGACGGGCGATTCCAAGACTTGGGGAGCTCCTGCAGCCTAGGTTTTCTAGACTATGTGATTTTCATAGTTTTTCCATACTGTCTGTCTGTTTTTACCAACATAGTACATGAACATAAAATTAATATTAGCTGCTACTTCCTCCGTAAACAAATATAAAAACATTTAGCTCACTACATTAGTAATCTAAACGCTCTTATATTAGTTCACAGAGGAAGTACAGTTTACGGACTGAGATCCAGTGACCTGCCATAGGCATGTCACTGATGGACATGTTGTGGCATGCCCCCTCTTTTTGACGGTCCGATTGAGAATCAATGGGGCGGATCAAAGTAAAACAGCACACGTGGTACAGTGCAAGAGCATGGCGTTAACACAATACCTGACACTACAGGGATCCTGCACTGTACATCTCTACAATGCTAACTCGTTTGGGTTGTCCATTTTTACCCAACAACCATGTTACGCCGTGTCACCGGATCTCTGTCCACACTTTACACTTTTTACTCTGTCATGCTAACATCTTCGAGCGAAAGACTTTTCCATTCTATTCTTTGAAAAGATCTAATTCCACTATCAACATATAATGGAACAACAAACAAAAAAAACACCCATGTGCAGTCGACCGAAGTTCAAATAAGAAAAAGAAACTACTATGCGGCCGCTACGGGCACCCACAGTGTAGTATTTTACCGCCTCTATCTGTTGGGGAACGTAGCAATAATTCAAAATTTTCCTACGTATCACCAAGATCAATCTAGGAGATTCTAGCAACAAGAGAAAGAGGGGGGGGGGGATGTGCATCTTCATACCTTTGAAGATCTCTAAGCGGAAGCGTTACTAGAACGCGGATGATGGAGTCGTACTCACAGCGATTCAAATCGCGGAAGATCCGATCTAAAGCCAAACGGTCGGCGCCTCCACGTTCAACACACATACAGCCCGGGGACGTCTCCTCCTTCTTGATCCAGCAAGGGGAGAGGAGAAGTTGAGGGACAACTCCGGCAGCACGACGGCGTGGTGGTGGAGCTTGCAGTTCTCCGGCAGGGCTTCGCCAAGCACTATGGAGGAGGAGGAGGTGTTAGAGAGGGGGAGGGCTGCGCCAGGGGAAGGGTGTGGCAGCCCTCCCACCTCCCCTCTATTTATAGGGGCAAGGGAGAGGGGGCCGGCCCCCTCCAGATGGATCTAGAGGGGGGCGGCGGCCAAGGGGGGAGGCTTGCCCCCCCAAGCCAAGTGGGCGCCCCCTTTAGGGTTTCCCCCCAACCCTAGGCGCATGGGCCCTAGGGGGTTTGGCACCCAGCCCACCTAGGGGCTGGTTTCCCTCGTTATTCAGCCCATAGGACCCTCCGGGGCAGGTGGACCCTCCCGGTGGACCCCCGGAACCCTTTAGGTGGTCCCGATACAATACCGATAAACCCCCGAACACTTCCGGCGACCGAATAAGGACTCCCCATATATAAATCTTCATCTCCGGACCATTCCGGAACTCCTCGTTACGTCCGGGATCTCATCCGGGACTCCGAACAACATTTGGTAACCACATACTAATTCCCATAACAACTCTAGAGTCACCGAACCTTAAGTGTGTAGACCCTACGGGTTCGGGAATCATGCAGACATGACCCAGACATCTCTTCGGCCAATAACCAACAGCAGGATCTGGATAGCCATATTGGTTCCCACATGTTCCACGATGATCTCATCGGATGAACCACGATGTCGGGGATTCAATCAATCCCGTATACAATTCCCTTTGTCAACCGGTATGTTACTTGCCCGAGATTCAATCGTCGGTATCCCAATACCTCGTTCAATCTCGTTACTGGCAAGTCTCTTTACTCATTCCGTAATGCATGATCCCGTGACTAAATCCTTAGTCGCATTGAGCTCATTATGATGATGCATTACCGAGTGGGCCCAGAGATACCTCTCCGTCATACGGAGTGACAAATCCCATTCTCGATTCGTGCCAACTCAACAGACACTTTCGGAGATACCTGTAGTGCACCTTTATGTCCATCCAGTTACATTGTGACGTTTGGTACACCCAAAGCATTCGTACAATATCTGGGAGTTGTACAATCTCATGGTCTAAGGAAATGATACTTGACATTAGAAAAGCTCTTACCAAATGAACTACACGATCTTGTGCTATGCTTAGGATTGGGTCTTGTCCATCACATCATTCTCCTAATGATGTGATCCCGTTATCAATGGCATCTAATGTCCATGGTCAGGAAGCCATAACCATCTGTTGATCAACGAGCTAGTCAACTAGAGGCTCACTAGGGACATGTTGTGGTCTATGTATTCACACATGTATTACGGTTTCCGGTCAATACAATTATAGCATGAACAACAGATAATTATCATGAACAAGGAAATATAATAATAATCATTTTATTATTGCCTCTAGGGCATATTTCCAACAGTCTCCCACTTGCACTAGAGTCAATAATCTAGTTACATTATGATGAATCGAACACCCATAGAGTTCTGGTGTTGATCATGTTTTGTTCGTGGAAGAGGTTTAGTCAACGGATCTGCGATATTCAGATCCGTATGCACTTTACAAATATCTACACTACAAAAAATACACATATGTGACATTTTGGGCCGAACTAATTTTTTTTCTGTCGTACTTATGGCACTTCTGTGACGATAATTGTGACAAAACCCGGTATCATCATAGATGTGGTGGGCTCCTCCTTCTATGACAAAAACTCATGACAGAAAATGGGCTTTTCGTCCTGGGCGGGCCGGAGACGCATCTGCATGACATTCTTTGGGCCGTCCATGACGGAAAAACCCATGGTAGAAGCGAGGGCGAGGAAAATTTCGAGGAGTTCCCGGTTACGGTGGGTGGTCGGGGGCCGAGTGATGTGCGTTTCTCTCATACACGTACGCGCGTGTGTGCGAGGCATTGGGCTCTAACTGAACCCGAGCGATTGCACTAGCTACGTTACTGAACCGAGTGATTCCTTCGCTACTGCTGCTAACTGAAGCCGATTGATGCTGCCTCCGGATGAACAGTGAGCGTTGTTGGGGGATTTGGATGAATAGTGAGCGTTGCTGGGGGGTTTGGATGAACAGTAAGCGTTGTTGGGGGAGTTTGGATGAACAGTTCCCAGTGGGGGTGGATGAACAGGACCCCGTGGTTGCCACTGGATGAACATGACCCCGATTGATCGAGCCGGTTGGGGATGGATGAACAGGACCCCGTGGAGGGCTGGATGAACAGGACGACCTCGTGGAAGGCTGGATGAACAATAGATGGTGGAGGGCTGGATGAATAGTAGACCGTGGAGGGGTGGTTGAACAGGAGCCCATGGAGGGGTGGTTGAACAGGAGCCCGTGGAGAGGGTTGGTTGAACAGCAGCCGGTAGAGTAGCGCACGATGGAGGCTGGATGAACAGGAACCCGTGGATGAACAGTCGTAGATGGAGGCTGGAGGAGGTCGACGATGGATGAACAGTAGCTCGTGGAGGCTGGAGGAGGTCGATGGTGCAGATGAACAGCATCCCGTGGAGTCCCGTTTTGCGGTACGCCACACCCCTCCCGATGAACATGAACCCTGTTTCGACCGTAGCACTCAAACACGAGTCCGTTTCCTTCGTTTTGTGGTACGCCACACCCCTCCCGATCAACAGGACCCCGTTTCGACCGTAGGAGGTCCAATAGAAGTCAGTTTCCTCTGTTTTTGTGGTACGCCAGACCCCTCCCGATGAATAGGATCCCGTTTCGACCGTGGCCGATCGAACACAAGGTTGTTTCCTCCATTGTGCTGTACGCCAGGCCTCGTTTCCATCGGCTGTTCCGTCCAATCCCTCTTGATGAACACGACGACGCATTCCGTTCTGACCCAGCCGGTTGGCTCCCCATGAACACGACGACGACGCAGTTTCTCCGTTCCGACCCAACCATGTACATGAGCCATGGCTGTACGTATGCGCGAGTAGGCGTTCAAGACCCCGCCCGTATGTACGTATGTGGCCGTTTACTTTCTTGCACCCTGGCTACTGTACGTACGTGTACATGCTACGTGTGTGCCTCTACTATGACACGTGCACGTCTACATCGACCAGCATGTACATACACGTTCGCGACCAGAATGACAATGCTACGTATGCTTCGACTAGGTGGGTCTCGACTGTTAGGCACTTCCTTGCATGCGAAGATGTAGATGGTGGGTCCCAACAGTCAGGGGGCGAATCGTTTTTTTTACCCGAACGCACTTCCTTGCGTGCGAAGATGTAGCTGGTGGGTCCCAGCAGTCAGGGGAAAACGTTTTTTTCGTGAAATACGGTGGCCCGTTCGGTGGGTCCCTGCTGTCAGGTGGAGGAATAATTATTTTGCGCGTAATAAGGAGGCACTTCCTTGCGGCCGCCGTGGACCATGCTGCCAGCCTCTCCATGTACAGTACACTTTCGATGGAAGTGGTTCCTTGACCACGTTGACCACGCCGCGCCGAGAGCACCAGGGCGGTGGACGACGGCGAGGCCTAGGAAGGGGACGACGCGGAGCCGGGGAAGACACGGCAGCGGAAGCCTGCGTGGAGAGGAGTACAAGGGTTCACTGGTTCGACTGCGGTGTGAGGCTGCCGTCGTCGCAGGGCCTGGCCAGCGGTGGGAATAGTAGGGGCCGGTGAGGCCTCCGCGGTAGCACAGCCGGCCACAGGAGGCAAAAGCATGTGGCACGATCGGTACTGCTTTGGGTGGCTGGAGCAAGAAGACCAGAGGTTGAAGTAGCACTACGGCCGTTGGATGGACATCGTACGGTCACTGGAGCTAGAATCATTCATATTGACTAAGTTGACAAAGCCCTCCGTCCCCATCAACTTAGTAGGCCCACAAGTCAGCCTCCCACCAAGGTGGGTCCCAGCTAGCAGGGGGAGTATTCATTTTTTGTGCATAATAAGGAGGCACTTCCGGTGGGTCCGAGCTGACAGCGGGGGAAACGTTTTTTTCGTGAAATACGGTGGCTCATCCGGTGGGTCCCAGCAGTCAGGGGGGAAACGTTTTTTTCGTGAAATACAGTGGCCCATCCGGTGGGTCCCTGCTGTCAGGTGGAGGAATAATTATTTTCCGCGTAATAAGGAGGCACTTCCTTGTGGCTGCCGTGGACCCAGCTGTCAGCCTATCCACGTATAGTACTCTTCCGATGGAAGTCGGTGGTTGACCACATTGACCACGCCGCGCCGAGAGCACCACGATGGTGGATGACAGCGAGGCCTATGAAGGGGATGACGCGGAGCTAGGGAAGATGCGGCAGTGGATGCCCACACAAAGAGGAGTACGAGGGTTCACCGGTTCGGCTGCGGTGTGAGGCTACCATCGCCGCAGAATAACGGGGGGTGTGGGTGAGTGGAGGGATGGCCTGGCCAGCGGTGGGAGTAGTATGGGGGCGGTGAGGCCTCTGCGGCAGCACAGCCGGCCACGAAAGGCAGGAGCAGGCGGCATGACCGGCGCTGCTTTGGGCGGCTGGAGCAAGAAGACCAGAGGTTGAAGAAGAACTACGACCGTTGGATGGACATCATACGGTCACTGGAGCTAGAATCGTGCATATTGACTAAGTTGACAAAGCCCTCCGTCCCCGTCAACTTAGTAGGCCCACTATACTGGGTCCCAGCTAGCAGGGGGAGTATTCATTTTTTTGTGTGTAATAAGGAGGCACTTCCTTGCGTGCGAAGATATAGCTGGTGGGTCCGAGCTGTTAGTGGCGGTAACATTTTTTTCTTGAAATACAGAGGCCCTTTCGGTGGGTCCCAGATGTCAGGTGGAGGAATCATTACTTTGCACGTAATAAGGAGGCATTTCCTTGCGTGCGGTCGTGGACCTAGCTGTCAGCCTCTCCATGTACAATCCACTTCAGATGCATGTCGGCCGTTGACCACGCCGCGCCGAGAGCACCAGGGTGGTGGACGACGGCGAGGCCTAGGAAGGGAACGACACGGAGCCAGGGAAGACTCGGCAGTTGTTTCCCACGCGGAGGGGAGTATGACTGTACGAGGGTTTATTGGTACGTGTGCCGTCGCCGGAGAATAATAGCAGGTGTGGGTGAGTAAAGGGATGGCTAGGCAAGCGATGGGAGTACGGTGGGGCGGTGAGGCCTGAGTGGTAGCACAACCGACCACAGGGAGGAGGGAGCAGGCAGTCCCGCCGGCGCTTGTTTGAGCGGCTGGAGCAGGAAGAGCAGAGATTGAAGAAGCACGACGGCCGTTGGATGGACATCCAACAATCACTGCTTGTGCGTCAACCTTTTTTTTAGGAAAGCCTCAAATCTGTGGAAAACAACATACAACCCATCTGCCATTATTTCTAATAATTTACAGCCCATTTTCTAATTCTTAAGTTTTTTTGGAGCCCATATTCTTTTTGTTAGTACAACCCATATTGTGGCCACGGTTAAAAAATTATACGAAAGTTTGCATATTTCGGTGAGGTCCGAACTGTTTTTAATCCCGAAATTTCGAGTCACATTCAAACTGATTTTAAAAATAGATAATATAAAATCCAATAAATTGTCCATGCATAAAAATCAATGCAATTCAAAATCTCGAAATGAAAAAAGAAATTTGAAACTAATTGTCGGTTTGATGTGTTTTAAAAATGTACAACCTATTTCTCATTACTGATAGGCCATTTTCTCAGCCAGCCGAATGAAACTCTCCTCGTCTTGAAAGATTTGAAGCCCAACAGACCTAACAAAGTGACTTACTTGACAAATCACAAAAAAACTGGGCTAGCCATTTTCAGAAAGAAAGAAAACTACCGGGCTGATCTGTGGTAAACATAAAAGAAAATACTGTCTAGACAAGCCAGAGTGCCCCGCGCAGCCCAGTTGACACCCTGCTTCCGTCTCAAAAGCAAATTAGATAAATGCCACTCCAATTATGGTGATTCATAAAAATGCCACTGCAATTTCCAAACTTTCAAAAATGCCACTGCAGTTTTTGCAAACTTTGAAAAACACCACTGCAATTTGCAAACTTTGAAAAACGCCACTCCAGACTTCGAATAATGCCACTGGAAATGGCATTTTTCAAAGTTTGGAAATTGTAGTGGCATTTCTCGGAAACACCAGATTTGGAGTGGCATTTATCAAATTAACCCAAAACAAAAATAACTGGGCGAGCTGCTGGGTCCCTGGTGTCAGCCGCTCGTTGTGCAATTCTCTCGTTTATTGACTATGCTGACATTGGTATGGGACCTAGATGTCAGAAATTCATTAGGAGGAGCCATTTTTTTATTGGCTTGAAATAAGGATGCACTTGCTTGCGTACTGCCATGACCTTGGCGGGTCCCAGCAGTCATCCTCTCCATGCACAATCATCTCCTGATTGTGTACGCGTCAACTTGGTAGGCCCACAAGTCAGCCTCTAAACCACTGGAGGACAAATACAACCCATTTAAAAAAATAACAGCCCATTCCATACGTTCAAACGAAAAGTTCAACATTCAGAGCAAAGTAACAGGTATGATCGACATATAGAGTACTGAACTTCCACGTTGACAACCATCATAGCCAAGTTAACTATCTACTCCCACTAATACTCTAGTAGCGTACAAGTACTAACTTACTCTTAGCTAACTAGACGATGCTGGCCGCCATCTACGGTACACGCTAAACACCGGCATCGGCGTCCTCCGCCTCGCCTCGGACTTGCCAGAGGTGCGATAGGGCGTGTTGCTCGTGCGTGTTGGCCTTTCCATGCCGGCGTGGTCCACCGAAGCTTCGGCTTCTAAGCGGGAGACCCACTTGACGAGCTGGTAGTAAAAATCGGTGTCGCGAATGCGTGCGTGCCCGACAGCCCCCAGGGCTATTTGCTGGGCGTCGGCCTCCATGAAGTCGGCCCTATTGCGGGCGCTATGCTCGCGACTCAGAACATCGGAGCGCTGCTGCTCCATGTCCTGCTGGCGGCGCAAATTGGCGATACGCTGCTCCTCCGCCAGGCGGTCATGCTCCAACAACTCCTGCTCCTCCTCCAAGCGGTCGCGCTCCAACAAGTCCTCGTTCTCCGCATTGCCATCTAAAGACCGATAGAATGCCTCCTCCCTCCGTCTGCCTTCCGGTGAAAAACCGAACACTAGTTCCAGCGGTGACCACCTCCGGCCTCGCCTATCGCGGACGGGCGGGGGCATGGCGGACATGGCAAGAGCGAGAATAAGTGGCGAGCAACGTCCGGCCGATGGGGGCTTATGAGGATATGGCGAGTTGGGTCACAGTGCCACTGGAGAAGGCCGGGAAACAATACTTATAGGCAGAAGGTAGCGCGACAATCATCGGAATTCAATGCATAAGCAGGCATGGCTTAGCGCGCTAGCTTGCCGTGGAAACTAGAGAAACTGAAATTATGACTGTGCCGTCCCATCCCGTCCGTGCTGGGACGCACGCCGGCATGACGGTCAAACGGGTGCACTGATACGTCTCCAATGTATCTATAATTTTTTATTGTTCCATGCTATTATATTACCCGTTTTGGATGTTTATGGGCTTTACTTTACACTTTTATATCATTTTTGGGACTAACCTACTAACCGGAGGCCCAGCCCGAATTGCTGTTTTTTTTGCCTATTTCAATGTTTCAAAGAAAAGGAATATCAAACGGATCCAAACGGGATGAAACCTTTAAGAGCGATCTTTTTGGAACAAATGCAAACCAGGAGACTTGGAGTGGACATCACGCAATGAATGAGGCGTCCACGAGGGTGCCCGGCGCACCGTAAGGGGGTGGGCGCCCCCCACCCCACCCTCGAGGGCCCCTCGAGCGTCCACCGACCTACTTCTTCCTCCTATATATATCTACGTACCCCGAAACCATCCAGGAGCACCACCAAAACCTAATTCCACTGCCACAACCTTCTGTATCCGCGAGATCCCATCTTGGAGCCTTCGCCGGCGCTTCGCCAGAGGGGGAATGGACCACAGAGGGCCTCTACATCATCTCCAAGTTCTCTCTGATGAGTTGTGAGTAGTTTACCACAGACCTTCAGGTCCATAGTTATTAGCTAGATGGCTTCTTCTTCTCTCTCTTTGATTCTCAATACAAAGTTCTCCTTCCTCTTCTTGGAGATCTATTCGATGTAACTCTTTTGTGGTGTGTTTGTCGAGATCCGATGAATTGTGGGTTTATGATCAAGTTTATCTATGAGAAATATTTGAATCTCCTCTGGATTCTTTTATGTATGATTGGTTATCTTTGCAAGTCTCTTCAAATTATCAGTTTGGTTTGGCCTACTAGATTGATCTTTCTTGCAATGGGAGAAGTGCTTAGCTTTGGGTTCAATCTTGCGGTGTCCTTTCCCAGTGATAGCAGGGGCAGCAAGGCACGTATTGTATTGTTGCCATCGAGGATAAAAAGATGGGGTTTATATCATATTGGTAGAGTTTATCCCTCTACATCATGTCATCTTGCTTAATGCGTTACTCTGTTCTTATGAACTCAATACTCTAGATGTAGGCAGGAGTCGGTCGATGTGTGGAGTAATAGTAGTAGATGCAGAATCATTTCGATCTACTTGTTGCGGACGTGATGCCTATATACATGATCATGCCTAGATATTCTCATAACTATGCACTTTTCTATCAATTGCTCTACAATAATTTGTTCACCCACCGTAATAATTATGCTATCTTTAGAGAAGCCACTAGTGAAACCTATGGCCCCCGGGTCTATCTTTTATCATATGAGTTATCATATGAGTTTTCTATCTACTTTTATTTGCATCTTTTATTTTCCAATCTATATCATAAAAATACCAAAAATATTTATCTTATCATATTATCTCTATCAGATCTCACTTTCGCAAGTTACCGTGAAGGGATTGACAACCCCTTTATCGCGTTGGTTGCGAGGTTCTTGTTTGTTTGTGTAGGTGCGTGGGACTTTTGAGGAGCCTCCTACTGGATTGATACCTTGGTTCTCAAAACTAAGGGAAATACTTACGCTACTTTGATGCATCACCCTTTCCTCTTCAAGGGAAAAACCAACGCATGCTCAAGAGGTAGCAAGAAGGATTTTGGGCGCCGTTGCCGGGGAGGTCTTCACTCAAGTTTATATGTACCAAGTACCCATCACAAACTCATCTCCCTCATATTACATTATTTGCCATTTGCCTCTCGTTTTCCTCTCCCCCACTTCACCCTTGCCGCTTTTATTCGCCCTCTCTTTCCCGTTCTCCTCTCTCTTTCGCTTGCCTTTTTTGTGTGCTCGTGTGTCAGTTGTTTATCTCGTTATCATGCTAGTCCTCCTATCATCATTAATACTCCCAATCATGAAGTTCTTAATTTTAAATAAAGGGAGGGAGAAAATCTAAAAGATGCTTGGCTTAGAATTTGCAACGCTCAAAATAGATCTACTAGGAAGCAATCTACTTCCGTTCTTCTTTGCAATTTTTATGTAGGCATTACCCCTTGGAATAGATACATTCTTGATACCAATACTGGAGGGAATTTTTTGGGTAGCCATACTTTTGATGCTTATAATGCCATGGCAGATTTGTTCGGTTTACCGCCTCTTTTGGTTAACGGAACATTTTTAACTTTAGAACATGTCATGCAAAGGCTTGAAATTATTGAAAATAAAGTTGCTACTGTCGAGTTAATTGAAATTTGGATAAAAAGATCCACAACCAAATTACTCAATATGGATCTAAGGTTGGAGTTACTTTGAAAAGTTTTAAAAATAAGGAACATATAGTTAATGAAAGGATAGATCAAGATTCCACAAGAATCGGTAAACTTGAGGATATTATTACTAATTTAGGGTTTGCCTTTTCATCCATGAAAAATACTCCAACTCCTCCTACAAAAATTGCTAAATTAAAGTATTTTCCTAAAAATAAGGGTGAATCTTCTAGTAAGGAAAATGCGGATCTCAAATCAATAAGCGTTCATTCCAATTTCTTTGCTCTTATTAAGGAACCTTTTGCTACAAATGAATATCTTAATTTTTTGCCTAATAGTTTAATCATTACTAAAAAGAAAGAAACTCCAATGGGTTATAAGTGTTCTATTGAAGAATTGAATGCCAAAGATGGCAACACTTAGATCTATTCTCACTTTTATGCCTAGCTAGGGGCGTTAAACGATAGCGCTTGTTGGGAGGCAACCCAATTTTATTTTTGTTCTTTGCTTTTTGCTTCTGTTTAGTAATAAATAATTAATCTAGCCTCTTGTTATATGTGGTTTTATGTTTTAATTAGTGTTTGTGCCAAGTAGAACCTATAGGATAACCTTGGGTGATAGTTAATTTGATTCTGCTGAAAAACAGAAACTTTGCGCTCACGAGAAAAAATTCAATAAATCACAGAAACATGATGTTGCGTTGATTCTTTCTGCTGTACATCAGTAGACAAATTTCCTAGAATCCTATTTTGGTAGGATTTTTGGAGTTCCATAAGTATTCGAAAGTTACAGATTGCTACAGACTGTTCTGTTTTTGACAAATTCTGTTTTTCGTGTGTTGTTTGCTTATTTTGATGAATCTATGGCTAGTATCGGGGGGTGAGAAGTTTTAATACAGTAGGTTTAACTCCAATATAAATAAAAAACGAGTTCATTACAGTACCTTATGTGGTGGTTTTTCTTTCTTGCACTAACGGAGCTTATGAGATTTCCTGTTGAGTTTTGTGTTGTGAAGTTTTCAAGTTTTGGGTAAAGATTTGATGGACTATGGAATAAAGGGTGTTAAGATCCTAAGCTTGGGGATGCCCATGGCACCCCAAGATATTCAAGGATAACCAAAAGCCTAATCTTGGGGATGCCCCGGAAGGCATCCCCTCTTTCGTCCTCATCTATCGGCAACTTTACTTGGAGCTATATTTTTATTTACCACATGATATTTGTTTTGCTTGGAGCGTCTTGTATGATATGAGTCTTTGCTTTTTAGTTTACCACAATCATCCTTGCTGTACACACCTTTTGGGAGAAACCCACATGATTTGGAATTTATTAGAATACTCTATGTGCTTCACTTATATCTTTTGAGCTAGATAATTTTTCCTCTAGTGCTTCACTTATATCTTTTAGAGCATGGCGATGGCTTAATTTTGTAGAAATTATTGATCTATCATGCTTCACTTATATTATTTTGAGAGTCTTTTGGAACAGCATGGTATTTGCTACGGTTATAAAATTGGTCCTAGAATGATGGGCATCCAAGTTGGGTATAATAAAAACTATCATAGAAAGTGAATTGGATGCTATGATCAATTTGATGCTTGATAATTGTTTTGAGATATGAGGATGGTGATATTAGAGTCATGCTAGTAGGGTAATTATGAATTTAAGGAATACTTGTGTTGAAGTTTGTGATTCCCATAGCATGCACGTATGGTGAACCACTTTGTGATGAAGTTGGAGCATGATTTATTTATTGATTGTCTTCCTTATGAGTGGCGGTCGAGGACGAGCGATGGTCTTTTCCTACCAATCTATCCCCCTAGGAGCATGCGCGTAGTGCTTGGTTTTTGATGACTTGTAAATTTTTGCAATAAGCATATGAGTTCGTTATGACTAATGTTGAGTCCATGGATTATATGCACTCTCTCCCTTCCACCATTGCTAGCCTATCTTGTGCCACGCAACTTTAGCCGGTACCATACACCCACCATATACCTTCCTCAAAACAGCCACCATACCTACCTATTATGGAATTTCCATAGCCATTCCGAGATATATTGCCATGCAACTTTCCACCGTTCTGTTTATTATGACACGCATCATGTTTGTCATATTGCTCTTGCATGATAATGTAGTTGACATCGTATTTGTGGCAAGGCCAGCCTCATGATCTCCATACATGTCACTCTTGGTTCATTTCATATCCCGGTACACCGCCGGAGGCATTCATATAGAGTCATATCTTGTTCTAAGTATCGAGTTGTAATCTTGAGTTGTAAGTAAATAAAAGTGTGATGATCTTCATTATTAGAGCATTGTCCCAAGTGAGGAAAGGATGATGGAGACTATGATTCCCCCACAAGTCGGGATGAGACTTCAGACTTTACAAAAAAAGAGAAAGGCCAAATAAAAAGAATGAGAGAAAAATAGAGAAGGGACAATGCTACTATCCTTTTACCACACTTGTGCTTCAAAGTAGCACCATGATCTTCATAATAGAGAGTCTCCTATGTTGTCACTTTCATATACTAGTGGGAATTTTTCATTATAGAACTTGGCTTGTATATTCCAATGATGGGCTTCCTCAAAACGCCTAGGTCTCCGTGAGCAAGCAAGTTGGATGCACACCCACTTAGTTTCTTTTGTTGAGCTTTCATACATTTATAGCTCTAGTGCATCCGTTGCATGGCAATCCCTACTCACTCACATTGATATCTATTAATGGGCATCTCCATAGCCCGTTGATACGCCTAGTTGATGTGAGACTATCTTCCTCTTTTTTGTCTTCTCCACAACCACCATTCTATTCCACATATAGTGCTATGTCCATGGCTCACGCTCATGTATTGCGTGAAAGTTGAAAAGTTTGAGAATACTAAAGTATGAAACAATTGATTGGCTTGTCATCGGGGTTGTGCATGATTAAATACTTTGTGTGATGAACATAGAGCATAGCCAGACTATATGATTTTGTAGGGATAGCTTTCTTTAGCCATGATATTTTGAGAGGACATGATTACTTTGTTAGTATGCTTGAAGTATTATTGTTTATCATGTCAATATGAACTTTTATTTTGAATCATTTGGATCTGAACATTCATGCCACAATAAAGAAAATTACATTGAGAAATATGCTAGGTAGCATTCCACAGCAAAAGTTCTGCTTTTATCATTTACCTACTCGAGGACGAGCAGGAATTAAGCTTGGGGATGCTTGATACGTCTCCAACGTATCTATAATTTTTTATGGTTCCATGCTATTATATTACCTGTTTTGGATGTTTATGGGCTTTACTTTACACTTTTATATCATTATTTGGGACTAACCTACTAACCGGAGGCCCAGCCCGAATTGCTGTTTTTTGCTTATTTTAGTGTTTCGAAGAAAAGGAATATCAAACGGAGTCCAAATGGGATGAAACCTTCGGGAGCGATCTTTTTGGAACAAATGCAAACCAAGAGACTTGGAGTGGACGTCAAGCAACGAATGAGGCGGCCACGAGGGTGCCCAGCACGCCCTAAGGGGGTGGGCGCGCCCCCCACCCTTGTGGGCCCCTCGAGCATCCACCAACCTACTTCTTCCTCCTATATATATCTACGTACCCCGAAACAATCCAGGAGCACCACGAAAACCTTGTCGATGCTTTGTCGGAGGGGGAATCGACCATGGAGGGCCTCTACATCATCTCCAAGGCCTCTCCGATGAGTTGTGAGTAGTTTACCACAGACCTTCGGGTCCATAGTTATTAGCTAGATGGCTTCTTCTCTCTCTTTGATTCTTAATACAAATTTCTCCTTCCTCTTCTTGGAGATCTATTCGTTGTAACTCTTTTTGCGGTGTGTTTGTCGAGATCCGTTGAATTGTGGGTTTATGATCAAGTTTATCTATGAGAAATATTTGAATCTCCTCTGAATTCTTTTATGTATGATTGGTTATCTTTGCAAGTCTCTTCAAATTATCAGTTTGGTTTGGCTTACTAGATTGATCTTTCTTGCAATGGGAGAAGTGCTTAGCTTTGGGTTCAATCTTGCGGTGTCCTTTCCCAGTGACAGCAGGGGCAGCAAGGCATGTATTGTATTATTGCCATCAAGGATAAAAAGATGGGGCTTATATCATATTGCTTGAGTTTATCCCTCTACATCATGTCATCTTGCTTAATGCGTTACTCTGTTCTTATGAACTTAATACTCTAGATGCAGGCAGGAGTCGGTCGATGTGTGGAGTAATAGTAGTAGATGCAGAATCATTTCAATCTACTTGTTACGGACGCGATGCCTATATACATGATGATGCCTAGATATTCTCATAACTATGCACTTTCCTATCAAGTGCTCGACAGTAATTTGTTCACCCACCGTAATAATTATGCTATCTTGAGAGAAGCCACTAGTGAAACCTATGGCCCCTGGGTCTATCTTTTATCATATAAGTTTTCTATCTACTTTTATTTGCATCTTTTATTTTCTAATCTATATCATAAAAATACCAAAAGTATTTATCTTATCATATTATCTCTATCAGATCTCACTTTTGCAAGTTACCATGAAGGGATTGACAACCCTTTTATCGCGTTGGTTGTGAGGTTCTTGTTTGTTTATGTAGGTGCGTGAGACTTTTGAGGAGCCTCCTACTGGATTGATACATTGGTTCTCAAAACTGAGGGAAATACTTACGCTACTTTGCTGCATCACCCTTTCCTCTTCAAGGGAAAAACCAACGCATGCTCAAGAGGTAGCATGCACTCGAATCATCTCCCTCCTTGTCAATAGTGATTCCATGGATTTAAAAGGCCCGCAACAATTAAAGCACATCTTTTTCGCATCAGTTAGCTGCCTTAATTACAGCCGGCTGCATGCGGGCACTCAGAATCGCTCGCAGCCAGTACGCGGAGCAGCATGCAATGGGTCGCAGCCGAGGGCACGCATGCAGCCACTTAAATCGCTGGAATTAATTAGGCTTAAGCTTCTGTATGCAGTTAATTATTGCCATGCCTTGGTCTTGCTGCTTTTCTCACGAAACTAGTAAACCCGGACAGAGGGAGTACCTTGGTTGGTGAGATTTTTGAATTAAACGCTGCAAACCGGAAGGGAGGTACTAGTACATGCGTGATCTGTTATTTATTTGTGTAGGATCGAGTAGGTGGTTTCTTAATTGAGCCCTGCAAACTGGAAAGGAGGTAGTACATGCGTGATCCGCTATTTATCCGTGTAGGATCGAGTAGGTCGGATAGTGTACGTGTAGGACCGAGTAGGTTGGATGGTGTACGTGTACGATCGCATTAGTTGATGAACGTTAGCTGGGAGATAAGGCATTTGCGAACGTTTTTGCTGGTAGTTTCTTCAGATTCGCATGGCATTTTCTTAAGAGGAGCTTGTCAGTTTCTTCAGAGGTAGGCATTTTTATTCAAAAAACTGCCACTTCTTATCTTGCGTTGCAACTAAAACTGCCAGGAGCGCATTAGTAGGCTAGCTAGTGATCGATCAGTAACTTGTAAACACTGAGCAAACAGAAATAAGGAACTATTAATGCATCTCAATGATTCACAGATCATATACAAATATGTAGCTCCAAAAGCAAAGATCAGCTACTTCGGATCTTGCGTCGCAACTAAAACCAACTAGTACGATTCCCATACATAAGATCAACATGTTAATGCATCTGAATGATTCACAGATCATATACAAATATGTAGCTCCAAAAGCAAAGATCTAGAAAAAACATTTGTTCTTCCTACTAACATGGATGCTTCTCTTGGCCAACATTCAGTACAGACTGAAAGACAATTTTTTTTGTGAAGTCTACAATTCCTTCTGCAAACGTAAGTGGTTTCACCAATAGCTGGAACCATGAGAATGAACCACACATGATGGAGGAACATCCACTGCAATATGATTTGGTCTTCTCTCGATCACACGACAACACTATTTTCGGAATACAAACTTTAACTTAGGCAAAATGATGCCCATTGTATAATCACACCAAAGCAATGAAGCACCTAGTGTTGGCCAATAAATAGTACAATACTACTTTTCTGCAGTCCATGAAGTGACTATCCAATCTTTCTATGTCTATTTTCAAATGGCACTGCATGCAGTGACTATACTATTCTCTTGTGCAGTTCAACCAAAATTGCGGTCACTTTGTTTGTTTGCCAAATAGCAACGGGCAAACATCTCTGTCTGCACAAATATCAAGCAGCTAGTAAACATATATCGCACCTTGTATTTTCGGTTTAAACATGTCTCTTCCGCGTAGCATCTGTCATGTTTTGCACTAGACAATTTGATACAGTCATGTTTTGCCCTGGACAATTTCATACTGAATTGATTTGCTGGTTCAGAGCAGAAATATAATGCCTATTCTTCATCATACCAAGGATATCCATGTTCTTAGTGATGGAAGAGGTGAAATCGATACAACCGAAATTGAGCATCCAATCATTCAATCTTGTCCTGCACCTCCAATGTAGGTCTACCCTGCCAATAAATTCACATGCAAACCACTAGTATTACTATATAATGACAGTACGAAAAGAGTAGCAAGATAGTAGCAAACCATGTACCTTTGTAATGAACATCTCATAGTGCCACCAATTGGATATAAAGGTTTGGAAGAAAACATGCTCCTAATGTTGAACCAGTTGGGCTTTTTGTGCAGTTCCACTAAAATCGAGTGATTACTGTAAAAATGACACTAGTTGAAGCATAGACTCACAAATATAAGCATTCCAATTTCTTAATGGGAAAAGGTAGCAAGACTATTTCTAACCACCTGTTTGAAGGAATAAATAAGGCAACAACGGCTGTTGTCAGAAAGGCATATATATTTCTTTCTGAAAGAATGATCGACTCCTGACCTTTCCTCTTCTTTTAAGCATATTTTGTGCAGTTCAACTAAAATAGAATGCCATCACCGCCTTGACAATTCAGTGACACTGTACAAAAGGAAATGACTTAACACTACATCATGATGTCAGGTATGTAGTCGACAGGCATTAGAGACAAACATACAGACCTCCTCCGATAACATAATGAACATTAATTTTAACAAAGGTGTGACTAGCTTTACTGGGATAATTTGAGTGAACTCTACACCCTCTGTTCCTTGATATAAGACATTTTTGCAGTTCAATTTAAAGTACCCAAACGTCTAGTATTTAGAAAAATAGGTAGTAGTTTTCTTGAGCACATATCTGGGAAAGCTTGCCACACTTTATTTATGTCCATACGCTAATGCAACACCATTCGAACACTACAAATATACAATAATCCAGTGGCTAGTGCAACAGTAGAGTAGTTATTTTATTACAGTGTACAGTACAATGGTTTTACTGAACAGATTTCAATAAACTCTAGCACTGGAAGATTTCTATAAGAATTAACAATACAAAATGTAAAGGTAACAAGTTTCAGCATTGGTATACTAGCTGTGCATGAGCATTAAACTAAATACAAAAGTCTGAAGATAACTAGCATTATTAACTAATGACAGTATAAAAAATTGCAAACCATGTACCTCCAAGGTAAATATCATTTTGAACTCGGGGGGGCCTTAAAAATTGCTATCCCAATCTTGATAATCGATCAAACATAAAAACGTGATCGAATGAATCAAGAGAACAACCAGAGGAGGAGGTGCCCACTCTTGACCTTTCCTCTTGTCTTCATATTTTTTTGTGCAATTTAACCAAAATAAAATGACATCAGCGCCTTGGCATTTTGGTGACACTGTACAAAAGAATTAACTTATCTCATGAAAGTGAGGTATGTAATGTATAAGCATTAACAGTGCAAAAATCTGAAGGTAGTAACAGGTTTCATCGTTGGTATACTGGCTGTGCAACAACATTAGAATGCCTTAGTTGAAAAAACTTTAATACATCCACAATCGACAGCTAACCGTAAAATAATCCAGTGACATTAAATGGCATTGCTTAAATTTATCGATGGCATTAGACTAAGTGCGGCATTAGTTAAATGTGGCATCACTTTAGCAGTAGCATTGCTTGACTTGACTGATGGCGTTATACTAACAGCAAAAGAGTGGCAATAAGATCATGGGACGCCCATTCGGACAGTGGGTGCACCAGTACGATGTACCTCCACAGACGCATAGAGTGGTGAGGGAGGTATGGTTGCCCAGAGCAACAAATATCTAGGCAGCATAATTTTTGTTCTCTTTAGCCACCTTTTTCCTATGTGAGGACAACAAACCGATCGACCTGGTCATTCTCTATTGCGTTGTCATGCCTTTCTACCCTTCTTCAACCAAGAGACACGAGACTCATTCCTTAGCTACTGATTTTCCCCTTTTCAACCTAGATGCGGGTTCGATGCCTACTCTCTTGGACAGTACAGTCTCCCTTCCTTTACTTATTTAACCCAGACATGGATTAGTTTGCATGAAGTAGGGTTTCCTTTAATAGTGCAAATTAACGTTTTCGCCTACTTGACCAGTAGAGCAGAGGATAGCAAATTGGGAAGATGGTGGAGTGGAAAAAGACCCACATGCAGCGATGTGGCAGATGGGGCAATAGAACAAGGGTATGGTTCGAAAAGAGGTAGCATACCTAAGGGTCGGTGGGAAGTGGCTTCGCTCGTGGGGTCGTCGTCCTTCACACACACTACGGCAGCGAGCTTGGGGACGGAGGCCATCCCGCACGGGCGCTAGGTCTGAGAGGATGGCCTTGTCGTTAGTGCGTGACCTCGCTCGCCGATGACGAGTGCGTCAACGCTGCACGTCCTTTTCTTCCCCGGCGGATCTGTGACCACCGGTGAGGAGGGAGAGAGAGGCTGTCTTTTTTAGATCTGGAAAGAGGGTGATAGTGTGAGAAGCAAGTGGGCAGCCCTTAGCAAGAAAGCGCTGAAGCTCCAGCCTATATATCTTTTTTATACTACTAGTACTAGAGGTGGAGTAGTGGTAGAGTAGTTTATATTTTCTCTACATACAGTACCAGTTAGTCGTGCTTCAAAATTGAACGGCACACCATTAAAATAATAAAGGTCGATAACTAATGTGGCACCTCGGGCCAACGCGGCCAGATCGCATTTTGCACGACAAATTAAACACAATGTTTTGTTGACATGTGGTCCCGTTCCAACATGTCAGTGAGACAACGGCGAGTCCTTTTCTACTAGTATTTCCGAATGGACATGTAGGCCGGGGAGCCTCTTCGTGTACCGTGGGAAACTGGCAATCGTCCACCGACTCTTCTCCTTTCCCTCTCGATTAGGAACTGCTGTCGCACGCTCTTCCTCCCTCCTCCATTTCCCTTCACCCTTCCTTCTGCCATTGTTCGATCGTCTTATCCATGGAGGGAACAGGCCGGAAACTACCCTGTTATTCTTGCCCCAATCTGAAAGATGACGTGGTGGAGGAACTCATTGATCGGTGCGCCATCATCACCTCGGCTAGCATGGCAGGTTCGTTCAAGACCATTCTCGACTCAACTAATAATATCATTACAAGGAACCCAAGGGTCCAGGAGCGGTTTGATCTCCCTATCTTCTTCGCTATAAGCCTGTTCGCATGGGCACGGATGACGGATGCCTTGCCTTGTGCAAGTTGATGCCACTTGATAATGATACGTGTGATGTCAAGATGCCATCGCTTAAGGGTAAGACCTGGGCTGGCGCAAATGGAGATTGGGTTGTTTATATTGGGTACAATTGCTAGTGGGAACTTGTGAATGTGTACACTCGTCAGCGGATTCCACTTCCAAAAATCTCAGAGTGCCCTGAGGTTGAGCACACAGATGATCTATGTATGTTCAAATATGATCATGGTGGTTGTCGTTTATGGAAGATAGCAATTTGTCGAGTTCCCAACCGCTCTTGGAATTACAAGAACTATGAAGTTGTTGCTATCTTCGACAAGCTTGTTGCTGTCTTTCCCACGGTTCGTCCATGGATATTGCTCAAAAATCAGTTTCTGTACACGGATGATGAGTACTATGATGCAATTGAATACGAGGTGTGTTTGTTTCCACCACTCATGGCACTATTTTTGCATGGGATCCTCGTGGTTTCGGTACATTTGTCTTCCACCGTAATTATAATTGTTTCATCCACATGCATGCGGGTTAGCAAGTTTCCCTTTAGTAATTAACCTTCTTCTTGTGTTTCCAAGGTCCTGTGAACATTCCACCACCTATACTTGAAAAAATTTATAACCAAGGGGGAGATGACGATGGTGATGATCACGAGCAGGACTTATATACTCAGTGGCACCTGGCAACTAATTCCGATGGATCACCTCTTCTTCTGTATACCGTGCACTAAGATTGTTACTACTGAGGGAGCACGTGTTGTCTCCCATGGTCGCCCTCTCCGGACCTATTCCAACACCCGTTGCAGGGTATTCAGGATGGATACTAGTGTGCTAGCGCCAGCACCTTCTTCCTGGTTCAGTATTGACAGTCTTGGAGAAAACTCGCTCTTCCTTGGACCAAACTATCGAATGATGGTTAAAGGCGATCCAGCTGCTGTTGACACAACGTTACTACCATTTATGAGAAGCAATTGTATCTATACCTCGGACATTGCGGTGGTTCCCTACCCTGCTCCTGATATATGCGGCTTCAGCCTAGATGATCAGTCTTATGTTGCTCTCGATATTGACAATAGTTGGTCCTTCCCAGAGCACCTATGGTTCAAAGCAAGTGTTTCCAACGCCAAGGATTGGTTGAGTTGAAGTTTATTTCATTGCTTGTTATTTGTTGTGTGATGAAAACTTCAGTATTTACTAGAATGCTTTGTTGGAAATAACCTATAATCCAACATGTATCCTCGTTGTCGTTTTGTGTTGATGACTTATTGTTTGTAATGAATGGTACATTTGCAAATGATGCCATAGACTCAATTTATGAATGGTTTTCGAGTCACTTCTTGGAGTGTGAGTACCATAGTAGTATAGCCAGCATCCGGTTAGTGTATGAAGTTGCCACATCACATAGAGCCAACCTAATATTGTAGTATGCTAGTCCTCCACCGGCGCGCCACTTCAAATGGCGGATGAAGTGAGAGGTCGCGTCACCTTGTGTCCAGATCTGAGATGCCACGTGTACCAAATGAATGACTCCAAGGTCGACCACCGTGATGCTAGGTGCGAGCCTAGGAACACGGTTGGAGAGACCCACCTCATAATTTTCCTACATTGGTCATTTGATTCATAGGATAGAATGCTATAGGATTTTTTTGATATGTAATCATGTTTTAATTGGCAATCTAGCATCCACTCCAACTTTTGTTTCACTTCCTTTGTTCCTACGAAGAGAGTACTTGCTCTAAATGATGTGCCGCTGCAAGAGCCGCCTATATTAATTAACCATGCTCTAAAAAGGTGGACCAGCTTTGGCTATAGTAGTACTGTACTAGGTTAGTAGGTGACCTTGCGCTTGGCTCTTCTCCTCTTCCGGAAGTCAAACAATAATGATGGTACTATAGTAGTAGTTCTGGCAATCTGACACCAAATGAACTGCTGCACGTCCACCGCTTGTAAGCAAAAGTTTCTCCTCGTGCTGCGAGCCACCATGCATGCGTTGGCGAGGGAGAAGGTAAGCAAGCTTCTCGTTGTTCTGCGAGTTCATGGGACACATCAAAGTTATTTATTAGTACTCTCTTCAAAAAGGGTCGACCATGTCCATGGCTACCATCCCGTGCTCTGTCATTGAGTATGTGCACTATTCACGTGCCATCGAGGAGGAAAAATATTGCATAGTAGTACTAGGTTCCATCGAAGTGCACAACTTGTTGGGGAACGTTGCATAAAATAAAATGTTTCCTACATTCACCAAGATCAATCTATGAGTTCATCTAGCAACGAGAGAGAGGAGTGCATCTACATACCCTTGTAGATCGCGAGCGGAAGCGTTCAAGAGAACAGGGTTGAGGGAGTCGTACTCGTCGTGATCCAAATCACCGGAGATCCTAGCGCCGAACGGACGGTACCTCTGCGTTCAACACACATACGGTCAGCGTGACATCTCCTCCTTCTTGATCTAGCAAGGGGGGAAGGAGAGGTTGATGAAGATCCAGCAGCACGACGGCGTGGTGGTGGATGCAGCAGGGTTCCGGCAGGGCTTCGCCAAGTGACTACGGGAGGAAGAGGTGTAGCAAGGGGGGAGGGAGGCGCCAGGTGTCAGGGTGAGGCTGCCATCCCACCCCCCTCTTTATATAGGGACCCCAGGGGGGCGCCGGCCCTAGGAGATGGGATCTCCTAGGGGGGCGGCGGCCAAGGGGGAAACTTGCCCCCCAAGGCAAGTGGAGGCGCCCCCTCCCCTAGGGTTCCCAACCCTAGGCGCAGATGGGGGGCCCATGGGGGGCGCACCAGCCCACCAGGGGCTGGTACCCTTCCCACTTCAGCCCATGGGGCCCTTCGGGATGGGTGGCCCCACCTGGTGGACCCTCGGGACCCTTCCGGTGGTCCCGGTACAATACTGGTGACCCCCGAAACTTTCCCGATGGCCGAAACTCGACTTCCCATATATAATTATTTACCTCCGGATCATTCTGGAACTCCTCGTGACGTCCGAGATCTCATCCGGGACTCCGAAGAACTTTCAGTTTGCTGCATACTAAAATCTTTACAACCCTAGCGACACGAACCTTAAGTGTGTAGACCCTACGGGTTCGGGAGATATGCAGACATGACCAAGACTACTCTCCGGTCAATAACCAACAGTGGGATCTGGATACCCATGTTGGCTCCCACATGCTCCTCGATGATCTCATCGGATGAACCACGATGTCGAGGATTCAAGCAACCCCGTATACAATTCCCTTTGTCAATCGGTACATTACTTGCCCGAGATTCGATCGTCGATATCCCAATACCTCGTTCAATATCGTTACCGGCAAGTCACTTTACTCGTACCATAATGCATGATCCCGTGACCAGACACTTGGTCACTTTGAGCTCATTATGATGATGCATTACTGAGTGGGCCCAGAGATACCTCTCCGTCATACGGAGTGACAAATCCCAGTCTCGATCCGTGTCAACCCAACAGACACTTTCGGAGATACCTGTAGTGCACCTTTATAGTCACCCAGTTACGTTGTGACGTTTGGTACACCCAAAGCACTCCTACGGTATCCGGGAGTTACACAATCTCATGGTCTAAGGAAAGGATACTTGACATTGGAAAAGCTCTAGCAAACGAACTACATGATCTTGTGCTATGCTTAGGATTGGGTCTTGTCCATCACATCATTCTCCTAATGATGTGATCCCGTTATCAATGACATCCAATGTCCATAGTCAGGAAACCATGACTATTTGTTGATCAACGAGCTAGTCAACTAGAGGCTCACTAGGGACATGTTGTGGTCTATGTATTCACACGTGTATTACGATTTCCGGATAATACAATTATAGCATGAATAAAGGACAATTATCATGAACAAGGAAATATAATAATAATCCTTTTATTATTGCCTCTAGGGCATATTTCCAAAAGTCTCCCACTTGCACTAGAGTCAATAATCTAGTTACATTGTGATGAATCGAACACCCATAGAGTTCTGGTGTTGATCATGTTTTGCTTGCGGAAGAGGTTTAGTCAACGGATCTGCGACATTCAGATCCGTATGTGCTTTGAAAATATCTATGTTTCTATCTTGAACATTTTCACGGATGGAGTTGAAACGACGCTTGATGTGCCTGGTCTTCTTGTGAAACCTGGGCTCCTTGGCAAGGGCAATAGCTCCAGTGTTGTCACAGAAGAGAGTGATTTGCCCCGACGCATTGGGTATTACTCCTAGGTCGGTGATGAACTCCTTCATCCATATTGCTTCATGTGCTGCCTCCGAGGCTGCCATGTACTCCGCTTCACATGTAGATCCCGCCACGACGCTCTGCTTGCAACTGCACCAGCTTACTGCTCCACGATTCAACATATACACGTATCCGGTTTGTGACTTAGAGTCATCCAGATCTGTGTCGAAGCTTGTGTCGACGTAACCCTTTACGACGAGCTCTTCGTCACCTCCATAAACGAGAAACATGTCCTTTTTCCTTTTCAGGTACTTCAGGATATTCTTAACCGCTGTCCAGTGTTCCTTGCCGGGATTACTTTGGTACCTTCCTACCAAACTTACGGCAAGGTTTACATCAGGTCTGGTACACAGCATGGCATACATAATAGATCCTATGGCTGAGGCATAGGGGATGACACCCATCTCTTCTTTATCTTTTGCCGTGGTTGGGCATTGAGCCGAGCTCAATCTCACACCTCGCAATACAGGCAAGAACCCTTTCTTTGACTGATTCATTTTGAAACTCTTCAATATCTTATCAAGGTATGTGCTTTGTGAAAGACCTATGAGGCGTCTTGATCTATCCCTATAGATCTTGATGCCTAATATGTAAGCAGCTTCTCCAAGGTCCTTCATTGAAAAACACTTACTCAAGTAGGCCTTAATGTTGTCCAAAAGTTCTATATAATTTCCCATCAAAAGTATGTCATCTACATATAATATGAGAAATGATACAGAGCTCCCACTCACTTTCTTGTAAACGCAGGCTTCTCCATAAGTCTATAAACCCAAACCCTTTAATCATCTCATTAAAGCGAATGTTCCAACTCCGAGATGCTTGCACCAGCCCATAAATGGATCGCTGGAGCTTGCATACCTTGTTAGCATTCTGAGGATCGACAAAACCTTCCGGCTGCATCATATACAATTCTTCCTTAAGATAGCCGTTAAGGAATGCCGTTTTGACGTCCATCTGCCATATCTCATAATCATAGTATGCGGCAATTGCTAACATGATTCGGACGGACTTCAGCTTCGCTACGGGAGAGAAAGTCTCATTGTAGTCAACCCCTTGAACTTGCCGATAACCCTTAGTGACAAGTCGAGCTTTATAGATGGTAATATTACCATCCGTGTCCGTCTTCTTCTTAAAGATCCATTTGTTTTCTATCGCTCGCCGATCATCGGGCAAGTCTATCAAAGTCCATACTTTGTTTTCATACATGGATTCTATCTCGGATTGCATGGCTTCAAGCCATTTGTTGGAATCTGGGCCCGCCATCGCTTCTTCATAGTTCGAAGGTTCACCGTTGTCTAACAACATGATTTCCAGGACAGGGTTGCCATACCACTCTGGTGTGGAACGTGTCCTTGTGGACCTACGAAGTTCAGTAGCAACTTGATCCAAAGTACCTTGATCATCATCATTAATTTCCTCTCTAGTCGGTGTAGGCACCACAGGAACATTTTCCTGAGCTGCACTACTTTCCAGTTCAAGAGGTATTACTTCATCGAGTTCTACTTTCCTCCCACTTACTCCTTTCGAGAGAAACTCTTTTTCCAGAAAGGATTCGTTCTTGGCAACAAAGATCTTGCCTTCGGATCTAAGGTAGAAGGTATACCCAATGGTTTCCTTAGGGTATCCTATGAAGACACATTTTTCCGACTTGGGTTCGAGCTTTTCAGGTTGAAGTTTCTTGACATAAGCATCGCATCCCCAAACTTTTAGAAACGACAGCTTAGGTTTCTTCCCAAACCATAATTCATACGGTGTCATCTCAACAGATTTAGACGGAGCCCTATTTAAAGTGAATGTAGATGTCTCTAGAGCGTATCCCCAAAATGATAGCGGTAAATCGGTGAGAGACATCATAGATCGCACCATATCCAATAGAGTGCGATTACGACGTTCGGACACACCATTACGCTGAGGTGTTCCAGGCGGCGTGAGTTGTGAAACGATTCCACATTTTCTTAAGTGCGTACCAAATTCGTGACTTAAATATTCTCCTCCACGATCTGATCGTAAGAATTTTATCTTTCGGTCACGTTGATTCTCTACTTCATTCTGAAATTCCTTGAACTTTTCAAAGGTCTCAGACTTGTGTTTCATCAAGTAGACATACCCATATCTACTTAAATCATCAGTGAGAGTGAGAACATAACGATATCCTCCGCGAGCCTCAACGCTCATTGGACCACACACATTAGTATGTATGATTTCCAATAAGTTGGTTGCTCGCTCCATTGTTCCGGAGAACGGAGTCTTGGTCATTTTGCCCATGAGGCATGGTTCGCATGTGTCAAATGATTCATAATTGAGAGACTCTAAAAGTCCATCAGCATGGAGCTTCTTCATGCGCTTGACACCAAGTGACCAAGGCGGCAGTGCCACAAGTATGTGGGACTATCGTTATCAACTTTACATCTTTTGGTATTCACACTATGAATATGTGTAACATTACGTTCGAGATTCATTAAGAATAAACCATTGACCATCGGGGCATGACCATAAAACATATCTATCATATAAATAGAACAACCATTATTCTCGGATTTAAATGAGTAGCCATCTCGCATTAAACGAGATCCAGATACAATGTTCATGCTCAAACTTGGCACTAAATAACAATTATTGAGGTTTAAAACTAATCCCGTGGGCAAATGTAGAGGTAGCGTGTCGACGGCGATCACATTGACCTTGGAACCATTCCCGACGCGCATCGTCACCTCGTCCTTCGCCAGTCTCCGCTTATTCCACAGCTCCTGCTGTGAGTTACAAATATGAGCAACGACACCGGTATCAAATACCCAGGAGTTACTACGAGTACTGGTAAGGTACACATCAATTACATGTATATCACATATACCTTTAGTGTTGCCGGCCTTCTTGTCCGCTAAGTATTTGGGGCAGTTCCGCTTCCAGTGACCCTTCCCTTTGCAATAAAAGCACTCAGTCTCAGGCTTGGGTCCATTCTTTGACTTCTTCCCGGCAACTGGCTTACCGGGCGCGGCAACATCTTTGCCGTCCTTCTTGAAGTTCTTCTTACCCTTGCCCTTCTTGAACTTAGTGGTTTTATTGACCATAAACACTTGATGTTCCTTCTTGATTTCTACCTCTGCTGACTTCAGCATTGAAAATACTTCAGGAATAGTTTTCACCATCCCCTGCATATTGTAGTTCATCACAAAGCTCTTGTAGCTCGGTGGGAGCGACTGAAGGATTCTGTCACTGACCGCCTCGTCCTGGACGTTAATGTCCAGCTGGGACAGGCGGTTGTGCAACCCAGACATTTTGAGTATGTGCTCACTGACAGAACTATTTCCCTCCATCTTACAACTATAGAACTTGTCAGAGACTTCATATCTCTCGACCCGGGCATGAGCTTGGAAAACCATTTTCAGCTCCTCGAACAACTCATATGCTCCGTGTTGCTCAAAACGCTTTTGGAGCCCCGGTTCTAAGCTGTAAAGCATGCCGCACTGAACGAGGGAGTAATCATCAGCACGTGACTGCCAAGCGTTCATAACGTCTTGGTTCTCTGGGATGGATGCTTCACCTAGCAGTCCTTCTAGGACATATGCTTTCTTGGCAGCTATGAGGATGATCCTCAGGTTCCGGACCTAGTCCGTATAGTTGCTGCCATCATCTTTCAGCTTGGTTTTCTCTAGGAACGCGTTGAAGTTCATGTTGACATGAGCGTTGGCCATTTGATCTACAAGACGTATTTTGCAAAGATTTTAGACTAAGTTCATGATAATTAAGTTCATCTAATCAAATTATTTAATGAACTCCCACTCAGATTTGACATCCCTCTAGTCATCTAAGTGTTACATAATCCGAGTCGACTAGGCCGTGTCCGATCATCACATGAGACGGACTAGTCATCATCGGTGAACATCTCCATGTTGATCGTATCTTCCATACGACTCATGTTCGACCTGTCGGTCTCTGTGTTCCGAGGCCATGTCTGTACATGCTAGGCTCGTCAAGTTACCCTAAGTGTTTTTGCAGGTGTAAAACTGTCTTACACCCGTTGTATGTGAACGTAGGAATCTATCACACCCGATCACCACGTGGTGCTTCGAAACGACGAACTTTAGCAACGGTGCACAGTTAGGGGGAACACTTTCTTGA
The DNA here is from genome assembly GCF_002162155.2 of Triticum dicoccoides. Classification (NCBI taxonomy): domain Eukaryota; kingdom Viridiplantae; phylum Streptophyta; class Magnoliopsida; order Poales; family Poaceae; genus Triticum; species Triticum dicoccoides. The sequence continues at coordinate 581,280,356 of NC_041387.1, forward strand.
AATTATTATGAGGGATCATCTTATTTACTATCGTCATTCTAAGTAAACAAGATGCATAAACATAATAAACATTACATGCAATTATATAGTAGTGACATGATATGGCCAATATCATATAGCTCCTTTGATCTCCATCTTCGGGGCTCCATGATCATCTTCGTCACCGGCATGACACCATGATCTCCATCATCATGATCTCCATCATCGTGTCTCCATGAAGTTGCTCGCCAACTATTACTTCTACTACTATAGCTAACGGTTTAGCAATAAAGTAAAGTAATTACATGGCGTTAAATCATTGACACGCAGGTCATACAATAATTAAGACAACTCCTATGGCTCCTGCCGGTTGTCATACTCATCGACATGCAAGTCGTGATTCCTATTACAAGAACATGATCTCATACATCACAATATATCATTCATCATCCATCACAACTTTTTGGCCATATCACATCACAAAGCAATTGCTGCAAAAACAAGTTAGACATCCTCTACTTGTTGTTGCATCTTTTACGTGGCTGCAATAGGGTTCTAGCAAGAACGTTTTCTTACCTACGAATAATCACAATGTGATTTATCAACTTCTATTTACCCTTCATAAGGACCCTTTTCATCGAATCCGCTCCAACTAAAGTGGGGGAGACAGACACCCGCTAGCCACCTTATGCAACTAGTGCTTGTCAGTCGGTGGAACCTGTCTCACGTAAGCGTACGTGTAAGATCGGTCCGGTCCGCTTCATCCCACAATACCGCTGAAGCAAATTAAGACTAGTAGTGGCAACAAAGTTGACAACATTTACGCCCACAACAGATTTGTGTTCTACTCGTGCAATAGAGAACTACGCATAGACCTAGCTCATGATGCCACTGTTGGGGAACGTTGCATAAAATAATTTTTTTCCTACGTTCACCAAGATCAATCTATGAGTTCATCTAGCAACAAGAGAGAGGAGTGCATCTACATACCCTTGTAGATCGCGAGCGGAAGCGTTCAAGAGAACGGGGTTGAGGGAGTCGTACTCGTCGTGATCCAAATCACCGGAGATCCTAGCGCCGAACGGACGGCACCTCCGCGTTCAACAAACGTACGGTCAGCATGATGTCTCCTCCTTCTTGATCAAGCAAGGGGGAAGGAGAGGTTTATGAAGATCCAGCAGCACGACGGCGTGGTGGTGGATGCGGCAGGGTTCCGGCAGGGCTTCGCCAAGCGACTACGGGAGGAAGAGGTGTAGCAAGGGGGGGGGAGGGAGGCGCCAGGTGTCAAGGTGCGGCTGCCCTCCCACCCCCCCTCTTTATATAGGGACCCCAGGGGGGCGCCGGCCCTAGGATATGGGATCTCCTAGGGGGGGCGGTGGCCAAGGGGGGAAACTAGCCCCCCAAGGCAAGTGGAGGCGCCCCCTCCCCTAGGGTTCCCAACCCTAGGCGCAGAGGGGGGGCAGGGGGGCGCACCAGCCCACCAGGGGCTGGTTCCCCTCCCACCTCAGCCCATGGGGCCCTCCGGGATGGGTGGCCCCACCTGGTGGACCCCCAGGACCCTTTCGGTGGTCCCGGTACAGTACCGGTGACCCCCAAAACTTTCCCGATGGCCGAAACTCGACTTCCCATATATAATTCTTTACCTCCGGACCATTCCGGAACTCCTCATGACATCTGGGAACTCATCCGGGACTCCGAACAACTTTCGGTTTGCTGCATACTAAAATCTTTACAACCCTAGCGTCACCGAACCTTAAGTGTGTAGACCCTACGGGTTCGGGAGACATGCATACATGACCTAGACTGCTCTCCGGTCAATAACCAACAGCGGGATCTGGATACCCATGTTGGCTCCCACATGCTCCTCGATGGTCTCATCGGATGAACAACGATGTCGAGGATTCAAGCAACCCCGTATACAATTCCCTTTGTCAATCGGCACGTTACTAGCCCGAGATTCTATCGTCGGTATCCCAATACCTCGTTCAATCTCGTTACCGGCAAGTCACTTTACTCGTACCATAATGCATGATCCCGTGACCAGACACTTGGTCACTTTGATCTCATTAAGATGATGCATTACCGAGTGGGACCAGAGATACCTCTCCGTCATACGGAGTGACAAATCCCAGTCTCGATCCGTGTCAACCCAACAGACACTTTTGGAGATACCCGTAGTGCACCTTTATAGTCACCCGGTTATGTTGTGACGTTTGGTACACCCAAAGCACTCCTATGGTATCTGGGAGTTACACGATCTCATGGTCTAAGGAAAGGATACTTGACATTGGAAAAGCTCTAGCAAATGAACTACACGATCTTGTGCTATGCTTAGGATTGGGTCTTGTCCATCACATCATTCTCCTAATGATGTGATCCCGTTATCAATGACATCCAATGTCCATAGTCAGGAAACCATGACTATCTGTTGATCAACGAGCTAGTCAACTAGAGGCTCACTAGGGACATGTTGTGGTCTATGTATTCACACGTGTATTAGATTTCCAGATAATACAATTATAGCATGAATAAAGGACAATTATCATGAACAAGGAAATATAATAATAATCCTTTTATTATTGCCTCTAGGGCATATTTCCAACACGACTCACTTACGCACTGCATATCTCCATTTTCTTGCATGACACGCCACCTTGATGCTAGATGTCCCATGTGTCATGGAGGCATATAGTATGCTTTTTAAAATGGAGGCATATAGATGTCCCGCGTGTCGGCAAAAGGATGAACAAAGCTCATGTCTTAAACGAAAGAGTGGAAGAACATAGATTCCCGATGACTGAGAAGGAGCATATAGTACATAATTGTACGTGCATTGCAACAGGTTATCGGATGAGACCAATCAACAATAGTACACTATTTGTACTAGCTTCACATGCTTCATGCGTCAGGCGGGTGTTTTTACTGTAGCTGCGAATCCCATCATCCTAGGTCCTCGGATGAGTCCAGTAGAAATTGCATTCTCATGTTTGGGTTCAAACTTCCAGAACTGCTACACTATCTCTACGTCTACATATACGTAATACAACACATTTTAGACATGAGACCAGCCACCCACACTCACAAATAACACTTTTGAACCTAGCACAGACTCCAGGAAATTTGGCCATAATGTGAGGTGGGCCAGATGTTAATGTGTTCGCTGTATGTAACCAGCACCTCGAATCCTCGATACTACTACTATAAGTAGTAGGTGTAGTATGGTGGCATGGGCCAGAACAAGCATTCATGTCCAGGAGTACGGCACATGCCACTAGCACGACTTCCATCTGACACCATATTTCTTGGAGTCCGTGCTACAGCAATCTCTTCAACCTCGTCATTTCTCTAACTCAGCCATCGCGCGACGGGTGAGGTGGAGGTTTGCGGATAGTCGGTTTCCTCAACTGCGGTCCCACTTGTAAGGCCAACTCCAACGCACGACCCCAAACGGACCTTAGTTTTTCCCGGATTCTGTCTGTTTGGGTAGGGCAATGGGGTCGTGTCCGGGCCATTTCTTGGATGCGGTGGCCGTGCGCCGAACTCGCGGACGCATCCCGGTCGCGTACATTTTTCTTTGCAAACACATATCATTTTTTCATCATTGATTTTTTGGTGCATGGAAATACATCACCAAAATTTTGACTAGAAAAGCAAGACCAAAGAAAACATGAACCACCAGAATACATTTTAGAAGATATCCAACTTCCATAACTGCTCCTGTAAGTTGGATTAGTGCCTTCTCGATGCATTCATTGTTGATCTGCGGAGGCTCGATCTTGCATGCTTCTTTCTTCTTAGAGTGTAAAGAAGTAGACGTTGCTTCCTCGCATCTAGTCTCATGTCTAACCTCTATTCTATCAACAAGTGCACTAGTCTCATCTCTAGCCTCTATGCCAGCTAAAAGTGCTAGAACATCTACTAAATTGCGCTCTATCAATATATCGATGTACTCTTCTTCCCAATACCAAAACTTGCATCCATTCTACACAATAAAGTAAGTTAGCACAACTAGTCTAATCTGATAGCACAACCCAAGATTTGGCCGGGTTCTTCCTCCTTTTGCCGACACGTGGGACATCCAGCATCTAGGTCGTGTCATGCAAGAAAATAGAGTGGTAGTTGAAGCCACGTGATGTGCATCTTGGGTTAAACTGTAAATAGAATCTTACTACTCTTGAGTAACTCCAAAAGCGGCCACGGAAGATCTTTATTGGATTTGTTTATCATCACCAGCACGTCGAGGTGAAAGATGTGCAGGTTCAGTGGGTCCTCTTGCGTTTTCATTGACATGTGGGACTGCATATGAGCAAACAGACGATGGGCTCCGTGCGTCCGCTGGCTGGCTGAGAAGAGAGATAGACGAGGGCTGAGCACGGACTCCAGGAAATTTGTTCTACGTAACCAACACCTTGATATAGGCTCGATATAGTGGGGTGGCATGGGCCATAACTAGCATTCACATCTAGCAGTACGGCACACACCACCCACACGAGTCCCATCCGACACCAATTTTCTTGGAGTCTATGCTACAACCATCTCTTCTCCCTCCTGTTTTCTCAGCCATCATGCGGTGGGCGGGGTGGGGGTTTGCCGATAGTCGGTTTGCTCAACTGCGGTCCCACTTGTAATTGAAAATGCAACACCGCATGCATTCCCCCTTGAGTGGCGTGCCAGACCAACCGTGTGGGGGTGCGACGCGAACATGGCAGGCTTTTCCTTTTGAACTTGTAACTTGTAAAATTTGGTTCTGCTCCATGGCACGACCAATAGATAGAAATAACGATTTTCCCTAGAGTAATGAGAAGTTTGGTTCTGGCGCGATTCATGCATGGAGTACATACGAAGATTATGAAGTTGATGCGAAAGGTAATATAATTACTAGTAGTACCATATACTACTACATGGATTTGACAAAAAGATAAAAATACATACGGATCCATCAACGACATCCTCACGCCCTAGTGCGCCGGTTCACCAACCGATGTGTGAGGAGCACCGGCGTTGGCGGCGAGCTCAACGTGCTTCTAAACAATGTCGTCCAAGGTTGCCCTGCAGTCCAAGAAGGCTAGCGTCCTATCGTCCTCCTATTGCATGTAGTAGTCCTCGTGGATGACTTGCGCGTAGACGTGGGTGATTATGTCAATGGTGTCTTGCTGCGCCAGGCGCTGCACGGCGAGCACGACCTCGAGGTGGACATTCTCCGGCGCGACGGCGGGCAGTCGCAGGGCCACCAGTGCATCGAAGAGGTTGTCACCATAGTGGCCGTTGAGGGTGGTGGGCATCGCAGAGCCTGGGCGCGTTGGCTGGAGGCGTACGTCAAGGTCGTCCGCGAGCTTCTTGACTACGATGAACTTGTCAAGGAAACCGACGAGGACCTCATCGAACAAGGAGACGAAGCTGTCATCCAAGCGGCCCCTCGCCCTGGCGGCCTCAAGCACTACCTGGAGACGTTCCTCGGTGCCGGGCCGCAGGCCGGCATCGTGGACCATCTGGCACAACTGGCTGATGCTCGCGCTCATTGCCTCCATGGGTCTAGCTTAGCTTCTAGTCAACTGATCTTGCGATTCGAGTGATCACTCTTGCCCTTGGTTAGCGTGAGTAGGTGTGTAGGATTTCGTACTAGATTGGACTGGCGGGGAGCCTTTATATGAGAAGTGCAGACTGCGTTGAATTCAGGTGCGTGTTGGCCATCTACTCCTTGGCCCTCTACTGCACCTGCCTTTGGCTATATGACAAGTGGGCCAGCCAGCCGTTGGGCCCACGTGTCATTCACCCAAAGGCAGTTGCAGTAAGTTAATGAAGTTGCGCCCCTCTCCGTGTCGGTGCAGTATAGTCATCTCACCGGACCTTTAGTTGGGGCCAGATGAGAGAAGTTTGATGTTTACTAGATTATTGGTCCCCTTTGCATTTTGTGCCAAGTTTTGACCTTTGATTTAACTAATAAAATGTTAATGCATGTAAACAAAAATGTTGTGTAAGTCACCTTACAAAAACCAAATAATCCCAAAACACTTAGGTACGGTACAGTAAATCCTTCCTTGTTTCTTATTTCGTGACATATCAACCAATGAGAGATGTGGGCCATGCATGCTTTCAATAACTTGAGACTACCAAACATGACATGCAGTGTTTAGTTCATTGCATGTAATCCTATTAATTAGCAAAAAGACATTAAGTTCTCTCGCCGATAGGAATAAAACAATACACCATGTATTTATTTACAGAGTGAGTAGTACATTTTTTGTGACATGCATTACTAGATATTGCTAGTCAAATACTAAAATCCAGATGGACGTGGTAGTACTCCTAAATCCAGATGGTGGTGCTAGTAGTACTAGTAGTAGTACTACCAATGTAGTAGCACTGTACTACCCGTTGGTCAAATTATTATGTGCTGCTCCTCACAGTGAAGTGACAAGATCCTGCGCCGGAGATGACACCTGAGTATAGGCGTCGTGTTCGGCATACCATAGTCAGCCTCACCGTCTGCAGTCACTATCATCATGGCTGTAGGGCTAGCCTGCTTACAACTAGCCATGTTCGACATAATTTCCCGTGCATAGATTCCCGTGCATTGCACGGAACACCAAGATTGGGGGTGGACGGCGCCGGCAGCGGCCATCGCGCCAGATATTTCCATGGCCTTCTAGATGTGGTGGGGAGGAGATAAGGCTGATTGTGAGAGACAATGAGTTGTTTGTAAATAGGGAACAAGTGCAGGCATCTTTTTGCAAAAATGGAGAAGTTTGGTTTGTATGCGTCAGATCTAGATCCGACGGCTATTGGTGGAAGATGGGAGGCACAACATCATCACCAACTCAGGACCTATTTGATTCGCAGGATTTTGAAAATGCGGGAATAGGACACGACAATATTACAAGTTTCAAACTAATATTACAAATGTTAGGTGTAATGTTGCACCTACGAAGAGGGAATTACTAGGAAGTTTACATAAGAACTTCGTTACTTTAGGTGGATGCATCATTATTGTACAAACTAAAATCCACCGCCCTGACAAGTCACTAATGGGCAAATAAGTTTTCGAGTCTCTGGCCACTTGATGTTTCAAAAACAAATTCAGCTTCTGCGGAGACTTTGTCATTTAGGCTTAGACGCTTGCGGTGATCAGCACGCCATTCATTGTTGCGCCAGAGAACGCCAAACCTCATTACCTTGAGCACACTTGCCTCTAGAACAAAGAACCTGGCCAATTTAATCTCAGATGTGCTGCCTCGGTAGTCGATCAAATCAATTTCTGTAAGATGGAGATCAAGGCATTCAATGAGATTGTTATAGTGCAACACAATTTTCACTTTCGGGTCTTTTTTTATCTGCAAAAGAAGAGAACATATTAGAGCAGTTGGCTGTATAAGATTGCCATTTCATCAAGAGGTACCAATATTCTCTCATACGATAGGGTTGGCTGGCTAGTGATATTTTCTCTCTCTCTCTCTCTCTCTCTCTCTCTATGTTCCTCTCATTTACCTAGGAGCACGTGAAGAGCTTGGACATTTGTTGCCTTCCACTATGTGGCCGATGCCATATTTCGCAAAAGTATGCCACATAATACGCATCGATGTCAAATCAAAAGATTTTGGCACCGCTCTCACAATGTGAGAGAGTTGGCACCGTTGTGCACACATACCCATAGGTATAAACAAGTCAATCAAACCAACTACACCAGCCTCTCACTCTCCCAAACAAGTGTTTTTTATTGCCTCAGTCCTCTCTCTCTCCCAAGCAAGTGTTTTTTCATTGTGTGAGTTAATTTGGCACGGGAGCAAAGTAGGTGATCCAGATTGGGGAACCAGGTGAGCAATGGAGGGGCATCGATGCCAAATGCATCACAAGTGAATTTTGCACGTGTTTTGACCTACATAGTGGAGGGTCGTTATAGCTCACTTTTGTACTACCTTGTATTTAGTATAAAATTTTGACCATAGATTTGCCTAAGAAAATGCCAATGCATGTCACTAAAAATTACACCATTTGAAATTATGTGCAAATACGAATCCAACGATATAGTTCTTAGTGACATGCATTAACATTTAGTCAGTTAAATCTATGGTCAATTTTTGATACTACAAAATAGGAAGAGTAAACCAGGACGGAGGTAGTACTTGCTCGTAGGGTAACCATAGAGTTACTAGAGGTCTAAATTACTTTCCACTATGACTAGCCTAGGCTACTATGTACAACAAAAAAGTAATGCACGTGGTCACGTGATAAAAAATACTAAAAACATTTCTTTCGGTGCAGTGCGTAGATGCAGTTTTGAACACTACACTTGTCATCGTAATTTGGGAAAATTACGAAGAATTGAGCTACATTGTGATTACCATTTACTAATAGGAAAGAAGTTTCACCTAGATGAGTAGCTTCTCTGTGCATGGAAAGCATGTAAGGAATCCAACAACTTGATCTAGATTGGGGCCGATAGATTTTATTGCCAAGATCTTCACTGTGCGCATAGACTGGGTCAAGCTTGTGGGAATCATTTTCTAAAATATGGTCGTAAATACATCAAGAAGAAATTTAAAAAATGTGAATTTCAAGAAGATGGAGAATAATATGAGTGTTGTACCTGAACGATTACAGATCCAATAAAGAGTTCAGAGAATTTGGCAGACGAGCACACCAACGTTGTCAATTTCGGCGCGTCAATGACCCTGATTTTTGTTGGACCTTCTAGATCTGATACAAGCAATCTCTCAAGGAAAGGCGCATTCTGAATGACCATAGCATGGAATAGCTGGAGTGATCTTTTCCCAATTGATGTCTTGTTGCGGGGCCAGCAAGACACATAAATCCATCGGAGATTCGTTGAGGCGATGTGGAGGCTAATGAACCCGTGGATCTGCTCAAGAAGGTACTTGAGCACAGTACAGCTGCGGAGGAGGTGCTCCGTAGCCTTCTTCGAGATGACAACGTTAAAGAGGTCGAGCTTCTTGAGTTGAGGGAGAAGAAGGGCGGGCACGACATTAATCTGGGGAAGATAGCAGGAGTTGAAGCTGGCGCGGCACAGCGTTGGCGTGAGGCAGAGTGCGGACAGCGGCAGAGAGCGACATCGTCCAGCTTCAAAGCTGAGATCCTCGAGCTGATCTAGGGCGGGGGATAAGAACCACTCGTCAAACTTGGGTTGGACCTTGCAGTTGGTACTGAACATGTGGATGTCAAGGCGTCTGGCTGGCCCAGGGTGCGATGAAAGGATCTTGGAGACTGCGGCCATGCATTTGCAATCCACGTCGCGGAGGTAGCTGTCAATGGTGAGGTTGAGGGGGACACGACACCAGAGGGGGCGCCACCACCGGGAGAGTAGGGCAGTCCGCACGGCAAATTTGGTGCGGAGGAGGCCGATGATGACGAGCAGCATGTCGTCGGGGAGGCTGCTGATGAAGTCCAGGCTCGCCAGATGCGGTTTTGGCTCGAGCCGCCTCTGCTTGTTGGCTGCCTCGCCGTCCATCTCAACCGGCGGCAATGCCAATGTACACGTGTGCTGGTGTGTGTTGTGTGCTGGGTGTGCGCAAGTGCGTCCTTCTGTGCAGGCCGCCGCGAAGTGGTGAATTGTGTGCGAGTGCATCCTTCACGCGGAAGAAGTGTGTCCTCAATGCGCCCTCAATTTACTAGCATGCTAGGTGCTACCTTGAGTGGTTTCAACTTTGTTTACTTCACCGTGTGTCAAATTGGCCTCTAGTTTACTTATTTTCACCCACTGCCACATGGGCCAGCACACGAAGATACAGAACACGAGCTGGCAAGGTAGCATGTGGACTGGTTGACCAGTCAAGTAAACAATATATGGAGCTATACGCTGACACAGTGAGCGTATAATCCGTCGGTATAGAGAGTTCGAGTGAGAGGGGAGGCCCGTGAGAGATAGCGCAGAGAGAGAGAGAGAAAGAGCTACTCCCTCCGTTCGATAATGTAGTTCCAACATTTTTTTTAAGTCAAACTTTTGAAATTTTGACCAAGTTTATAAATAAATTACTTATATCTACAATACCAAAGGTAAATGATAGTATGAAGTAAGTACATGTTGTGATGAATCTAATGACCGTTCCAGATGTAAATGTTTTTCTCCACATATACCTGGTAAAAAATTTCTGAGGTTTGACTTCTCAAAACATCCATATGCTTATGGACGTGAGAGAGTCCCTAACTAGAGAGAGAGAGAGAGTGAAATAGAAAGAGTGAGTGAAAAAAGTGTGTGTGCGTGTGTGAAAGAGACATGAACAACACACGATAGAAGTAGAGAAAAAGCGTGTGTGTCTTATGCAAACATATCACACATGCATCTTCGAGAACGGAAGCAAGGTGAGTAGATAGTGTGTAGTTGTTTGCAACTAAGAGAGCAAGACCCCTAGCACGTGGCCAAGAGGGGTCTGGCAAATAAGGGATAGAGGTCGAGAGAGATGTACAGAGAAAATGCAGACATTGGGAGGAGAGAGTGTATGTTTTTCATAGAGAGATCCCCTGGAGATCGTGATGGGCTTACATGGGTGGGAGATTGAGTGAGAAGGTGTGTGCGCGATAGAAGATACCCCGAGAGATATTGCGATAGACATATGGATGGAAGGAGACAATACATGTGTTCCTGATGGCTAGTGAGAGATAATCATACTTAGGGGGGGAGTGCTTGCGCCTATGATGGAGTGAGGGATTATGGTACTTAGGGGGGGGTCACTGCTACGTCTTGAGCTTGTGTTGGTTTTCCTTGAAGAGGAAAGGGTGATGCAGCAATAGTAACGTAAGTATTTCCCTCAGTTTTTGAGAACCAAGGTACCAATCTAGTAGGAGGCTCCTCAAAAGTCCCACGCACCTACACAAACAAACAAAGAACTCGGAACCAACGCGATAAAGGGGTTGTCAATCCCTTCACGGCCACTTGCGAAAGTGAGATCTGATAGAGATAATATGATAAGATAAATATATTTTTGGTATTTTATGTTTTAGATTGGAAATGTAAAGATGCAAATAAAGTAGATTAAAAGATTATATGATAAAAGATAGACCCGGGGGCCATAGGTTTCACTAGAGGCTTCTCTCAAGATAGCATAAGCATTACGGTGGGTGAACAAATTACTGTCGAGCAATTGATAGAAAACCGAATAATTATGAGATTATCTAGGCATGATCATGTATATAGGCATCACGTCCGTGACAAGTAGATCGACTCCTGCATGCATCTAGTACTATTACTCCACACATCGACCGCTATCCAGCATGCATCTAGAGTATTAAGTTCATAAGAACAGAGTAACACATTAAGAAAGATGACATGATTTAGAGGGATAAACTCATGCAATATGATATAAACCCCATATTTTTATCCTCGATGGCAACAATACAATACGTGCCTTGCTGCCCCTGCTGTCACTGGGAAAGGACACCGCAAGATTGAACCCAAAGCTAAGCACTTCTCCCATGGCAAGAAAGATCAATCGAGTAGGCCAAACCAAACCGATAATTCGAAGAGACTTGCAAAGATAACTCAATCATACATAAAAGAATTCAGAGGAGATTCAAATATTTCTCATAGATAAACTTGATCATAAATCCACAATTCATTGGATCTCGACAAACACACCGCAAAAAGAGTTACATCAAATAGATCTCCACAAGAGAGAGGGAGAACATGGTATTGAGATCCAAAAAGAGAGAAGAAGCCATCTAGCTAATAACTATGGATCTGAAGGTCTGTGGTAAACCACTCACAACTCATCGGAAGGGCTATGGTGTTGATGTAAGCCCTCCATGGTCGATTCCCCCTTCGGCGGAGCGCCGACAAAGGCTCCAAGATGGGATCTCGCGGATACAGAAGGTTACGGCGGTGGAAATTGTGTTTCGGTGGCTCCCTGGATGTTTTCGGGGTACGTGGGTATATATAGGAGGAAGAAGTACGTCGGTGGCTGCCCGAGGGGCCCACGAGATAGGGGGCGCGCCCTCCACCCTCTTGGCTGCCTCAACTGCTTCTTGGCTTGCACTCCAAGTCCTCTGGATCACGTTTGTTCCAAAAATCACGCTCCCGAAGGTTTCATTCCGTTTGGACTCCGTTTGATATTCTTTTTCTTAGAAATATTGAAATAGGCAAAAAAAAACAGCAATACGGGCTGGGCCTCCGGTTAGTAGGTTAGTCCCAAAAATGATATAAATGTGTAAAATAAAGCCCATAAACATCCAAAAAGGTAATATAATAGCATGGAACAATCAAAAATTATAGATATGTTGGAGACGTATCAAGCATCCCCAAGCTTAATTCCTGCTCGTCCTCGAGTAGGTAAATGATAAAAATAGAATTTTTGATGTGGAATGCTACCTAGCACAATTCTCAATGTATTTCTCTTTATTGCGGCATGAATGTTTAGATCCAAATGATTCAAAATAAAAGTTCATATTGACATAAGAAATAGTAATACTTCAAGCATACTAATAAAAGTAATCATGTCTTCTCAAAATAACATGGCTAAAGAAAGTTCATCCCTACAAAATCATATAGTTAGGTTGTACTTCATTTTCTTCACACAAAAATGTTCCCAAATTCTACACCCCCGATGACAAGCCAAGCAATTGTTTCGTACTTAAACAATCTCAAACTTTTTCAACTTTCACGCAATACATGAGCGTGAGCCATGGATATAGCACTATGGGTGGAATAGAATAATGATGGGGATTGTGTGGAGAAGACAAAAAAAGAGAAAGTCTCACATTGACGAGGATAATGAACGGGCTATGGAGATGCCCATCAATTGATGTCAACATGAGGAGTAGGGATTGCCATGCAACGGATGCACTAGAGCTATAAATGTATGAAAGCTCAATAAAAGAAAAACTAGTGCGTGTGCATCCAACTTGCTTGGTCATGAAGACCTAGGGCATTTGAGGAAGCCCATCGTAGGAATATACAAGCCAAGTTCTATAATGAAAAATTCCCACTAGTATATGAAAGTGACAACATATGAGACTCACTATATGAAGAACATGGTGCTACTTTGAAGCACAAGTGTGGAAAATAGATAGTAACATTGCCCCCTTTTTCTTTTATTCTTTTTTTTCTTTTTTTCTTTGGCCTTTCTTTTTTTTCTTTGGCCTTTTTTTTCTTTGGCCTTTCTTCTTCTTTTTTTCTTTGGGGACAATGCTCTAATAATGATGATCATCACACTTCTATATATTTACAACTCATGAATTACAACTCGAAACTAGAACAAGATATGACTCTATATGAATGCCTCCGGCGGTGTACCGGGATGGGCAATGAATCAAGAGTGACATGTATGAAAATTTATGCATGGTGGCTTTGCCACAAATACGATGTCAACTACATGATCATGCAAGGCAATATGACAATAGTAATGCGTGTCATAATGATAAACGGAACGGTGGAAAGTTGCATGGCAATATATCTCGGAATGGCTATCGAAATGCCATAAATAGGTAGGTATGGTGGCTGTTTTGAGGAAGATATAAGGAGGTTTATGTGTGATAGAGCGTATCATATCACGGGGTTTGGATGCACCGGCGAAGTTTGCACCAACTCTGAAGGTGAGAAAGGGCAATGCACGGTACCGAAGAGGCTAGCAATGATGGAAAGGTAAAAGTGTGTATAATCCATGGACTCAACATTAGTCAAAAGAACTCATATACTTATTGCAAAAATTTAGAAGTCATCAAAAACCAAGCACTACACGCATGCTCCTAGAGGGATAGATTGGTAGGAAAAGACCATCGCTCGTCCCCGACCGCCACTCATAAGGATGCACAATCCAAGGACACTTCATGTTTCAAATTTGTTACACAACTTTAACCATACGTGCATGCTACGTGACTTGCTAACTTCAACACAAGTATTCTTTAAATTCATAATCACCCAACTAGCATGACTTTAATATCACTGCCTCCATATCTCAAAACAACTATCAAGTATCAAATTGATCATAGCATCCAATTCACTTCCTATGATAGTTTTTATTATACCCAACTTGGATGCCTACCATTCTAGGACCAATTTTATAACCATAGCAAATACCATGCTGTTATAAAAGACTCTCAAAATAATATAAGTTAAGCATGAGTGATCAACAATTTCTTCAAAATTAATCCACCTCCGTGCTATAAAAGATATAAGTGAAGCACTAGAGCAAAAATTATTTAGCTCAAAAGATATAAGTGAAGCACATAGAGTATTCTAATAAATTTCAATCAAGTAGGCTTCTCCCAAAAGGTGTGTACAACAAGTATGATTGTGGTAAACTAAAAAGCAAATACTAATATCATACACGACGCTCCAAGCAAAACACATATCATGTGGCGAATAAAAATATAGCTCCAAGTAAAGTTACCAATGAACGAAGACGAAAGAGGGGATGCCTTCCCGGGGCATCCCCAAGCTTAGGATTTTGGCTATTATTGAATATCTTGGTGTGTCATTGGCATCCCAAAGCTTAGGCTTTTTCCACTCCTTATTCCTTAGTCCATCAAATCTTTACCCAAAAACTTGAAAACTTCACAACACAAAACTCAACAGGAAATCTCATAAGCTCCGTTAGTGAAACAAAACAAAACCACCAAATAAGGTATTTTTATGAACTCATTATTTGTTTATATTGGTTTTAAACCTACTGTATTCCAAGTTCTCTATGGTTCATACCACTTAATACTAGCCACAGATGCATCAAAATAAGCAAACAACACACGAAAGGCAGAATCTGTCAAAAACAGAATAGTCTGTAGCAATCTGTAACTAACGCAAACTTCTGGAACTCTAAAAATCCTACCAAAATAGGACGTCCTAGTAAATTTGTCTATTGATCTACAGAAAAAAGACTCAACGAAAAATCACGTTTCTGTGATTTATTGATTTGTTTCTCGTGAGCGCAAAGTTTCTGTTTTTCAGCAGAATCAAATTAACTCATACCATAGGTTATCCTATAGGTTCTACTTGGCACAAACACTAAATAAAACATGAAAACACATCTAACAGAAGGTAGATGCAAAATTTATTACTAAACAGAAGCAACAAGCAAGAAACAAAAATAAAATTCGGTTGCCTCCCAACAAGCGCTTTTCTTGGAAGCCTTTTAGCTAGACAATGATAATTTTAATGATACTCACATGAGAGACAAGAATTGAAGCATAAAGAGAGCATCATAAAACATGTGAAAAACACATCTAAGTATAACATACTTCCTATGCATAGGCATATTATAATCAAAACAAATTTGCAAGGCAAGCAAAAACTAGCATAAGCAAGGAAGAAGAAAGAGACGATAGCAATCTTAACATGACGAGAGGTAATTTAGTAAGATAACATTTTCTACACCCATATATTCCTCTCTCATAATAATTACATGTAGGATCATAAGCAAATTCAACAATATAGCTATCACAAAACATATTCCCAACACGATCCACATGCATGCAAGGTTGACACTCTTCCAAGATAGTGGGATTAACATTAACTAAAGTCATGACCTCTCCAAACCCACTTTTATTAAAAAATTCATAAGATTGATCAAAATCCAAATATGTGGGATCTAAAGTTGACACTCTTCCAAACCCACTTTCAATAATATTGTAAACACTATTATCAATCACATATTCATCATGGGGCATAAATAATTTTTCAAGAACATAAGAAGAATCACCCCAATCATGATCATTGCAACAAGTAGTAAACATAGCAAAACTAGCATCCCCAAGCTTAGGGTTTTGCATATTATTAGCACAATTGACATCAAGAGAATTTATAGTAAAATCATTGCAATCATGATTTTCATTGAAGGAACTACCAAGTATGGGTGCAATAGCAATGATCTCATGTTTAACATAAGGAACTATAGCAAATTCATCTTCATAAATATTGGCATCATGGCCACAAGAATAGCAAGCATCATGTTCATCAAGGGATATTTTAATCAAATCATCGGAATCATTATCTATAGATTCATGCATATCATTATTTTCTTCCAAAGCAACATTCATTCTCTCAATAAATTCTTTGACATAGACATTATGAGCATAGTTTTCATAGCAATATTTAAGTATGTCAAAATTTTCAGATTCGTAGAGAGTAATATCATACTTTTCAAACAAAGAAGCAATTTCATAAGAACCCTTAAAAGCAACAAATTCTTCAATTTATTCGATATCATAGTAACTATAAACACCCTTTGCATAAGAAGATAAGATTTCATTTTCATTAAACTCACATAGGTAGGGAGGTGTTTTTAAGGGTTCTTAGAGCAACAAGTCAAATCACAAATTTCACAAAGATTCCAAGCATAACACATCAATCTGTTTATTTGATCCCACAAGAGTCTCCCTTTTTCAGACAAACGGTGACGCACAAAATGAGCATGCTCATCTAAAGATTTCCCATCAACTAGGCTAGTTGGGGTATCAGCACGAGCGCATAAGGATCGAAGCTGATCCAAGTAGAACACTTTAAGTGGATCCATATCAATAGATTTTTAGCAAGCAAAGATGCAAGCACATAGAAGGCACATGGAGACACAAGCAAACAAATGAGGGCAAGCGAAAGAGAGAGGAGAAGATTGGGAAAGAGAGGGCGAATAAAACGGCAAGGGTGAAGTGGGGGAGAGTAAAACAAGAGGCAAATGGAAAATAATGTAAATGCGAGGGAGATGAGTTTGTGATGGGTCCTTGGTATGTCTTGACTTGAGCGAAGACCTCCCCGGCAACGGCGCCAGAAATCCTTCTTGCTACATCTTGAGCTTGCGTTGGTTTTCCTTGAAGAGGAAAGGGTGATGCAGCAATAGTAGCGTAAGTATTTCCCTCAATTTTTGAGAACCAAGGTATCAATCCAGTAGGAGGCTCCTCAAAAGTCCCGCGCACCTACACAAACAAACAAAGAACTCGCAACCAACGCGATAAAGGGGTTGTCAATCCCTTCACGGCCACTTGCGAAAGTGAGATCTGATAGAGATAATATGGTAAGATAAATATATTTTTGGTATTTTATGATATAGATTGGAAAATTAAAGATGTAAATAAAAGTAGATTGAAAGATTATATGATAAAAGACTCGGGGGCCATAGGTTTCACTAGAGGCTTCTCTCAAGATAGCATAAGCATTACGGTGGGTGAACAAATTACTGTCGAGCAATTGATAGAAAAGTGAATAATTATGAGATTATCTAGGCATGATCATTTATATAGGCATCACATCCGTGACAAGTAGACCGACTCCTACCTGCATCGACTACTATTACTCCACACATCGACCGCTATCCAGCATGCATCTAGAGTATTAAGTTCATAAGAACAGAGTAACGCATTAAGAAAGATGACATGATGTAGAGGGATAAACTCATGCAATATGATATAAACCCCATATTTTTATCCTCGATGGCAACAATACAATACGTGCCTTGCTGCCCCTGCTGTCACTGGGAAAGGACACCGCAAGACTGAACCCAAAGCTAAGGACTTCTCCCATGGCAAGAAAGATCAATCTAGTAGGCCAAACCGAACCGATAATTCGAAGAGACTTGCAAAGATAACTCAATCATACATAAGAGAATTCAGAGGAGATTCAAATATTTCTCATAGATAAACTTGATCATAAACCCACAATTCATCGGATCTCGACAAACACACCACAAAAAGAGTTACATCAAATAGATCTCTACAAGAGAGGGGGAGAACATGGTATTGAGATCCAAAAAGAGAGAAGAAGCCATCTAGCTAATAACTATGGACCCGAAGGTCTGTGGTAAACTACTCACAACTCATCGGAAGGGCTATGGTGCTGATTAGAAGCCCTCCGTGGTCCATTCCCCCTCCGGCGGAGCGCCGGCAATGGCTCCAAGATGGGATCTCGCGGATACAGAAGGTTACGACGGTGGAAATTGTGTTTCGGTGGCTCCATGGATGTTTTCCGGGTACGTGGGTAAATATAGGAGGAAGAAGTACGTCGGTGGCCGCCCGAGGGGCCCACGAGATAGGGGGCGCGCCCTCCACCCTCGTGGCCGCCTCGGCTGCTTCTTGGCTTCCACAGGGCGCGCCCTCCACCCTCGTGGCTGCCTCGGCTGCTTCTTGGCTTGCACTCCAAGTCCTCTGGATCACGTTAGTTCCAAAAATCACGCTCCCGAAGGTTTCATTCCGTTTGGACTCCGTTTGATATTCCTTTTCTTCGAAATACCGAAATAGGCAAAAAAAGAGCAATACAGGCTGGGCCTCCGGTTAGTAGGTTAGTCCCAAAAATGATATAAATGTGTAAAATAAAGCCCACAATCATCCAAGACAGGTAATATAATAACATGGAACAATAAAAAATTATAGATACGTTGGAGACGTATCGGTCACATAGAGAGAGAACAAGGGCACAGAGTGTTGGATGGGTCTATATGTATAGCGTGAGCAAGACATGTGTATGTGTGAACCAGGGAGATATAAAGTTTGAGAGAGATAGAGGAGCCTCGATAAGGCTGAGTGGTGCGTCAGATAGCTAAGAGGGGGAAAGAGATATTCCATCCGCTAGATAATGCAGTGCATGTAAATTTTTTAGAAGTCAAACTTTGGAAACTTTGATTAGGTTTACGCAAATGTTATCTATATCTACAATACCAAAGATACATCATACAAAACTACATCTCATGGTGAATCTAATGGTATATGTTTGCCATTCTAGATGTAATTGTTTTTCTCCACGTACATGGTCAAACTTTGTGATGTTTGACTTTTCAATAAATCTATATGCTATGGACCGAGGAGAGTGCCTAAGTCGAGAGAGATCAAGTGCGTGTGAAGGAGAATGAGTAAGTGTCCAAAAAGAGTATGTGTGTGAAAGAGAAAGTGACAACAAACGATAAATTAGAGAGAGTGTGTGTTTTTTCATTTCTTATGCGAACATATCATGCATGCATATCCGAGATAGAAAAGCGAGGCGAGGAGATACATGAAGATAGCTAGTGTGTGATTGTTTGCAACGGAGAGAGACACCCCTATAGCACATATCCAATAGAGGTCTGGCCAACAAGGAACAAAGGTCGAGAGGGACACATGGAGAACATGGACGCATGGGTAGGGAGAGAGGGTGTGTTTGTGATAGAGAGATCCCCTCAAGATCGTGAGGGGACTATATGGGTGGGAGATCGAGGGGGGTGCATGCGCGATAGAAAGATGCCCCGAGAGAAATCGAGATAGACCATGCACATGTTTGTGATGGAGACTAAGATTAGCTAGTCATATACATATAGGGGGGACTGCATGTGCCTACAATTGAGTGAGAGGCCATCATACTTGGCTAGCTAGGCATGAGATTGTGTGTGTCTGTGCGTGTGAGATGGAGAGAGAATGAGGGAGAGAGATAGAGTTTTAGATGGGCCTATCGAGTGCGAGTGAGATATGCATGTGTATGTGTGACCCAGGTAGATGGAGAGTTTGAGAGAGAGGGGGAAGAGCTCCGAGATGACAGAGTGGTGCGTGAGAGAGTTATGGGCAACGAGCCAAGGAATTTGTGTGCGTACGATGAGTGCACGCAAGATATCTAGCTTGGAGTAGAGTATCATACATAGTGTGCGAGAGAGACCTATAGATGGAGTATATATGCATGTGAACTAGAAAGACCCCCCACAGACACACACAAGGAGAGACAGAGATGGAGAGAAAGGGAGAGGGACCAACAAGGTTTGTGTGTTGGATGCGTGCGACAGAATTAAAGATTGTTGGCGAGAGAGAGAGAGAGAGAGAGAGAGAGAGAGAGAGAGAGAGAGAGCAGGAGTCCGGGAGAGGGGGAGGTCGCGTTTTATGCATGAAAAACTGATAAAAACCATGTTTCGATATAAACTTGCATTCAAATATTTAAATTGGAGAACATGTTGTCTGCAATCCACACATGAAAGGATATATGCGTATATCAAACAAGTTCATTAATTTGACTTTCAACATGTTCATGGAGTACTATAATACTGTACAACATGCTACTCGATTGAGGTGTTCAACTTTGGATTTAGTTCACTATTTTGACCTGGTGAACGAGCTATTTCATTGAATCGAGATATTTCATTTTGGGTTTGATTCCCGTTTTTGAGTGGGTCAACTATTTGTCATATAGTAAATCGTAGAAACGAGCATGTAAAAACACATTACTCCCGAGCATCATCTCTCCATCTAAAAAAGAAGTGGCAAGCTAATATTTCAAAATTTGATTCGAATCGACTTGGTAAGGTAGACGTGGATGCTCGTTCTCCCGAAATTTGAATGAACCGATAAACATCCTCTGCTGGTGGAATTCGCCCGAGCAAATAAATGGGAGACGCGAAATTACCGTCCTATGTGGGACACACATCAATTGGCTCATTGTACATCGAGGGTAGGTTACTTCATCCAAGCGCGCCTTCTCCTCGGCCAAAATGACATGTGCCAAATAATACATAAACCATGGTCGGCGAAACACGCTCTCCTCGCCCGAAATAGCTCGCGCCCACTATTTCAAAACACGCTCTTCTCGCCCGAAATCGCTCGCGCCCACTATATTTCAAAACATGCCCTCCTCGCCCGAAATCGCTCCCAGCCACTATTTGGGGAGAAGCAAAAGTTACTCTACTATCCCCGACCCTCGGTACACACACCCAAGCCGAGAAGCCTAAAGGCAGGGGTAGAACTATAACTCCCCCTCACATTTCAGACAAATGCGTCCGTAAGACATGGCTCCACTCCCCTCCCAATCCCCCCCCCATTCATACCTCGTGGGTGCCAAATCACCTTCTCCCCGGAAGCTCCCTTCTCCCGAGCCGCGAAACCTCAGCACCTCCTCCATGGCGCCCCCACCACACCAATTTCACAGCCGCCCTCCTCCCTAATGCCGGAGACGCTGTCCATTTGCCATCGTGCACTGGGTCGTGTGCCTCTTACTCCGTGCTGTTGGAGCTGCCTCGACGACGGCCGCGTGAATCATACCGGAGCCGATTCACCCCGTTGTTGTTCACAGTACCGGAGCAGCTCCAACTTAGGATCCGTCCAGAGTCCTGGCGCTGCTTCCCCGTAGCCGTCGACCATCGCGACATCGCTGTTTCCCTGCCGCCGGTCGCCACCGCAACCGCACCGGCCTCACCGAGTCGGCAGCTGGACTTGCCTACTTCACCATGCCACCAGATAGGTCGCACCCTCATCTCAAATCACTTTATTTAGGTGTCAGTTGTCTGAATTTTTATTCTGGGCCAATCGATTCCCAATGGGAAGCAGCACCCCTCGAGGCGGCGGAGCTCCTAGGCTGCTGGTTGGCTGGTGTCTAACGTAAGGGTGTGGGGCCGCAAGTTCGTCACGGAAGCAATGCTTAGATGGCTATCTTAGAGTTGTGTGGGTTGAAGGTACTGCCGCCGCCGGATTTGGATGACGGGGAGTCTTTGTGGATTGGCCCGGGGGCAGCGCAACCACGGCAGTGCGGTGGGGCGGGGAGCGGGGTTTTGGCCGGGGCCATGGACAGCAGAGGCAGGCTACTCTGCCATTGGTCGCTGGCTCTTCGGGGAAGATTCTGCACAGTGTCAACCGGGAGGCACAAGACGACCAACAAGCCATCCGGCATAGATCAGACAGTACCAAAATAAAATAAAATCATGTGACCCCAATTTAGTCTTCAGTCAACAGACGTGTGACCACTCTCGTACCTTGCTATTGATCTCTTAGTGTATTTCTAAGAGATGTGTTGTTCTTAACATTATGCGTTATCTACATCTTCAGCCACACCGTGTTCCGACTCACCACAACTGCTCCAACAAGGGAAGCATATACCGGAAGGGAGCTATAGTCCCCACTCAACAGTTCCCTGCATTGAATGCGCGTGCCCGACATGGACAACCACAACAACTGCATGGCCATCGACAAGTCAGCACATGATGCTCACTCCTATGGATGGCGGCCAGATAGGTTGTACCCTCATCTTACTTGTGTGCAAAATTTATGGCTTTGTTATTCATCTAAGCATGGAAAATAGATTATCACATTTCACTGTATATTCATGCTGATCTCTTCCGGGTCTTGTTCAGGAGTTAACGGTGTTCCATAGTTCAGCTAAGATACTTGTTCTTTAAGTAACGTTGTTCCATAGTTATCATCCATCAGCCAATGCTATCCCACGGGCTGGTGATTATAGTATTATACCACTTCTAGTATTATCGGTGTTGTTCTTTAATACTTTTGTGTGCCATCTAGTTAATCTGGAGTACAAATGATACATATTCTGTAGCTTTCATCTATGTTCTCCCTTTAGTTTTTGAGACCTGTTGCTACTAGTTAACCCCAGTCCTACTATTTATGTCGTCTCCTACAGGCACTCATTACATAAATCTAACTACTAGTTGTCTTCCATGCATGTCAGATATAATTGCACACATTGATATATCCATAAGAACCTCACGGAGCAATGTAAAGGCCAATAAACTTGATGTCAATGATACCCAATATGATGGAACATGTAAAGGCAGTTCTTCAGAAGACTTGCAGAAAGATGATGAATCCTCTTCACCCCACAAGGTCCTTGCTCTAACTTGGCCCGTGAGATGGGTACAACATGCATATAATGTCCTGTAGTGTATCTACTCTATTGCAATGCCATGTGCTTAGCATGCTGATCATGCATGTAAATATGTCATGCCTTCCTGTTTTTCAGTACCTATTCCATTCATGATAACATGTTTTCAAATTCAAGTACTGTCATTCTACTCTATTGCAATGCCATCTGCTTAATTTGGACATCATGCTTCTGAATATCTTATGCATTGTTATTCATCCGTATGTACTTCATCGGTCTACCATACCATATTTTTTTACATTGAAGTGTTGTTCTAGTGCTCTGTTGCAATGCCATCTTAGTTTCCCAATCATACACGTGTATGTTGCCTTAGTTTTTTTGTATGTATTCCGCTAGCATACGGTTTTACATTCAACTAGTGTTTTTTTACTATGTTGTCATGTCGTATCCCTAGCTCTTACACCATACTCCCTCCGTCCGGATTACATGTTGCCGAAATGGATAAAAAAGGATGTATCTAGAACTGAAATACGCCTAGACCCATCCATTTTTTCCGGATGGAGGGAATACATGTCAATATGTCATGCCTTTCTATTCTTCGGTACCTATTCCATCTCTCTGTTGTAGCATGTTTTATAATTGAAGCACCATTCTTCTATATAAGGCATGCAAGGGGAAGATGACTATGTTAGAATCTGAAGGGTTACGAACAAGGTATTTGCAAAACATCCAAACGCCAGGAGATAATAAACCAACTCCAGTTTTTATAGATACTGCTCCAGCATACAGAAACCCAACTCTTACTGATAGATTCTAGTGGCCAAAGAACTAGTCCGCTCTAGTCCAGCAAAAATATGTCAACTCCATTCTAAGAAGTGTGTGCGTATCCTTGCATCATGAAGTTTTATAGCATGCTGATCATATTTTCTACATGTTTCTTACCCATCTCTCTTTTAGAAAATAAGCTTAACAGATAGAAGAATTTCTGCACTGGTATCGTCTATGAGGAAAGATTCTTGCAGGAATTCTCTGTGCTCCAATGTAGAACCTGTTGTATATCACTATATTTTTGCATCAACATGTATTTTGTTAATCAGCGTGAATCCAACCTTTATCTGATCTAAATTTAGTTGTAGCAAAATGTATGATTAAAGGCCACAATGTTAATTTTTGTAAGGAAAATTGCCTGGTAGTTTTGCATCCTAAGCTGCATGAGTGTACTATCTCATATAAGTGGGTTTGAATACTTTGGTTATGCAGTGGGTTTTCAGTGTTTTTTTACTGTGTTGTCTTGGCGTATCCCTAGCTATTACATCATACTCCCTTCGTCTGGATTACATGTCGCAGAAATGGATAAAACTGGATGTATCTAGAACTGAAATACACCTAGACCCATCCATTTATTTCCGGATGGAGGGAATACATGTCAATATGTCATGCCTTTCTATTTTTCAGTACCTATTCCATCTCTGCTGTAGCATGTTTTATAATTGAAGCACCATTCTTCTATATAAGGCATGCAAGGGGAAGACGACTATGTTAGAATCTGAAAGGTTACAAACCAGGTCTTTGCAAAAGATCCAAACACCAGGAGATAATAAACCAACTCCATTTTTCATAGATACTACTCCAGCACAGAGAAACCCAACTCCCACTAATAATAAGCAGATTCCAGTGGCCAAAGAACTAGTCCGCTCCAGTCCAGCAAAAGAATGTCAACTCCATTCTAAGAAGTGTGTGCGTATCCTCGCATCATGAACTTTTATAGCATTCTAATCATATTTTCTACATGTTTCTTACCCATCTCTCTTTTAGAAAAGAAGGTTAAATGATAGAAGACTTCCTTCATTGGGATTGTATTCAAGGAAAATATCTTGCGGGAATTCTCTATGCTCCAATGCTGATGTAAGGACCTCTTGTATATCACTATATTTTACATCAGCATGTATTTTGTTAATCGCGTGAATCCAACCTTTAACTGATCTAAAGTTACTTGTAGCAAAATGTTAAAGGCGGCAATGTTGATATTTGTAAAGAAAACTACCTGGTAGTTTTGCATACTAAGCTGCATGAGTGTACTATCTCATATCATGCACATTACTGAATTGTAGTGCTGCTCTGGTTGCCCATTCATTCATTGTGTCAATGTTGCTTTCATATTACCTTACCTGGCTGATGATAGCTGTGCCATATTGTGTTAATTTGGTGTAGGCTAGTTGCCCAAACGTTCATTGTGTCAATGTTGCTTTCCTATTATCTGACTTGGCCAATGATAGCAATGCTAGTGTGTTAATTTGGTGCAGGATGCTGAAGATAAGACAAACTCTGAAAACAGCAAGGCAACCCCATTGTTTCTTTCCAATAAATCTAGGACAGGTAATATGATAGTAACTCATGATTAATCTGTTTGGTTCCCCTCCTAATTTATGTTATGATGCAGTGGTCGAGACACTCTCCACTATCAATAATACAAGCCTGCCAAAATCGCCATCTGAATCTGTTCAGTATCCTCTGTCTCGAATGCAACAGAAAAAATCTATGTTTGTGAACCAATTAATGGCTGAAGCAATGATGGAAATGGTGGAGGAATCAGAGGTGCAGAGTCGTGCGACACAACAACTGATCAATGTTTTCAGAGACTGTAGCAAAGCAGCAAGAATTTGCCCACATGCTTATGGGCGTCATCTATGCTAAGGTTGCAGATTGTGACATTGTAGATTGTTAGGTTCTGTTCATTTATTTGCACTGGCATCAATCTTTGATTGCCCAGTGGATGTAATTTCCTGTAATATATGCTGGATGTGCAACGTTTTTCCCTGTATATCATACCTTTGCTTGATCGGTTTTGGTCCTGTGCATAATTGCTCTCGTAATGGGCTCAAATTATCTAATTTGGCCTAAAGACATGTACGAACTTTAGTGGGCCCATTAAGTTAATGGGCCGTTACCAAGCCGAAAGTTAATGGTCGGCCCTCTTACCTCCCGGTTCGTTAACAAGACGACATCAAAGTGGGCAACAGGTGTGCCCATTTGATTTCACAGGCCGTTAACTGGTTGTTACTAAGTTCGGCCTACATATGGCCCAACTATCACTACAAAAAAAAGACACATCCATGACATTTTGGGCCGAACGAAATTTTTTTCTGTCATACATATGACACTTCTATGACGATAATTGTGACAGAACCCGGTATCATCATAGATGTGGTGAGCTCCTACTTCTATGAGAAAAAATCATGACAGAAAATGGGCTTTTCGTCCTGGGCGGGCCGGAGATGCAGCTGCATGACATTCTTTGGGCCGTCCATGACGGAAAAAACCGTGGTAGAAGCGAGGGGTAGGAAAATTTTGGGGAGTTGCCAGTTACGGTGGGAGGTCGGGGGCTGAGCGATGCGCGTTTCTCTCGTACACGTGCGAGGCGTTGGCTCTAACTGAACCCGAGCGAGGCGTTGGGCTCTAACTGAACCCGAGCAATTGCACTGCAGGCTACGCATTACTGAACTCGAGCGATCGATCGATGGCTGTTAACTGAACCCGATGGAGCAATTCCTTCGCTACTGCTGCTAACTGAAGCCGATCGATTGGATGAACAGTGAGTGTTGCAGGGGGGGGTTGGATGAACAGTGGGCGGTGGCGTTGCCTCTGGATGAACAGGACCCAGTGGTGTGGAGGGCTGGATGAACAGTAGACGGTGGAGGGGTGGCTATGGAGGGGTGGTTGAACAGGACCCCGTGGTGTGGAGGGCTGGATGAACAGTAGAGGGTGGAGGGCTGGATGAACAGTAGATGGTGGAGGGGTGGTTGAACAGTAGCCGGTGGAGTAGTGTGCGGTGGAGGCTGGATGAACAGGAGCCCATGGAGGCTGGAGGAGGTCGACGGTAGACCGTGGAGGCTGGAGGAGGTCAACGGTGGAGATGAACAGTATCTCGTGGAGTCTCGTTTTGCGGTACGCCTCACCCCTCCTGATGAACAGGACCCCCGTTTCGGCCGTAGCGCTCCAACACAAGTCCGTTTCAT
>NC_041387.1:581306991-581307909 GCF_002162155.2 Triticum dicoccoides
TAGGAGGTCCGTTTCCTCCGTTTTGCGGTACGCCACACCCCTCCCGATGAACAGGACCCCCGTTTCAACCGTAGGAGGTCCGTTTCCTCCGTTTTGCGGTACGCCACACCCCTCCCGATCAACAGGACCCCTGTTTCGACCGTAGGAGGTCCGTTTCCTCCATTTTGCGGTACGCCACACCCCTCCCAATCAACAGGACCCCGTTCCGAACATGGCCGGTCGAACACAAGGCCGTTTCCTCCGTTCTGCGGTACGCCAGGCCTTGTTTCCATCGCCTGTTCCGTCCAAGCCGGTTGGCTCCCATGCGTTCCGTTGCCTCCCGATGAACACGACGCATTCCGTTGCCTCCTCATGAACATGACGCATTCCGTTGCCTCCCCATGAACGCGAGCCCTCGTTGTATGTATGCGCGACTAAGCGTTCGAGACCCCGCCCGTATGTACACATACGTGGCCGTATTTTCTTTCTTGCACCCTGGTCGTTGTACGTACGTGTACATGCTATGTGCACGCCTCTACTACGACACGTGCGCGCCTCTACTACGACACGTGCGCGCCTCTACTACGACACGTTCGCGCCTCTACATCGACCAGTATGTACGTACACATTCGCGACCAGGATGACAATGCTACATACACTTCGACCAAGTGGGTCCCGACTGTCAGGCACTTCCTTGCCTGCGAAGATGTAGCTGGTGGGTCCCGGCAGTCAGGGGGGTGAATCGTTTTTTTTGCCCGGATGCACTTCCTTGCGTGCGAAGGTGTAGCTGCTGGGTCCCAGCAGTCAGGGGGGCGAATTATTTTTTTTGCCCGGACACACTTCCTTGCGTGCGAAGGTGTAGCTGCTGGGTCCCAGCAGTCAAGGGGGCGAATCGTTTTGTTTTTGCCCGGATGCACTTCCTTGCGTGCGAAGGTGTAG
>NC_041387.1:581308152-581319741 GCF_002162155.2 Triticum dicoccoides
GTACGCACTTCCTTGCGTGCGAAGATGTAGCTGGTGGGTCCCAGCAGTCAGGGGGGCGAATCATTTTTTTCGAATGCACTTCCTTGTGTGCGAAGATGTAGCTCGTGGGTCCCAGCAGTCAGGGGGCGAATCATTTTTTTTTGCAAAATACGGTGGCCCATCTGGTGGGTCCCCGCTGTGAGGTGGAGGAATAATTATTTTGCGCGTAATAAGGAGGCACTTCCTTGCGGCTGCAGTGGACCCAGCTTTCAGCCTCTCCACGTACAGTCCACCTCCGATGGAAGTCGTTCCTTGACCACGCCGCGCCGAGAGCACCATGGCGGTGGGCGACGGCGAGGCCTAGGAAGGGGACGACGCAGAGCCGGGGAAGACGCGGCAGTGGATGCACACACGGAGAGGAGTACGAGGGTTCAATGGTTCGGCTGCGCTGCCGTCGCCGCAGAATAACAGGGGGTGTGGGTGAGTGGAGGGATGGCCTGGCCAGCTGTGGGAGTAGTAGGGGGCGATGAGGCCTCCGCGGCAGCACAGCCGGCCACGGGAGGCAGGAGTAGGCGGCACGACCGGCGCTGCTTTGGGCGGCTGGAGCAAGAAGACCAGAGGTTGAAGAAGCACGACGGCCGTTGGATGGACATCGTACCATCACTGCAGCTAGAATCGTTTATATTGACTAAGTTAACAAAGCCCTTGGTACGTCAACTTAGTAGGCCCACAGGTCAGCTTCCGAAACGGTGTGCCCCAGATGTCAGGGGGAGGAATTATTTTTTAGGCGGGTGAAGCTAGAATATTCGAGATTGAAGAAGAAGCACGGCATCCATTGGATGGACATCCAACGGCCACTACTACTAGAACCGTGTGTTGACTATAAGTTGACAAAGCCTTGCATACGCGTCAACTCTATTTTTTTAGGGGACGCATCAACTTAGTAAGGCCAGAAGTGTGTGGCAGAGAACTTATAGCCCATTTGAGATTTGTAAGAATGTGTAGCCCATTTTTGAATTCTAATGGAATTTACTACAGCCCATTTACAGTTTGTCAAAAGTACAGCCCATTTCAACCAACCGTTTAAAGCAGAATTCAATAAAATTTCCCACATTTTGATGGGATCCGAATATTTTTATCCCGAAATTTCTAGTCAGATTAAATACAATTTCAATATAAATTTATATTACGTAAAAATCCAATGAAACATTGCGCTCGCAACAATTAATGAAATTAAAATTTTCAATATTCCAAAAATAATATTTTATAAAGTAATCACTGTTTGGTGCATTTTTTTATAATTACTACCCAATTTTTATAATTACATCCCATTTATTATTTCTTAAAGCCCATTTTCTTGTTAAGCCTAATGCATCCCTCCTAGGAAAGATTTGCAGCCCAGCGGGGCGAAGAATAACAACTTGACCTTGCCTGGGTATTCCTCAAAAAAAAGTATAGCTGGGCTAGCCATTTTCAACTTGAAAAAAATTAATATC
The DNA here is from genome assembly GCF_002162155.2 of Triticum dicoccoides. Lineage (NCBI taxonomy): Eukaryota > Viridiplantae > Streptophyta > Magnoliopsida > Poales > Poaceae > Triticum > Triticum dicoccoides. The sequence continues at coordinate 581,309,628 of NC_041387.1, forward strand.
TGGGCTGGATATCTGGCCTGGGCTAGACGGGCCACAGCCCGCCCAGTTAATACCTGTAGCGATGTTTTCGTTGTTGTTCAGTGTAGAAAAATTAATATATGGGGTAAACATCGAAAAACTCTGCAGTGCTCACACCTCAAAAACACAAATACTGCTTGAGCTGCTTGGTCCCAGCTGTCGGCCGCTTCTTGTGCAATTCTCTTGTTTATTGACTACTCCCTCCTTTCCGGTTTATAATGCTCAATTCAAAACTCTCACCAATAAAGGTAGATGGCGAGTGGTGGAATACTTCTTGTAGTTTTGCAAAAGCACCTAATTAATGCTCTTGTTATCCTCAAAAAATTATTTTTATCAATGCATTAATTGCAATGCATGCATGCATAAAGTACATGCATTGGTCAATTTTCTCTTAATACTTGCATGCGATGATTTAATGCACCTCGGAGTCTGAACATGTGATGGAAAACAACCAAATTGAGCCTTATAAAATGGAAAAACTAAAATTTTGAGATAAGCCCTATAAACCGGAAAGGAGGGAGTACATAGGTTGACAATGGCGTGGGACTGTGATGTCAAGAAACCAGGAGGAAGCAAAATAAATTATAGTTATATATATATATATATATATATATATATATATAATAAGGAGGCACTTGCATACGTGAGGCTATGGACCTGGTGGGTCCCCGTTGTCATCCTATCCAAGTAAAGTCATCTCCTCGCCCGCGCGCGCTTTCCGCCCGAAACAGTCAGCACCGGCCGCCCCGCTTCCCGGTGTCGGCGATTGCTCCGCCTTCAAACGACACAAGTGCCGTCTGTCCGTCCATCTGCCGCACACATTAATGATACGCGGTTGCCGAGGCGGCTACTCTGGCGCCACACGTCCGTCCCTCCGCCCGCCCACCATTGCTATATAAACTGCTGCGCCGGCCATAGCTGCAGTCATCCGCATCCGTTCCCTTTCTCTTGTCCACACCACTACTGCCCACCATGGCTTCCTCGTGCTCCAGTGCTCTTCGGGATGGGCGGACGATGGACCACAAGGAGATGGCGGCCATTGCTGCCGACCGGCTGGCCGACAGGCAGTCGGAGGACGACGACGTCCCAATGGAGAACATGGTAGTCGACGATCCGGCGCCAACTCCCTCCTCCGCACCATCCTCACTGGTGCATTGCACCATGACCATCGGCGAGGCCCATGCCCAATATATGGACAGGCTGAGGCAGATGCGTGAGGAGCAGTTCCAGGAGGCGCAGGCCGACGCCGCCTACAACCACCATCTCCTCCAGGAGCACCTGCAGGCGGAGGAGCAGATCGCCACGAAGCGGGCGGAGCAGGAGGCGTTGCTCGACCCGTACCGCTCCGCCCGCAAGGGCTCGCCTCGAGCACTGGCGGTACCGCATGCGGGTGGCGGAGGCTGCGGCCGCCTACAAAGAGGCTAGCAAAGAGGGCGATGAAGCGGGCGAGGCGCTGTTTGGCGAGACCGAGGACGAGGCAGAGGACAATGCCAGCTCCAGCGAGTCCCCGCTCCGCTGGCATTGATGACGCCCTGCTCCACCGAGGCCCTGCGGCGCCAACAACGAGGCAGAGGACACCGCCGGCTCCGCCGAGGCCCCGCCCCGCCAACAACGAGGCAGAGGACATCGCCGGCTCAGCCGAGGCCCCACCCTGCTGGCAATGTGGGGGAGGATTTCCATCGCTCCGCTAAGGCGCCGCTCGCCGGCAACGAGACAAAGGACATCGCCGACTCCGCCGAGGCCCCGCCCCGCTACCAATGAGGTCGCGCCATACAGAAAACGAGGAAGAGTAGAACACGGTAGGTCGCCGCTGCTTGGGTCCATGTAAGGCCACCGCTGCTACCCTCCAGTTGAAGCAAAGCTAGGCGGGTTGACCATTGACGGCTGATTAGCTTCTTGGCGGCGACGTGGAGTCGGAGAGCTGCGCTGGAGAAGAACGCTGCTTCTACTTAACTGCTGGTGCAGTTGGCTGACTGACACATGGTCCCAACAGGCCACATGTCAGTTAGGCAACTGCACCTGCAGTTAAGTCACTGAAGCTTCCGTTCAGCTCAGCGGGACACAGGTGGGTAGCTTCGATTATTTAATTATACCTCCAGCGCACCCCTTTTAGTTTTTTTTAGAAAAGGAGGATGACCCCCGGCCTCTGCATCTGGGAGATGCATGCGGCCACAAACACCCCTTTTTAGTTGAAGAATGTATGAAATGTAATTAAATCCGACATGTTTATATGAAATCCGACCGTGTATGAATGAATTTATTTCGATTAGTTCGAATTCCTGTATCACTAGCATTGGATGAACATGCAAAACAATACGTACTAGCATTATTCCCAGGGTGATCACCTCGTTTGCAGCAGTTTCACATGTACTCCCTCTGGTCCTTTCTATACAAGTTTTGTTTGCAGTCAAAGTATCTCTACTTTGACCAATCTTATACAAAAAAGTATGCACTTTCACAATGTGCAAAGTAAAAAAGGAACAGAAAGAGTACAAAGAGTTTGAGCAGCTTTTTAGCATTTCTGTACATTGCAATCAAACACACAAGGCTGGCAATTCATAGAGAACATTCAAAACAATCGATGATTATGCATCTCAGCGACTCACATGTTAAAGGCAATATTCACTTCACAACTAAAGAATAAAGAAGAAATTTATCGACGCTGCTGACAGCAAGGGCGTCCCATTCGAAAATATCAAACGCATGTCTTAAAATCAATGAGAAAAATTTGACAAGGTTGTCCCATTCCAAAATATCAAATGCCTACGATTGTGGAATGGGCAGGGTTTGCCATCAGTTTGGACATTGACATGGCACCTCGTGCTAAACAAACCAACTGTTCTTTTTGTGTAGTTCCACCAAAATTAACAAAATTCACGCGTAGCTTGTATGATTTCGCCCTTATATGTTGCAACGCCTTGAACTTATCAGCACCTCCTTTGTTGTGGTGGAAATGAATGATTCGATGTATTCATGAACATTTTGTGCAATTCCCATTGAAATCAAGCTGATCACCCCTGTTTGCACAAATACAAAAAAAGTGATTAGTATAAAGCAAAATGTACTATGAATTGAAAGTTTAAACAGGCACCTACATGGTCCATGTAGAGCACACTTTTAGAAAAATGGAACTCACCAGAGAGAATCCTAGAACAACATTGTACTCGCGCATCATAGCAAAAAAATGGAGATTTGTCAGTCCTTCTGAGCTGAAGTTAGTTTGGTCTTGTGGGGAGTAATGTAACCATCCTTCAATTGCTCCTTCTCATGAGAATCCTAGAACAACATTGTACTCGCGCATCACAGCAAAAAAATGGAGATTTGTCAGTCCTTCTGAGCTAAAGTTAGTTTGGTCTTGTTGGGAGTAATGTAACCATCCTTCAACTGCTCCTTCTGATGAGAAGATAGACAGGGCTTCTTCATCCTGGCATAATCGGAACTAGTCACTTCACGTACTCCATATTCTTCTTCAGAGGAAGATGATCATATTGTGCAAAGACAAGAGGACAACTAAATGCTAGCATCCCTATATGCTCGAAAAAAAGGAAAGGAAATATTTAAAACAGCACAGATGAAGCACTTCTCAAGGACAATACCACTTTTTCATGACAGTATCTAAACAGTAGCACAACACCAATAGAGATGACAAAGCTCAATCATATGGATGAATTAGTGGGCGAGTACCAACCTTTGTCAGGAGGCTTATTGTGTAGAGCATACAGATCAAGCACTTCTCCGGAACCATCTGTTGCTATCTACTATGGTGGTCATGCTTACTATATACTCCTTGATTAGTTTAATGTTTCCAACATCTTTTTGTGCAGTTCCACTAAAATATATGGTATCTTCAAAGAAGATCCCTGTTTGCACAAGTAGAGATAATTCCATATTACATTAAGAGTGTCATCAAATCAGTGGCAAAACAATTGCTCGTTCCAGCCATAGCAATAAATTAAGATGCAAAACTGTATCATTACTTGTGTCATCACAGTTCCATTGCTTCATTACAGCACCGGGAGTTGATTTTTGTTTTTTCGCTTGTTCTTCCCCTTCATCACTTGGTTCAATAACAGACAAGCTTCACCTTCAATGTAAGATTTGGCATGTCAATTAGGGAGCACAAGTATAGCACTAAACAATGACATTAATTTTCTGATGAAAGTGGCAAAATACAGGCCAGCAGTTGTGAAATATCCTTATCTTACCACAATGGGATATTATGGTGCACATACAGACTGGAAGTCTTGTCTCCATTTGTGCAATTCACTAAAATCAAGCAACATTATCGTACAAGTAGCACAACATATGAAAGCACACTGCAGAATCATGTGAAAGAAGGCTAGTACTGACCTCTCATGATGCAGAATTCAAACAACTCACAAGAAGAAGATCTGAACCAAATTCTCCTTAACAGATAGGAAGTAAGATCTCCTCTTGTGCAGTTCCAATAAGATCAAGCAATCAAGCAACATTGTCGGTGTGACATTTTGGTTGAACTGCACAAAACACTCTTAAAACAAAAGTGTTTTGTGCAGTGCAACAAAAGGTCACAATGACAACGAGGTGAAGTAGATAACCCTATTTACACATAGGTGCAAAGGAAACAATTAGTGGTCAATAACGGTGGATGACACAGAAGCCAACAAAAAGAAGCATCTACCCTATCTAATGGGGAAAGAAAGCAAGACAGTAGCATTTCTCAAACGGTGGCATTGATTAATATTAACATAGAGATTATATTAACAATAAAATTCGTTAAACATGTAATTTTCTTTTAACTGTGGCATTGCATCAATTTTCCAGCGGCATTATTAGAGGGTGTTTGTTTATAGGGACATTTTGGTGTAGGGACTAAAAAAACTCCGTGTCAGTGACATCTAAACCAAATAGGAGGGACTTTCGGGACTAAAAGTGGGCATTTGGGACTAAATAAAGAAGACCCCGAGGGAGTCTTTTTGGGACTTTTTCCAACAGTTGCCCCTGCCACGCATCGCACCTTGTTTCTATTAGTTCATTACTAGGGGTAACATGGTCTTTTATCATGTCATTTAATAACCTCTAGTCCATGTTTAGTCCCTGGAACCAAGCAGGTAGGGACTAGGGAGTTTTTAACCAAACAGGGCCTTAGATTAACAACAGCTAATGAGTTGCACGGGATAGTGGACGCACCAGCACCATGTCTATCTACCTATGTATTGTGGTCATGCACAGTCTGTTGCAACAAAGAACAAACAACCAAGGAGCATATTTGTGTTGGTCCCAGTTTTGTTATCTTTAGACACCTTTCCCTATGTGAGTGCAGCAAATCTAGTCCTGCTCAAACTCTGCAGCCTTGTCCCTTCCTTTCCTTTTTGAACTAGTACTTTCGCCCCTTCCTTTCCAGTTTGAACCATGTCCTAGATTTATGCGATACAACTTTCCCCACTACTTTCCCCCATTCCTTTCCTCTTTGAGCCACGTCCTAGATTCATGCTATACAACTTTCCCCCTTCATTTCCTCTTTGAACCACGTCCTAGATTCATGCTATATACAACTTTTCCCACTATTTTCCCCCACTCCTTTCCTCTTTGAACCACGTCCTAGATTCATGGTATGCATGCAGCTAGAGCAATGCATGTGGAGTAAGTAAAATATACCTTAAGGTTCTTGGGGTGTGGTTCGGTGGGCGACAGGACGGCGGCGAAGAAGAAGGGGTCGGAGGCCCTCCCGCGCTGCCGCTGGGTGGAAAGTGAACAGCAGCGCCGGTAGTGGATTCCCTCCCTCGCCGACGGCGATAGCGTTAAGCCTCCTTCCCTTCCCGGCGGACGGATCCTACTGTCTCTTTGAGCAGCAGTGAGGGGAGAGAGAGGCCAACGAAGTCTTGTTTAGATCTAGAGAGGGCAAGAGAGTGTGAAGAGAGCAACTACAAGCGTTGAGGCTCCAGCAGGAGAGGGCAAGAGAGTGTGAAGAGAGCAACTACAAGCGTTGAGGCTCCAGCGTGTATATATATACTGGAGAGAGTGTGTGAAGCGTGCAAACCCTAGAAAACATTTTGACCAGTCAAAGAATCCTCCTGGCAAAAATTATGCTCAAGTGTAGTTATCGAACTTGAGACCTCAAGTTTGATGAGCGAACAGGCTAACCAGCTACACAACCCTCCCGTTATGTTCAACGAGAGGAAAATAACCTTTTATACATTCCTGCATTCGTGTGACAGGCATGCCGTGTTTTTTTTGTGTGTGTGGGAGTCATTAGGATTTCAATCATAATCGTGTCATGTGGCTTTAGTGGTAAGACTATCCACAGTGGTGCAGAAATAATGCAGCCTTAGTCACCTTACCTCTCTCCATGTAGTACGTTGGGTCCCACCAGTCAGAGGGTGAAACAAACAAATTAATAAGAAAAATTAAAAGCGCCAGCGGTGTATCTTACTACCTCACACATCTCGCTACTGCTCGGGAACACTGTCCAATTGATCCCTCTGTTCGCTCACGTACTATTTTAAGTGAATCCTTATTATAACATGCACACAAATTTTGGGCACTTGTATTCGACTTAAGTCAATGTGCCACCGTATCTCGTATACTTACTAATCCCCTCCGTCTAGGTGTAATAAGTCACGTTAGAAGGTGCAACGGGACCAAGGTGCGTGCGTGTGCGTGTGTGTGTTTAACAGCATGTGTGTGTTAGAGAGTGCGATAGATCGACCTACTCCTACAGAGATATGGTGTGTAGTGTATGATTTTGGCCACGAGAGTCGGTGCATTCTCTCGTTTCCGGGCATTTCCGGTAGGGACATGCGGATAGCTGCCATGCCCGCTCCTGACCAGCCTGGCCCACCCAAAGCCCCTCCATCGCCCGCGCGCGCTTCCTGCCCGAAACGGTCAGCATCATTCCAAAGAATCGGTGCCGCATTCACGCCCGGGCAGAGCGGACGTGACCTCTCACTGGCGCAAGAGTGATGGTTGCTTCGTCCGTCCAACTTACTGCTGGGTCTATGTGATTTGACGGCTCATTGGTCTTTATTACTGAGGTGGTAGGACTGCTGGATGTCCCACGCTTTCGGCGAAAGGAGGTAGTAGATTACAATTTTCTCCATTCTTACAGCGGAGGAGTGCAAGAGTAGTGAAAACACGCAGGCTCAGTGATTACATGGCCCACCTCACACTATCACCGTGCGACACCTAACTCTTTACATAGTACTCCCTCCGTTCCTAAATATTACTAGATGAGTCCCCGCGCGTTGCCGTGGAACAGCGGTATATCTCTCTGCGCAAAATTATTGATTTCATAGAACTAAAAAATTCTATAACCGCATGACAAATGTGGTAGCCAAACTAAATAAACTCCCATCATCATTTAGATCATCCCACGTAAGGAAAAAAGATCAGCCAACTCCTACAGCATAATGGGATTATATTTTTCTTTTTGACAAGTTAATGGGACTTAAAAGCTCACTTGCATGCATGCTACCGATGCATGCTTGCATGCAGACATGTTGACGTGATTTAAAACCCACTCACATGCATGTGCCACAGTATTTCTGCATGCTTGCATGTGGCTTAGTGCGGAGCCTCTCAATGTCTAGATCAGACGGCTATTATGACTGATTTACTTCATCTAACGGCTACGTCAATTTTGATGATGCGGCTCAAGGAGAGGATAGATAATTCCTAGTAGTGGGGGCTAGCTATTACTAGTAGATAAGTCTTTGTAGAGATTCCACTAGGTGAACTACATACAGAACAAAATGAATGAATCTACACTTAAAATGCATCTATATACATCCGCATGTGGTTAATGGTGAAATCTCTACAAAGACTTATATTTAGGAACGGAGGAAGTACTAGTATACTACTAGTACATACTGTAATTTATCAGCGAGATAAATTTGTACAATGCTATGAAGCTTCCAGCTCCTGTTGCATGTATCTTGCATCCAAGGTTGCCCGTTGCAACATTTCATCAAATACAAAGGAGACTAACATGCATGCTATTGCATCTCAATGATTGACAGATCATAGCAAATATGTACTCCCTCTGTTCCAAAATAAGTGTCTCAACTTTGTGCAAACTTTAGTACAAAGTTGTACTACTACTAAAGTTGACACTTATTTTGGAACAGAGGCAGCTAAAGAAAAAAACGATCCATGCAGTCCCTAGCCCTTGAACCGTGAACCCTGACCAGGCTTCAATTTGTTGGCAACGTTCAAGCTTCCTAATAAATGAAGTTTGCAACCTTTTGACCATCGGTTCATTTTGTGCAGTTTCACCAAAATCGAGATGAGCATCTCTGTGGCAAAGAAATTGAAGAAGCGTGATTAGAATAAGATTACTAGGACTAGTTGATGAGACATAAACTCATCACAAATACAGTATGTAGAAGCCAGTAGAGGTATCAGGTATGTGCGGGGCAAAGAAGTAGAGAAATATCCACAGGGAGTGATGTAGGCAGCTGGAGCAGTGGTGCAAGCCGGCTGTAAAGGGAGTTGTACCTGAGGGACGTAGCTCAACCTTGAGGAGGGCGGCGGGAGGCGGCAACTGCCCATGTCGCGGCAGTGAGCAAGGGACGAAGGCAACCTCACCGGCTTTGTGAGAGAGAACGCGGGGACCCCTGATCGAGACGTGCCGACAGTGGGTTTTCACTGTCGGGACGGCCACCGCATCTACACTAAGCATCCACCCCTTCCCCAAGCGGACGTGATCCGCCGGGATGTTAGAGATGTGGCCACAGTCGTTTTGTGCGAGAGAGTGTGAAGAGAGCAACCCCAGCAAGCAACCGTGTAGGCTGGCCCATCCTGACTATGTATATAGTGGAGCGGTTTCCTTTTCTCTCCATATGAACCTATCATATTGCGTACGTGCCACTAAAGAAAAAAAATTATTTATAAATGACACGGCACCTACTACTCGTTCTCCTATAACCTTGCGCTTGGCATCTCCAAAATATTAACCTTGCGATTGGCTCTTCGCCTCTTCGGGAAGTCGAGCAATAATGGTAGTGCAGTATATATCATTCTGGCTATATGATACCGAATGAATTGCTGCACGTGCACCACGTGGGCGAGGGTCGGGGGGTGAGGGAGAGTGCTACTACATACAGAGCAAAATGAGTGAATGTACACTCTAAAATACGTCTATATACATCAGTGTTTGGAGTATGTACTAGTAGTTCATATTGAAATCTACTAAAGGACATATATATTCCAAACAATATGATATAATCTCTATAACCAAGGTAATAGGGATGAGGAGTAAACGGAGGGAGTAGTAAATTTTTCTCCTCGTCCTGCGAGCCACCGCGCGCATGGGCGAGGGAGGAGCAAGCTTCACCTCATCCTGCGAGCCACCGCGCCCATGGGCGGGGGAGACGGCGTACTAAGCAAGCTTCTCCTCATTCTACGAGTTGATGGGACACATCAAAAGTACTCCAGTGTATAGAGCCTTGCCTCTAAGGTAGGCCCCACATGGTTTTCCTCTTTTTTTTAATTTAACATAACGCGTCAAGTCGCAATTTGTTTGTTCACCCGTGGTAGACGATCCTCCCTCCACCAAGTGGACAACCAGTACACGTGCCAAATTACCACATGGGCTGCCTTTTTCGTACAGAAATGAGCTCCACCGTGTACCCGTGCGGGTGTGGTTGGGAAAGAGACGGGAGTACGTGTGCCGTGCATGCACCTCTTCTCTTCGTGCACGTCCCCCACCTACGTGGGTGTGTGTGAGAGATACAAACCACGTTCGTGAGTATTTTTTGTTTTGTGGTAGGGGTGGGGGTGGGGTGGGGGGTTGATTTCGTGAATTATTTGTGGGAATATGTGTCGATGACATCTCAAACAAAAATTTTCATGCAATGTGTGTGAAATGGAGGCCTATCCATATCATACATAGAGGGTCGGGCAATCCACGAGAAGAGAGGGAGGGGTCATAGCTATCGCTAGAGTCAAAGAGAGGATCAAGTGGGTGGGTGCGAGATCGATGAAGAGAGCCATCGAAATTGTGTGTGTGTGTGTGTGTGTGTGTGTGTGCAAGTCAAAGATATAGGGCGACTGGCCTGCCAGAACGTTAGAGGGCACATGTCAAGTTTGTGTGTGGCAGGGAGACATGACTAGAGTG
>NC_041387.1:581320203-581401711 GCF_002162155.2 Triticum dicoccoides
AGAGGCCTAACTATAGAGGTAGAACGACTCGTATATGTGTTGAGAAGGAGAGACCCAACTAAGTCTTGAGGGAGATCGGTCGACATCCATACATAACTGAAGGACGGAAAATATGATTTGACCGAGAGAGAGAGAGAGAGAGAGAGAGAGAAGAGAGAGAGGGAGGGAGAGGGGGGAGAGGGGTAGAGTGCTGGATGGGTGATGGAGTTGCTTCTCGGAGATGTTGGGAGAGGCCTACTAGACAAACAGAGGGTGGAACTGCAATGTTATCAATAAGTATGGGGATGTCTTTCCGTGTGTGCCTGTGCGTGATAGACTGTCGGGACGCATCCATGGATGATGAAGGGGAACCATTTGTTTGGTAAGCAAACCTAACTAGATCGGTAGATCAATTGTTGTTTGTCGGAGGAAGGGAGAGACACAACTAATGAGGTAGATCGATCGATGTGTGGGTAAAAACGAGTTATAAGGACCTAGCTGGCTATATGTATAGCGAGAGATCGGACGGTGTACGTCCATTTGTTAGAGGCAAATAAGGCCCAGCGAGACGGATAGACAGAGAGAATGGAGCTAGGAGGTGGTGCGAGAGGCCCAACTACTAGCTAGATAGGGGGAGGAGTGTGCGGTTGTGAGATCGATGAAAAGAGGGGCGAGAGTTTACACGTGTGTCTGACCATATGAGAGACACGAGGCAAGGACCCATAAAGGAGGAGATTGAAGCTGTGTGTGTATGTTGTAGGCAGGCATCGCTGGAGAGGTTTATCGATCGTGTGTGTCGGAAAGGAGTTGTGGAGACTCTGGGAGAACGACCTAAAGAAAAAAATGAATGTGCCCGGTGGATAGAATGCCGAGGGAGGGGGAGGGCGAGGAGGGCGTGTGCATGCACGAGAGAAAGTTAGTGGTAGCTACAAAGGTTAGAGGATTGTGTGGGCGTAAGAGACTAACAAAGATCATAATTTGATATGAAAGCGGATTCATATATTTGAACAGGAGATCATAGTGTTTTAAACATTGCATGCATGAATATAGCGGTGATACACGTGTTGTGCACATGTTATACCATAATGTGATAATGCATGGCGTTTGCAACTCACAGCTAAATGCCAAACAATCTAAACCATACTATACATCAAACAATCTCACATTTTATTTGAATTTGTGATAATGTGCGGCGTTTGCAGCTTACAACTAAATATCGAGCAATCTAAACAATACTATATATCGAACATTCTCACATTTTATTTGAATTTGTGGTAATGTGTGGTGTTTGCAACTCACATCTAAATACTTGTAGGCGTAGGGGGCGGGGCACCATACATAATGTGATAAACACATTATACATATGAGACATGGTTTAGATTATGAAGATCTAGCTAGAGCTAGAAATGTAATGTGATTTGAAATCAAAATAAAGTGGATTCAAAAAAAATCTAGTTCGAGTTCATATAGTACACATAGTTATATGTAACTCGAGACTAATCATGTGGTGTGATGTGAAGATAATACACAAACGATGGTTTAACTTGACAATAATGATGATTGTAGATCTTATTAAAACAGAGAAATGAATTCAAATGCTTTGACTTCACAACAATCATTACTGTAGATCTTATTCAAATTTAGTTCATATTGAAGCGGTAGTATATACGTTTGGAATGCACTAAAACATTCATTTGAGTAGTAGGTTGCATGCATTATACACGTAGCGAAATATTTTAATTGAACATAACATGAATTCAAAGTTTTGAATGACATTTGTAGTGCGCATTGATTTGGTACAGTACACGTTAGGCTTGTCTGAAAATTTCAACCCGCGCCTTGTTAGCCCGAAATATTTAAGATATATCTTTGTCTCGTTGTGCTCCGACAACTCCCTCCATCTCAACCCGCGCCTTGCTATTCCGAAATTACAACGCGCGCGAAAACTCCCACCTCCTGTGAAATCCCGACACGCGAAATGCCCGTGGTACCCCTGAATCGAAAGAACCACCTCAAATCGGTGGGGGGTACTTTCATAACTTACCCCATATTTCGGACAAGCGCGTCTCTAAGCCATGGTTCCCCACTGCCATCCCATCCGCCCACCCATTCGTACACTGAGGCCGCGAAAACCGCGACGAAACCCCACACCCTGCTCCGTCCGCCACCCAGCCGGAGCCTCTTCCCCGAGGACGTCGTCCACAGCAACACCTCTACGTCCCTCATCCACCGTATCGGATGAGGATCCGTCGTCGATCTCATCGTCCCGCCGATTCAGCCACCCCATCCTCCACCTCCAAGGAGCTGCCCCGACGTTCCCCTCATCTTTTGCGCCACCTCCATTCCCACACCGCCGTCTTCACCTGCACCACCGGAAGAGCATCATCATCACCGTTTCCTCGAATGAAGCTGCGGCCTAATCGGCGCCACCAAAGAGGTTGTACACTAATCGCCGCATTTTCTTCTTGATTCAATCTCACGGTGCTGCCGGCGCTCGGTCCCAAGCCGACACGGCGCGGCTCCATCCACGGCGGCGTCGCCGGCCACTTCCTCCACGGCGTTGCTCCCTCGGCGGCGACGTCCACATCAGTAGGAGCTGCTGCTGCTTTAGCTCTCGCTCACGCTGCTGCTCTGCTCTTGCTCTTGTTCCCCTGCCTGGTCTGCTCTTGCTATTGGTCTTGCTCGCGCTACTGCTCTCGCTCTTGCTCTTGCTTGCGATGCTGCTCCGATTTGGCTACACTTCAGTCGACTGAATCGACTTTTGGGTCAGTCGATTTTCAAGGGGTGGGCTCGCCGGGGTGAAGGAAGAACCAGCCGCAGCGGGGAGGGGGGCTCTCCGGAGAGGTACCCCACTATCTATCTTAGGGTTCAGGATGAGGGCGGTGGTCGCCGGCGGTGGTGGGGCGTTGGCGGAGCGGTGGCGTGGGGATCGCCGGAGAAAAAGCTTGGCATGGGGGGGGGCCTAGAGGGATGGCCGGGGCGGCGGTGGACCGGCGGTGGGGAGTGTTTTCGGGGCGGGCGGGGTGGCGCACCATTGGCCGCGGGCGGCGGGGGCTGCTGTTTAGCCGGTGGTGGCTGGCGGCTCAGGGGGGTGGAGGTTGAAGATGAACCGCAAGCCCTTGATTTCGTATCCAACGGCTGCAAAATCGACTGACCAGAGATGAAAAAGTCAGTCGACCGACGTGTAGCCTCACCTTGCTAGTGCGTTAAGTTTCGACAGCAAAATTCAGTTTCGAGAGCAAAATTCAGTTTCGACAGTAAGGTTTAGTTTCGACAGTTAAGTTCAGTTTCGACAGTTAAGTTCAGAGATGAGCGGCTGATGTATTTTACATCTAGCACTTTGTGGTTATGTATTTTACGTCATCTATTGGAGATGCTATTATAATTCCATTCAGGTTAACGTTGTTCGTTGTCTCTCTTGTCCTGCTTCAGCCTCGGCATCGTACAACTCACCGGAGCTTCTCCAACGACGAAACCCTCCATCACAGCGGAGCAGTACCTCGGGCTCCATCTCCAGACGCCTAAGATCTTCTTCCCCTCCTCCGGCAGCAAAGTCAGCCGGAGCATCCTCACCGGCCAACCCAATCACGCTGAGATCGACATGGCTTCGCCAAAGAGGTTGTACACTTGTTGCATCTCTTTTTTACTCTACATGTTATATATATTGTCCACTCAGCACACGGATTTGTTCCTTTAGTGTCTCCTTGAAATAAAAAACGTAGGAATTTTAATTTTCACTTGTCCTCCTTTTCAAATTCCTATTCATGGAGCACAAGACTAAGAGATAGTAGCATAATAGCACTATAACCGTACATTTTCTTGTGGTTTGACTTAATCTCACCATGCTTCTTTGCATCCTATGATCTTCCAATTGTTGTGAATCAAACACCCAGATTGGCAGAAATCCTGTGTTTTTAAATTCTCTGTTTTGCATGTGCATTCCTATCCTATTCCTGTCTATTTCCTATCCCTACATTGTTGGAATCCTCCAATTCAAACGAGCCCTTACAAAATTACTTCTCTTACAGATAGTTGTCAAAGAAAACCTTGCGTGGTTTGTCCCGCTCCTGTTGCGCCGTCGTCCACCCCAGCTCAGCTGCTCCAACGACAGAAGGGTCCAACACAGCAGGGATCCGGCCTCCAGACTGTCTTTCGCCGCCTCAGATCTTCTTCCCCGCCGCTGGCAGCCATGAAAACCGCATTACCATCATCAACCGAGCAGATGACCTCGAGGACTACACGGATCCGCAAGAGAGGTCGCACTCTTTCGTGTCTGCTTACGTTATGCATCGCTTAATATTACATGCTACTTTATCGTCCTGTTCACCGATTAGACTCTGAGTCAGCTCCAAACTAATGGTCAAACTTGAGTTTTTAAATGGTTGTGAGGTACGTATCGGGGCCGCTATCAATAGTATCTATCTACTATCTGGTTAATCTCCGGTGTCTACTATGAGTTTTATGTTGGGTGGGAAACAAATAGTAAAGAAGCCATTATCTATATTTATTAACTGAAGCCATTATCTGCCTGCTATTATTGGTTTTGGGTCTATCCACAGGTTGCTACCATCACTCTGGATTTCTGCATGCACTCCTTACATAATCTCACTATATGGTTTATTCCTATGCATGATAGTTATTGTAAACAATGGAACTGAACATGTAGAGCAAAAGAGACGAGCCTTGCGTGGCAATATAATTACATGCAGACGTCGCTCCATGGTAGGCGCAAAGGCAGCCCCCCCTCCACGCATTTCAGATTGTAATCGAGAGGAAGATATCTGTTCTGAGGGGGATTCAGAATGAGAAGATAACTCCTATTTACCCCCTGAGGTCTTCGCCCTTACTTGGCATGCTGATGTTGGTTATATCATGCATATGGTGTCTTGCATTGCTTACTTTATACATCAAATATGTCATCTGCTTAGTTTAGACATCCTTTGTGCGAATGCCATCTGTTTAGTTTATCCATCGTTTATGTGAATTATGCAATGCCACCTTGTTTACCCAGGCATCATATATGTGAATTTTGCAATGCCATCCTGCTTAGCCAGTCATCTTATATGTAAATTATATCAGGCCATCCTTTTTTTTTCTTTACATGTTACATTTGTCAACAATGTTAGTACATTTAACTGCTCTTCGTGTGCATCAGCCATTTGACACGGTGATGGCAAATTCTGGAGTGAAAACAAGGTCTTCTGAGCAGACTATGCTATCTGACGAAGCGCATATCTCGCTGGTTACGGATAGCTCCTCAGAGGAGGATTCAGAGACAGATGACTAGTCCTATCCCCCCCCCCCGAGGTGTATGCTCTAACTTGGCAGGGTTATGTTGCTCATATCGTGCGTATGGTGTCTCGCATTGCTATGCCATTTGATTAGTTTAGACATGCTTTGTGTGAATGCCACCTGTTCAGTGTCTAATTATCATATATGTGAATTATACATTGCCATCTTGTTGCAAGACATTATATATGTGAATTATACAATGCTATCTTGTTGCAAAGGCATTATATATGTGAATTATGCAATGTCATGCTGTTTAGCCAATCATCATGTATGTGAATTATATCATGCTATCATTTTTTTTATTACGTGTTCCATTTGTCGACAACGTTTGTATATTCAACTACTCTTCCTGTGCATCAGCCATTTGAAGCGGTGATGGAAGTATCTGGAGTGAAAACAAGGTATTTAGAGCAGACAATGCTACCTGCTAAAGCAGACATCTTGCTGGCTACAGAGAGCTCCTCAGAGGAGGATTCAGAGACTGATGACCAGTCCTATTCCCCCCCCCCTGAGGTCTATGCTCAAACTTGGCAGGGTTATATTACCCATGTCATGCATGTTGTCTTGCATTGCTTAGTTTTTACATCATATATAGATTGCCATCTGCTTACTTGCTTACTATATAAATCATATATTTGAATTATATCATGCCATCATGTTTACATAGTACATACACATCATCTATCTGAATTATGGCATGGCAACCCATTTAATAAAGACATCATATAGTTATATCATCTCATCATGTTTAGTGTTTACAGTCATCATATTTAGAATTATGGCATTCTATCCATGAATGTATGTGAATTATGGCATGCCAACCTATTTAATAAACACATTATATAGTTATGTCATGTCATCCTGTTTACATAGTCTCATATTTTGAACTATGTCTTTCCATCTTTTTTAATTAGCCATCATAATGTGAAATTGTGTCATGCTATCCTGTTTAGTTAGCCATCATATATGTGAAATTGTGTCATGCTATCCTGTTTGGTTAGACAACATAAATATGAATTATTTCATGCCCTCTTTTATTCCCCACTATCCATTGCACCTGTCTATCATACAATGTCTATACTTTAAATTACTTTTTCTTATTTATCAGCCATTTGAATTGGAGAGCATGATGGCAGTATCTACGGGAGTAACAACACGGTCTTCAGAAAAGATAGTGCTACCAGTTGATGCAGATAGAACCACGGTTGTACTTGCCTAAGGACCAGATCCACCACACATAACCTAGACTCTCGCAGATTGTACCCCTACCCAGTTGGACAAAGAACCAGCTACACCCCTTCTAACCCCAACCCCGGCAGATAGTAACCCAGTTCCAGTTGACACAGCACCGTCTCCACCACAGAGCACCCAAACACGAGCGGTTAGTAAGGGAACTGCAGTGCCCAAAGCATGAGGACCACCACTCCAAATCCCAACTCAATGCTTAAAGGAGAAGAAGATTTGTTCTCAGGTCAGGTTCTATAGCTATGGTTCATACTCCTTTGCTCTTGCATTACTGTATTTACTCATACCAACTATTTTCAAATTTGAAGGATGGAATTGAAACTCCAATGGCGCAACAGGTATGTTTTAAACCTGTTTCTTTAACTGGTTTGCTATTGTAACCTGCTCTATGTTGATTTCAGTTTCAATTGAATAAACAGTTATGTTCTCATGTCATGCACATTACAAGTGTTGTTATTCCTCTATAGTTATCCACACTTATATTCTTTCTATTCTGCTTTGTCTTGAACAAATATTATTTGAACTGTGTCTCTATCTTGATTTGGCAACAAAAACTAGAATGATATAGACCATAAAGTGACCATGGTACATAGATATATGTTTGTTTCATGCTGTTATCTTGTCCACTTTACTACTGAACTCATTTACCAAAATGAGTTTCATATACAACATGGTAAACATGTGATGTGTCTGCTTGTTTCTCTTTTAGAATGCGGACAAAATATTGGAGAGCAGTACCGCGTTATCCAATGGTAAAGGAAGTAATGCAGATAAGGTTCAAGATAGTGAGACATCCCTATTGGTCTCCAAGAAAGATGATAAAAACTATCTTGACGACAGTGAGGGAACCCAAAAGTCCTATCTTGATGTAGTGTTCGAGTTACTGGCCACTACTGCTGGCACAAGCTCTTCGAACTCGCTGCCTGAATCAGTTCGTCTTCTTGAGTCTCAACTTCAAGTTGAAAGACATCGATCAGATGTGCTACGACAGGAAGCTGAAGGACTGAGGAAGTCACCGCAGAATTCAGATGCATATTTTGTGGTGCAACAGCAAGCGCTGGAGGATTTAAGCGCCAAACAAGAGAAAGTTAATAAGCTTGCTAAGCATCTTGCTAGCATTATGGGTACCCAGGATATTGTTTCTTGAGATCTTCTGAAGTGGTTTCAGTTCTGGATTTGTTTTGCTGTGGCGTTTATTTGCAATGGTCGCCAACTTTGACAACCAGTGTATATGATATGTTGCTTTGTTCCCTATATTTGCACTAGTGGCGAACTTTGATGCCCAGTGGATGTAATATGTGTAACAGCCGTGATAGCCTAGCATAAGTTCCTTGCTTATTTATTTCCTTGTTGTCTTGTTTATTTGTTTGCTTGTAGTCAGTGCAGTTCTTCTTAAAACTAGGCCACAATAACCATGGGCTAATATTTACTGTAGTGACAGTGGGCCTCCTACGGGCCGTAGAAACAGTGGGCCTTCTACGGCCGTAGAAACAGTAGGCCTTCTACGGGCCGTAGAAACAATGGGCCTTCTACGGGCTGTAGAAATAATGGGCCTTCTACGGGCCATAGAAACAATGGGCCTTCTACGGGCCTTATCATCAATGGGCCTTATACGGGCCATATGACCATAACGGGCCATCGTTAATAGGCTGTATTTGATGACGCTATGAAACCGGCCCAACGTATTAACGGACCACAAACGGGCCGATGTAACCACGGGCTGAATTTGGCCCACAAGCAGAAAATGACAGTAACGGGCCATAAGTAAATGAATGATGTAAATGAGCCCAAGAATAAATGGGCTCTAAGAAGGCCGAAAGATAACATTTGCTGGAAACGGCCCAACTAAATAACGGGCCCTTAATGGGTATAAAGTGATATACTGTTCATTACGGGCCAGTTTCACCAGGGCCGTTAATGGGTGTAAAGTGATACACTATTCATATCGAGCCAGTTTCACCATGGGCCGTTAATAGGCCAAGAGTTACATAGGGCCTCATATGGGCCGAAAGACATCATGGGCCATACATGGGCCAGAAGTGAAAACGGGCTGGAATTGGATGGCCCAGATGACGCTACTGGGCCTAATTCGGATAGGGCGTAACGGGCCTTGGGTTAGCGGGCTGTAAATGGGCTATATGCGAACAGGCCGTTAACAGGCTTTCCATGGGCTGGCCCGCCACATTTTGACCAAGTCAAACGGGCCGGCCTTTTCACATGAATGGGCCTCTATTGGGCCGTGCCACGTGTCGACGTATCATAGGCGCCTTCTGTCCAATGAGTGGATGACATCTGTCCCAACGGTGAGCCGACACGTGTTTCCGCCAGCCAATGATGATTTTACACATGGAAAATCCCCATTGGTCGGGGCTATTAACAGGTTATCGGATCCAAAACCCGACCCGATAGCTTAACGGTGTTCCATTACGGTGGATGCCACGTGTCGGTCACCCTTGACGAAAGCACTTCTGTGATGCGCGATTTATCGTCATGGAAGTGGACACTTCCGTGATGATAATTTTGGTAATGTCATGGAACACTTCTACGACAACACAAATATGACTATCTTGATTCTGTCATAAATTTGTCATGGATGTACATGCATGACAAAAAACGTGACCTACTGTGACAAACACGTATCATCACGGAAGTGTATTTTTTTGTAGTGTATACTGTCGGCCTTTAGCAGGCCGAAAGAGACAGCGGGCTTGTACTGGACCATGAAGAGCATGGGCCGCTAAGAGGCCGAAAGTCAGGTCGTATTGTAAATGGCCCAACTGTGTTGTGGGCCTTTAGCAGGCCGAAAGAGAAACCGGGATGGTATTGGACCATGAAGGGCATGGGCCATTAAAAGGCCAAAAGTCAGGTCCGACTACAAATGCCCCAACTCATTTATGGTCCGTTAACAGGCTGAAAGGCACACGGGGCCGGGAATTGGCCCAACACTTAAATGGGTCGCTAAAACGCCAAAACTCAGGTCCGACTACAAATGGCCCAGCTGATTTATGGGCCGTCAACAGGCTAAAATACACACCGGGCCAGAAATTGGCCCAACACTTAAGTGGGTCTCTAAAAGGCCGAAACTCAGGTCCGACTACAAATGGCCCAACTGATTTATGGGCCGTCAATAGGCTGAAAGACATACCGGGCCGGAAATTAGCCCAACATTTAAATGGGTCGCTAAAAGGCCAAAATATGTACATCCTGAAAATTGGCCCATCCATTGAATGGGCCGTTAATAGGCCGAAATCTCATTGGGCCGATATTGAGTCCAAATATATAGCGGGCTGTTAACGGGCTCGAACTGACGATGGGCTACAATGGTGTCAAATCTTTGACGGGCCGAATTGGCACATCTCGTATGGGCCGTGGGCTTAAATGGACCTGACACAAGTAGGACTTATATGGGCTGGCCTGCTATTTTTTACTGGGTCGGCCTTTTTCACCGGATGGGCCACTGTTGGGCCGTGCCACGTGTCGACCTATCATAGGCGCCTCCTGTCCAATGAGTGGATGACATCTGTCCCAACGGTGAGGCAACACGTGTTTCCTCCGGCCAATGATGATTTTACACGTAGAAAATCCCCATTGGTCCGGGCTGTTAACGGGTTATCGCATCCAAAACTGGACCCGGTAGCTTAATGGCGTTCCGTTACGGTGGATGCCACATGTCGGTCACCCTTGATGAAAGCACTTCTGTGACGCGTGATTTATCTTCATGGAAGTGGACACTTCCGTGATGATAATTTTGGTAATGTCATGGAACACTTCTACGACAACACAGGTATGACTATCTTGATTATGTCATAAAATCATCATGGATGTACATGCATGACAGGAAACATGACCTACTGTGACAAAAACGTATCATCACAGAAGTGTATTTTTTTTGTAGTGCTATGTCTCCATCTTGAACATTTTACGAATGGAGTTGAAGCGACGCTTGATATGTCTGGTATTCTTGTGAAATCTGGGCTCCTTGGCAAGGGTAATAGATCCAGTGTTGTCACAAAAGAGAGTCATTGGGCCCGACGCATTGGGAATAACTCATAGGTCGGTAATGAACTCCTTCATCCAGATTGCTTCATGTGCTGCCTCCGAGGCTGCCATGTACTCCGCTTCACACGTAGATCCCTCCATGACGCTTTGCTTGCAACTGCACCAGCTGATTGCCCCACCATTCAAAATATACACGTATCCAGTTTGTGACTTGGAGTCATCCAGATCTGTGTCGAAGCTAGCATCGACGTAACCCTTTACGGCAAGCTCTTCGTCACCTCCATAAACGAGAAACATATCCTTAGTCCTTTTCAGGTACTTCAGGATATTCTTGACCGATGTCCAGTGTTCCATGCCAGGATTACTTTGGTACCATCCCACCAAACTTACGGCAAGGTTTACATCAGGTCTGGTACACCGCATGGCATACATAATAGACCCTATGGCTGAGGCATAGGGGATCACACTCATCTTTTCTCTATCTTCTGCCGAGGTCAGGCATTGAGCCGCGCTCAATTTCACACCTTGCAAAACAGGCAAGAACCCCTTCTTAGACTGATCCATATTGAACTTCTTCAATATCTTATCAAGGTATGTGCTTTGTGAAAGACCGATGAGGCATCTCGATCTATCTATGTAGATCTTGATGCCTAATATGTAAGCAGCTTCTCCAAGGTCCTTCATTGAAAAACACTTATTCAAGTAGGCCTTTATTCTTTCCAAAAGTTCTATATCGTTTCCCATCAGTAGTATGTCATCCACATATAATATGAGAAATGCTACAGAGCTCCCACTCACTTTCTTGTAAACGCAGGCTTCTCCATAAGTCTGCATAAACCCAAACGCTTTGATCATTTCATCAAAGCGAATGTTCCAACTCTGAGATGCTTGCACCGGCCCATAGATGGAGCGCTGGAGCTTCTTCACCTTGTTAGCATTCTTAGGATCGACAAAACCTTCCGGCTGCATCATATACAATTCTTCCTTAAGGAAACCGTTAAGGAATGCCGTTTTGACGTCCATTTGCCATATCTCATAATCGTAGAATGCGACAACTGCTAACATGATTCGAACAGACTTCAACTTTGCTACAGGTGAGAAGGTCTCATCATAGTCAACCCCTTGAACTTGTCGATAACCATTAGCGACAAGCCGAGCTTTATAGATGGTCACATTACCATCCGCGTCAGTCTTCTTCTTAAAGATCCATTTATTTTCTATGGCTCGCCGATCATCAGGCAAGTCTGTCAAAATCCATACTTTGTTTTCATACATGGATCCTATCTCGGATTTCATGGCTTCAAGCCATTTGTTGGAATCTGGGCCCGCCATCACTTCTTCATAGTTCGAAGGTTCACTGTTGTCTAACAACATGATTTCTAGGACAGGGTTGCCATACCATTCTTGTGTGGAACACGTCATTGTGGACCTACGAAGTTTAGTAGCAAATTGATCTGAAGTTCCTTGATCATCATCATTAACTTCCTCTCTAGTCGGTGCAGGCACCACAGAAACATCTTCCTGAGCTACGCTACTTTCTGGTTCAAGAGGCAGTACTTCATCAAGTTCTACTTTCCTCCCACTTACTTGTTTCAAGAGAAACTCTTTCTCCAGAAAGGCTCCATTCTTGGCAACAAAGATCTTGCCTTCGGATCTGAGGTAGAAGGTATACCCAATGGTTTCCTTAGGGTATCATATGAAGACGCATTTTCCCGACTTGGGTTCGAGCTTTTCAGGTTGAAGTTTCTTGACATAAGCATCGCATCCCCAAACTTTTAGAAACGACAGCTTAGGTTTCTTCCCAAATCATAATTCATATGTTGTCGTCTCAACGGATTTAGACGGTGCCCTATTTAAAGTAAATGTGGCTGTCTGTAAAGCATAACCCCAAAATGATAGCGGTAAATCGGTAAGAGACATCATAGATTGCACCATATCCAATAGAGTGCGACTACGACGTTCGGACACACCATTACGCCGAGGTGTTCTAGGCAACATGAGTTGTGAAACAATTCCACATTTCCTTAAGTGCGTACCAAACTCGTGACTCAAATATTCTCCTCCACGATCTGATTGTAAGAACTTTATTTTCCTGTCACATTGATTTTCCACCTCACTCTGAAATTCCTTGAACTTTTCAAAGGTCTCAGACTTGTGTTTCATTAAGTAGACATACCCATATCTACTTAAGTCATCAGTGAGGGTGAGAACATAAAGATAGCCACCGCGAGCTTCAACGCTCATTGGACCGCACACATCAGTATGTATTATTTCCAACAAGTTGGTTGCTCGCTCCATTGTTCCGGAGAACGGAGTCTTGGTCATCTTGCCCATGATGCATGGTTTGCACGTGTCAAATGATTAATAATCAAGAGACTCCAAAAGTCCATCTGCATGGAGTTTCTTCATGCATTTAACACCAATGTGACCAAGGCGGCAGTGCCACAAGTATGTGGGACTATCATTATTAACATTACATCTTTTGGTATTCACACTATGAATATGTGTAACATCATGTTCGAGATTCAATAAGAATAAACCATTGACCAATGGGGCATGACCATAAAACATATCTCTCATATAAATAGAACAACCATTATTCTCGGATTTAAATAAGTAAACATCTCGCATTAAACGAGATCCAGATACAATGTTCATGCTCAAAGCTGGCACTAAATAACAATTGCTGAGGTTTAAAACTAATCCCGTAGGTAAATGTAGAGGTAGCGTGCCGACGGCGATCACATCGACCTTGGAACCATTCCCGACACGCATCATCACCTCGTCCTTCGCTATTCTCCGCTTATTCCGCAGCTCCTGTTTTGAGTTACAAATATGAGCAAACACGTCGGTATCAAATACCTAGGAGCTACTACGAGTATTGGTAAGGTACACATCAATAACATGTATATCACATATACCTTTGGTGTTGCCGGCCTTCTGATGTGCTAAGTACTTGGGGCAGTTCCGCTTCTAGTGACAATTTCCCTTGCAATAAAAGCACTGAGTCTCGGGCTTGGGTCCATTGTTTGGCTTCTTCCCGGCAACTGATTTACCGGGGCGGCAACTCCCTTGTTGTCTGATACGTCTCCAACGTATCTATAATTTTTGATTGTTCCATCCTATTATATTACATGTTTTGGATGTTTATGGGCTTTACTAAACACTTTTATATCATTTTTGGGACTAACCTATTAACCGGGGCCCAGCCCAAATTGTTGTTTTTTTGCCTGTTACAGTGTCTCACAGAAAAGGAATATCAAATGGAGTCCAAACGGAATGAAACCTTCGGGACAGTTATTTTTGGAACAAACGCAATCTAGGAGACTTGGAGTGGACGTCAAGAAGCAAACGAGGCGGCCACGAGGGTCCAGGGTGCACCCTAGGGGGGTCGGCGCCCCCCACCCTCGTGGCTCCCCTGATCGACTTCCTTCGCCTATATATATCTACGTACCCCGAAAACATCGAGGAGCACCACGAAACCCTATTTCCACCACCGCAACCTTCTATACCCGTGAGATCCCATCTTGGAGCCTTTTCCGGCACTCTGCCGGAGGGGGAATCGATCACGGAGGGCTTCTACATCAACGTCATAGCCTCTCCGATGAGTTGTGAGTAGTTTACCACAGACCTTCGGGTCCATAGTTATTAGTTACATCGCTTATTCTCTCTCTTTGGATCTCAATACAATGTTTTCCTCGATCTTCTTGGAGATCCATTCGATGTAACTCTTCTTGCGGTGTGTTTGTCGAGATCCGATGAATTGTGGGTTTATGATCAAGTTTATCTATGAGAAATATTTGAATCTCCTCTGAATTCTTTTATGTATGATTGGTTATATTTGCAAGTCTCTTCGAATTATCAGTTTGGTTTGGCCTACTAGATTGATCTTTCTTGAAATGGGAGAAGTGCTTAGCTTTGGGTTCAATCTGGCGGTGTCCTTTCCCAGTGACAGCAGGGGTAGCAAGGCACGTATTGTATTGTTGCCATCGAGGATAAAAAGATGGGGCTTATATCATATTGTTTGAGTTTATCCTTCTACATCATGTCATCTTGCCTAATGCGTTACTCTGTTCTTATGAACTTAATACTCTAGATGCATGCTGGATAGCGGTCGATGTGTGGAGTAATAGTAGTAGAAGCAGGCAGGAGTCGGTCTACTAATCTTGGACGTGATGCCTATGTACACGATCATGCCTACATATTCTCATAACTATGCACTTTTCTATGAATTGCTCGACAGTAATTTGTTCACCCACCGTAATACTTATGCTACCTTGAGAGAAGCCACTAGTGAAACATATGGCCCCGGGTCTATTCTCCATCATATAAGTTTTTGATCTAGTTTTTTTTTGCAATCTTTACTTTCCAATCTACATCATAAAAATACCAAAAATATTTATCTTATCTTATTATCTCTATCAGATCTCACTTTCGCAAGTAGCTGTGAAGGGATTGACAACCCCTTTATCGCGTTGGTTGCGAGGTTCTTGTTTGTTTGTGTAGGTACGAGGGACTTGGAGTGTAGCCTCGTACTGGATTGATACCTTGGTTCTCAACACTGAGGGAAATACTTACGCTACTTTGCTGCATCACCCTTTCCTCTTCAAGGGAAAAACCAACGCATGCTCAAGAGGTAGGAAGAAGGATTTCTGGCGCCGTTGTCGTGGAGGTCTATACACAAGTCAAGACATACCAAGTACCCATCACAAACTCTTCTCCCTCGCATTACATTATTTGCCATTTGCCTCTTGTTTTCCTCTCCCCCACTTCACCCTTGCAGTTTTATTCGCCCTCTCTTTCCCGTTCGCCTCTTTTTCGTTTGCCTCTTGTGTGCCTGTTTGCCCTGATGGCCTTACCTAAAAACGTTGATCCTCACTTTAGAAGGATGGAAGAGATCGAAATCAACGTTAGAAGCTTTATTACTTTACAATTTCAGCATAATAATTTCTTTAGAAATGAGCTTAAAGAACAAAAAAAGCTTTATGGAATACATGAATAAAGAGATTGATGATATGTCTAAGGAATTTTTTGGTTTGAACTCTCAGTTTGCTCGTCTTGGAAAATCAATAGCCCAAATTTTTGATAAGCAGACCACTTTAGTTAATAAGATGGACACCAAACCAGAAGGGTTAGAGGGAAATAATGATGAAGATCTAAAAGTGATTGATGTGTCCCCTGTTAAATCTTTGTTTTGCAATATGAATCTTGGTAATAATGGGACTGGAGATGAGTCAACTTTAGTTAAAAGGCGTCCCAACGATTCAGAGTTTTTAGATCTTAATGCAAAAATTGGTAAAAGTGGGATTGAAGAGGTCAAAACTTTACATAGCAATGAACCCACTATTTTGCATCTCAAGGAATTTAATAATGATAATTGTTCTCTAATAGATTGTATTTCCTCGTTGCAATCCGTTTTGAATTCTCCTCATGCTTATAGTCAAAATAAAGCTTTTACCAAACATATTGTTGATGCTTTGATGCAATCTTATGAAGAAAAACTTTAATTAGAAGTTTCTATCCCTAGAAAACTTTATGATGAGTGGGAACCTACTATTAAAATTAAAATTAAAGATCATGAATGCTATGCTTTGTGTGATTTGGGTGCTAGTGTTTCCACAATTCCAAAAACTTTGTGTGATGTGTTAGGTTTCCGTGAATTTGATGATTGCTCTTTAAACTTGCATCTTGCGGATTCCACTATTAAGAAACCTATGGGAAGGATTAATTATGTTCTTATTGTTGCAAATAGGAATTATGTTCCCGTAGATTTTATTGTTCTTGATATAGATTGCAATCTTTCATGTCCTATTATTCTTGGTAGACCTTTCCGTAGAATGATTGGTGCAATTATTGATATGAATGAAGGAAATATTATATTCCAGTTTCCATTAAGGAAAGGCATGGAACACTTTCCTAGGAATAAAATCAAATTACCTTATGAATCTATTGTGAGAGCCACTTATGAATTGAATACCAAAGATGGCAATACTTAAATCTATTCTCGCTTTTATGCCTAGCTAGGGGCGTTAAACGATAGAGCTTGTTGGGAGGCAACCCAATTTTATTTTTGTTCCTTGCTTTTTGTTCCTGTTTAGTATTAAATAATTCATCTAGCCTATGTTTAGATGTGGTTTTATGTTTTAATTAGTGTTCGTGCCAAATAGAACCTTTGGAAAGACTTGGGTGAAGTCTATATGATGCTGTAAAAAACAGAAACTTTAGCACTCACGAGATTAGCTTCCATTTATTACTGGAGAATGATTTTAGGTTCATTCTTTTTGCATATGATTAATAGACAAATTTCACGTCCAACAATTTAGTTCAGAATTTTTGGAGTTACAGAAGTATTCGAAAGTTACAGGTTTCTACAGACTATTCTGTTTTTGACAGATTCTGTTTTTCGTGTGTTGTTTGCTTATTTTGATGAATCTATGGCTAGTATTGGGGGGTATGAACCATAGAGAAGTTGAAATAAAGTAGGTTTAACACCAATATAAATAAATAATGAGTTCATTACAGTACCTTAAGTAGTGGTTTTTCTTTCTTGCACTAACGGAGCTTATGAGATTTTGTGTTGAATTTTGTGTTGTGAAGTTTTCATGTTTTGGGTAAACATTTGATGGACTACAGAATAAGGAGTGGCAACAGCCTAAGCTTGGGGATGCCCATGGCACCCCAAGATAAATTCAAGGACAGCTAAAAGCCTAATCTTGGGGATGCCCCGGAAGGCATCCCCTCTTTCGTCTTCGTCTATCGGTAACTTTACTTGGGGCTATATTTTTATTCACCACATGATATGTGTTTTGCTTGGAGCGTCTTGTATGATACGAGTCTTTGCTTTTTAGTTTACCACAATCATCCTTGCTGTACACACCTTTTGGGAGAGACACACATGATTCGGAATTTATTAGAATACTCTATGTGCTTCACTTATATCTTTTGAGCTAGATAATTTTGCTCTAGTGCTTCACTTATATCTTTTTAGAGCATGGCGGTGGTTTTATTTTGTAGAAATTATTGATCTCTCATGCTTCACTTATATTATTTTGAGAGTATTTTATAACAGCACGGTATTTGCTTTGGTTATGAAATTAGTCCTAATATGATGGGCATCCAAGTTGGGTGTAATAAAAACTATCATATAGAGTGCATTAAACACTATGATAAATTTGATAGTTGATAATTGTTTTGAGATATAGAGGTGGTAATATTAGAGTCATGCTAGTTGGGTAATTATGAAATTGAGAAATACTTGTGTTAAAGTTCGCAAGTCCCATAGCATGCACGTATGGTAAAAGTTGTGTAACAAATTTGTAGCATGGGGTGCTCTTTGATTGCCTTCCTTATGTGTGGAGGTCGGGATCGTGCAATGGTTAACTCCTACCAACCCTTCCCCTAGGAGCATGCATAGTAGTACTTTGCTTCGAGGGCTAATAAACTTTTGCAATAAGTATATGAGTTCTTTATGACTAATGTGAGTCCATGGATTATGTCGTGGAATTGTCATGGCAGATGTCCTTAGTGTGAGGAGTTAGTCACGAGGCCAACGCATCTATGTGGTAGCTTGAGAGGGGTTGAGCGGAATTGAGAGAACGCAACATAGGACAAGGGTTTAGACAGCTTCGGGCCCCGGGAAACATCATCCGGTAATAACCCTACATGTTGTTTGACGCTAGATCTCATTATCATCACGAGGGAGTCGTCGTAAACCGGCTCTCCTCTAGTTGTGTCTAGCCTTAGATTGTTTCTTACTCATCCCTCTTTGGGGAGCCCTGCCCCTCCTTATATAAGTTAAAGGGGTGGGTTACATGTAGAGTCCATCTCGAACTAAGACTTAAACTATTTTGACTTCCCTTCCTGGGCTTCTTAATGTCTGCCGGTTT
Organism: Triticum dicoccoides; assembly: GCF_002162155.2. Taxonomy (NCBI): domain Eukaryota; kingdom Viridiplantae; phylum Streptophyta; class Magnoliopsida; order Poales; family Poaceae; genus Triticum; species Triticum dicoccoides. The sequence continues at coordinate 581,338,605 of NC_041387.1, forward strand.
AACATTGTCTGACGGTTTAACATTGTCTGTCGGTTTAACATGGTCTGCCGGGTTAACATTGTCTGGCGGTTTAACATGGTCTGTCGGGTTATGATTGACTTAATACCTGCCGGTGCTACCATCTGTCTTAACTCTGCCGGTTTAACACTCGTCGGTTTATCGTCTGACTTAGCCATCTGCCTTAACTATCTGCCGGTTTAACACTCCGGCCGGGTCATACCGCGGGGTATATCCCCAACATTAGCCCCCAGTTTAATTTGGATTTATCCATGTTAAACTGATCCTGATCATCCTTAAGTCCTTGTCACTTCCTTCTTCTAGAAAATCCGGTTTAATAGGCCAGCTTCATAATCAACTTGCTGACATTGGTTTCTCATAGAAAATATATTGTGAAGAATACCTCCTTTGATTCAGCTCCCAATGCTTAACAAAAAATATTGGTCTTTGAAATACTCATCTGATCTTCAACCGGTTTAAGGACGTAGAACTTGCCGGTTTATCATTGCCAAGATCACCGGTTTATAAATATTGATAGCACCGAGTCATACTTGTAGTTAACATCCAGCTTAAAAATATACCTCTTATATGCCTATCACTTGTAGCCCCCAAGTCTTAAGAAGGTAACATAGCAACAGCTTAAGACTTGCTTTAATATAAATATCACAATCTTGAAGAAATCCAGGTTGTTCATCTCAATCACTAGTCAGAATTGAGTATTCCACATATGTAGCCCCCAAGTGCCGGGTTGTCATGCTTGCAGCAACCTGGGACTTGTAATTGCCTGATGCTCATAAAAACTTCAACTAGTGTAGCCCCCAAGGGCTGGGTCATTATGCAATAATGAGCAGGGACTTTGTAAATATAATTATGTAAACCTTGAACAACAACGGTGTAGCCCCCAAGGGCCGGCTCAGTAAGATAATATTGAGCTGGTACTTGATATATACTTCAATGAAAAATAACATCATATGATGTAACCCCCATCATGGGGCTTGAATCCACGTCGACAAGGTTAAGAGCCTTGTGCTTTACCAACTGAGCAGTGGACCTTTCAATATAATGGATAAAAAGCTTTGTACCTTGAATTGTTGACAAGAACAATTGGTAGCCCACAAGGGCCGGCTCATTATAATGTGATGAGTCGGGTCTTCAATAAGATGAGCAAAAAATGACTTTGCATTAGCCCCCAAGTGTCATGGTGCATGCTTGCAGCGACATGAGACTTGTGTATTTGATGTAATCTCAACATAAATAATGTAGCCCCCAAGTGCCGGGTCGTAATCCTGCAGCAACTCGGGACTATTCCTTCAATTGTAGAATAAATCATATCTATTGATAATATGATAGCCATTGCGCTAAAGCGACTTTGAAAACCTTAATCATAATACTGGTTATTGATAACCATAATAAAAATCCAGCCATGTTGGCTATTTGAATAATATACCCAATGATTTATAAGCGCATAATTCCAATGGCGCAATCCAAATATATATACTGGCGACTTATAGTCCAAAGCCAGGCCGGGTCAATAAACACTGGATTATAAGTGATTATGTACTGACAACTTGTAGTTGAAAGTCGAGTTGGGTTAATGAACACTGAGTTAATTTGATGACTGATAGTCATGCCGGGTCAATAGACACCGGTTCAACATAAAATTTATCAAAAGAGAAAAAACTCATGACAAAGGCAAATAAAACCGTGTAGTCGAGGCTTTTCAAGGGCTGCCAGGCCCAAATTCGAGGCTTTTCATGGGCTGCCAGGCCGCTGAGTTAAACCATTTGACAAAGCCTTTTAAGATGGACCTCCAACTAACCAATCATCGTTTTAACTTTGACAAGTTCAGGGTCTGCATAATATTGACTTGTCAAACGTTCGGCAGGTCATGCCAGGATTACCTGGATAGGAGTGGCTTACTTGATGAAGGCAGGTTAACCCGGGGTTTTAGGTGAATACACCAGGCTTCCAAGCCGTGGGTTGATACCCAATTACAAGGGTCCTTTCAAACTCTTTGTTGCTTTGCACAAAGAGCCCCCAAGTAACTTTGTGAGCTGTGCTCAATGGGTGCCTATGTTTGAGCTGTGCATAGCATCCAGACTCTCTTTGGCCCCTTGGGTGTGAAGCTCCCAAGCTATATTGTGGCGTGATAGCCGGATTAATGGATAGGACTCTGCTTTGTCAGCTGAAGCCCCATGTAACCAATAATATGATAAGCCAATAAGGCGGGATACCCATGTTTGAACCGTGCATCATGGCAACAGGTCCTCTTTGGCAACCTTTAACTTTTTGCAAGAGATAAATTCTTCTTGAACCAGGATTTTGAATCGGATATTGAGAGCGTAGGAGCTTTTGCAAGAGATAGTTTCCTCTTAAACCGGATTTGAACCAGATAGTAAGGGCTTCAGCGCTATGTGGGAGACGGGATTTCCCTTAAACCGGACTATTAAACCGGAAGCATCATTGTGAGCCGGAATATTTCTGACGGCCTTTAATTTTTTATCAATATAACAGTAACCTCCGGTACCGGGTTATCTTTCCCTTCAACATCCTGGGGCACTTGAATTTGCTGAAACTGGCAAGACTTGCTGAGTCATATCATCATAGCCCCCAAGTCTTAAGATGACTCAAGGAGTTGTCTTGAGATTCTCCGTGCTTGACCATAGCAGAAGGTATATATCATTGGTGTTGATAACACGATGTGAGTCCATAGAAGGTTGAGGTGACTGCGGCGGGTGATAAATGATCCCGTATGAGCCGTGTCAGCAACTCAGCCAATGGTTCTTTCCAACTCTCTGTTTGAAGTTAACCAAACTGTAGTGGCAGTGATTTGTGCGCATGTCCATTGAGCCATCCAGTGCAGACAGCGGCTGATGCTAACTTGCCTCCAATTTGCTGAAAGAAAACCGGGCTACCCAAGCTGTGACTTACTCATACGCAATAAATGGCTCATGCAGATAGGTGTGGCATGGCGTGTTGATGTAGACCAGGTTGCGAGAGAGGGACGGGAAATACGTCCGCAACATCAGAGGTGGTACAGACAAATGAATCGGCCGCGGCATTGTAAGCCGGTGTGGACAAGCAAGTTGTCCTCCATGTTGTAAACAGGTGCAGATGCGTGAACCGGCCGTCCGTTCATCAGGTAATGTGACACGAAGAAAAACACCATTGTAGAATGTTGCCAGCTCATGCTCCATACTGGCAGTATAAATATAATTGTCCTATGTATAAAAAATACAGCAAGGCATAGTAGTTATTTGTGAAAAGAGATCAACATGCACTTAACAAACAATATACAGGATAAATATCACCTGATTTACTTGGGCGACAGCTTTGTACGCAGACCCTGTCTCTAGGTCCAGCTTGCCCTTAAAATATTCAGTCATGGTATGCAAACCGACTGGAACAGCACGTGGGCTTCAACTTCTTCTGGTTGCTTATTTCCAGTATGCTGCTCCGGTTTGCAAATGCATGATCGTGCAATATCATATGCATATTCGTCCCAATCATCAATGGGTACTCGCTTTGTCAGTACTTTGTATTGTCTTGTGTCTTCACGTGGGGAGAAAATCCCCTCCTTCCTTTAGCAAGTTCAAAATGGTGCACGGCATGCAGCGCTATTAGCTTTGCTCTTCTGCTATTCATCTTAGGAGATGTGATGTTTATCTAAGTTAATGCCATGGCAGCAGTAGGCACACGCACACCTAATACAACCGACAGCCACCACCCTCCTTTTCCTCCATTTTTTTATTGCTTTGGACTGATCTGCTTGGAATAGGAGCTGAGGTTTCAAACCAGCGACTTGAGGCAGTTACCGTAGAGGAAACGCTGGGTTTTTTTTAGAAAAGGAGGATGACCCCCGGCCTCTGCATCTGGGCGATGCATACGGCCACTTTATTAATTATTCTCACAAGACCTTACAAAGTAATACAACAGTAAGACTAAAGCCGCCGTCTAAGCACCTCTATCCAGCTGATGAAGGGGCGCAGATAGCCTGGGCCTAAAACCAAACAGACATCGCAGCCAAACCTAACATCTAAAGACCTGAGAACCCATCCAGGACGCCTGCCGGGCATGGGTCTCACCGGTCCGGCGTGCACTCAGATGCCGCCGCCGCCAAATGCCACTGCTCCATCTTCAGAACTATACTGATGCATCAACCTTGCTCGGTCCAGCAATCGTCGACGCCACCACGGCGCCAAACGTCACCTCCTCCCTGCGCGCAAACAGCTGAGCACGTCGCGGTCGCCACTGATACACCTCAGCGCCATGCTGCCAGGTATCACCAGCCGACACAGCTTGAAGTCCTTGGAAGATCTGTCGTGCGTAGCACCTGCCGACCAGGCATGATAAAGCGTAGCACCTGTCGGTCAGGCATGACTTGACATCACCCCTGAAGCTCCGTGCAAGACGAAGCCGCTCCACCTCCTGCCTCTGACCTCCAGCGCTGCTCCGCAAACGATGCTCCCAAGAGAGAAACGACACTGCACTGCCGCCATCGTCCGATCTGGAACACCAGATCCTAGGGTTTCCCCCGGAGCAGCACGAGTGGGTCGACAATAGTTACACGACGATGCCTTCATCAAGGTAACGGCGAGAACGCCGCCATCGCCTGCCGTCGGCTCGGTTTTCACCGGCAACTATGTCTCCCCTACTCGCAGCCGGGACAAGATGATGGATCATGAGATCTGATCACCAAGCCTCTGGTCGGCCATCTCGGGAAGAAGATGACCACCACGTCCAGCAGTCTCACCACGCCGGGCACACGTCGCCGCCGGCACCCCCATGGTGCCTAGAGGCCGACAAGCCCCGACGAATCCCATGCCTCGCCAGCCGTCATGGCCCAGACCCCGGCACCACCAGATCCAGATCGGATCGGGGTCCAGGGCCCCAAGCCGCAACCGCCGCGGAGGCAGCACCACTAGACGGTGCGTAGCCCTCCAGCCCGCCGCCGAATCCTCGCCGGAGCTCCGCCGCGCCACGCCGCCAAACCGCCGCCGGGAACTCGCGCCGCCGCCAGAGAAGCCACAGCCGCCACGCGTTGGAGAGGCCTGAAGCCGCAGCTGCACCGCCGCCACCCAGCACGCCCTCCGCCGCGCCGCTAGGCCCCGCCCAGCCCAGCACCGTCCCACGCCGCGCCGTCCCGCGCCGGACGCCAACCGCAAGAAGTGGGGCAAGATCCCCGCCGCCACCAACGCCGGCCGGTCTTTGCCCGGTGGCGCTGTGCGGTGGCGGCGGGGGGAGAGAGATCGACGGGGGGGACGAGGGGCGGCGGCTAGGGTTTCCCTCGAGGACGCTCGCGGGAGCGACTCGGGGTGATATAGTGAAACATCAACTGAATTTGGTGCAAGCCCTGCGGCCTGTAGTAAGGTCAGTAAGACAACAGCTGTGACTATAAGAGGCCATGGCGGTTTAGCGGCGAGGTGATGCAGGTACAACTCGCCGGCGGGTTGTGGCAGAAGCAGGAGGGCCCGGCGGGTGCTGTTGGTAGCTCTCTGTTCTCTCCTTCAGTGCGGCCTGCTGAGATGGCGTTTGGAGAACGGACGGCCACTGCGATTCTTCCAATGAAACGATGTGGGCATTGGCAAGATGTCTTGCAAATCGGCTGGATGGTTTTGAGTGCATGTGTGCAGAAGGTGACTTGTAAATTGACAGCAATGACGTAGTGGACGTTTGCATCCATCTCGGCAGATTGCACAAGAGCCGATCACCGCCGCTTACGTACGAGTTTGAATCAGTCGCAGGAAACATGTCCGTCTTAGCAACTTACGGCGGCTCATCATCAGCGGCGTAAAGCGGCTAGGCGGTTCAGAAGCGAGGCGGCCGCACGGGAGCACGTGGTCACACGGGCGGTTCATTACAGGCATGCGGCCGCATAGGAGCACATGGAAAAACCGGACGCCAGGGGCGCACCAGGGCGGCCGAACCCGATGCTGCTGCTTGCGGGTAGTGGCAGAAGCGTAACCCGGCAGAGGCTCAAGATGAAGGCGGCGCGCATCCGATCTATTGTTATTAGTCTTCAAACGAGCCATGGCAGAACGCAAAAACGCCGGCGACTCAGAAGTGGAAGCAGGCAACAGCGCAGGCGGCTCAAGGCTGTAATGGCGTGGCACAGGGGCAGGGCTGGCGATTTGAGCAGCTCGGAAGGCCTGGTAATGCCACATCGGCGGGTCAGAGCTAGCGCGGGACGCGGCTATGGAATCGGGCAGTCTCGAAGCGGCGACTTGCACGTAGAGGGGGCCGGCGTTTTAACGTGAACCATGTCCAACAGCAGTGGGTCACACACGGGAGCAGTCACCTGGCCGATCCATCCACGGCAGCCGGCCGGTTTATAGAGCGACACAGCAGCCCTGGCAGCTCGACGGTGGCCGCGAGGCAGAGCTATGGCGGGTCAAGGCCCAGATGACGTCGGTTTAGCGGCGGCGATTTGAGGCAAGCGGTTCAGTAGAGGCGAGGCCCCGCAATGGAAGCACTCCGGTGAGGCATAGCCATGGCGGAAGCGGCTTGTTGCCGAGGCGAGCGAAGGCGGCTCGCGGCCACAGCGGCAAGCGACTCGAGGCGACAGAGTCCCGTGAATTAGCACGGGGCAGTTCAGCATGAGGCGGGCGACTTGAAGCTCTGGTGGAAGGCGACTCGGACTCGCGACGAGTCGGAGGTGGCAGCTCAGAGGCGCCGGTTTAAAGCAGCGAGGTCATGTCGGGTCATGGAGGCCGCTCCAGATGCAGCCGTGTAAGCGGAGTAAGAGCGCTCCGGCGGGTCAAAGGGGTGCCTCCCCGGCGGTCGTGGCCGGTTTAAGACAGCGGATGCGGTTTAAGCATGCAGCCGGTGGCGACAGCGGCTTCGGTGGTTGGCGACAGAAGAAGTGAACTGGTGAGGCGAGTCACACGCGAGGCCACGGCTGTCGTTGCCCCAGGTCAATCTGGCGGAGCGAGTAGGCAAAGCGGCGGTTCACCAGCGAGACGGAAATCCAATGTGAGGAGGCGGTTTGAGCGGGTGCTATTGGTAGCGGCCAGACGAGACGCCGGTGGCACGGCAGAACACCTTTCGGGCACATCAGCTCGAGGACTGGCCTGGGGACAAAGGGGCCGCGGCGCACGAGGCAGCCTATTGCGGCGGCAGCGTAAACCGTCTTGGCGACTTAGTCAGGTCGGGGTTGACTTGGAAGTGACTCGTGGCCCGTTCCAATAATCAAACGGAGATGGCCTATGGCCGGGCTAGTCCAAAGCCGGCTTGCAAAGTCAGTAAGGCCTGGACACAGCGACTTGGTGGTGGATCAACAAGTTTAAACAGGGTCACGAAGGCGGAGGTGAGCCAGTGGTGGCTCGTTGATGGTCGATGCGGCAGAGGCGCGCCGGCGGCTCCGGACAGAAACAGCAAACAACTCGAATCCTGGGTAGAGGCTAGGCACAGACCGAGGAGGCTTTTGGGTCGCTACCCTCTTCGTTTCCGGGTCGTGGCCCCTGGATCAATCTGGCGCATAGCCCAAACGGTTAATGTCTCTTGGTCTTGGCGATGTGTGTGCAGCAGCAGTAAAATTTAATCTCTTCTCAGATTTGGTTCACAAAGGTGGCGGTTTGCGACGTAGCCCTAATTTTTTGCTTACCCTTTAACCTCACCGATCATAAGTCTGGTCCGATAAACTTGAAGCTGATGCAGATTCTTTCAAACCGGCTCTTCTTCGTCCGAAAAATCATGACCTCTCGATCCCTATGAGAGATCCCTCCAAGAACTCAACACCACCGTGCGCGGGCCCCACGGTGGGCGCCAACTATCATGGAATTGTCACGACGGATGTTCTTAGTGTGAGGACTTAGTCGCGAGGCCAACGCATCTATGTGGTAGCTTGAGAGGGGTTGAGCGGAATCGAGAGAACGCAACACAGGAAAAGGGTTTAGACAGCTTCGGGCCCCGGGAAACATCATCCAGTAATAACCCTACATGCTGTTTGAGGCTAGATCTCATTATCATCACGAGGGAGTCGCCGTAAACCGGCTCTCCTCTAGTTGTGTCTAGCCTTAGAGATTGTTTCTTGCTCGTCCCTCTTTGGGGAGCCCTGCCCCTCCTTATATAAGTTAAAGGGGCGGGTTACATGTAGAGTCCATCTCGAACTAAGACTTAAACTATTTTGACTTCCCTTCCTAGGCTTCTTAACATCTGCCGGTTTAACATTGTCTATCGGTTTAACATTGTCTGCCGGTTTAACATGGTATGTCGGTTTAACATTGTCTGCCGGTTTAACATGGTCTACCGGGTTATGATTGACTTAACACCTGCCGGTGCTACCATCTGTCTTAACTCTGCCGGTTTAACAGTCGCCGGTTTACCGTCTGACTTAGCCATCTGCCTTAACTGTCTGCCGGTTTAACACTCCGCCCGGGTCATACCGCGGGGTATATGCCCCACAGATTATACGCACTCTTACCTTTCCGCATTTTTGCTAGCCTCTATGGTACCGTGCATTGCCCTTTCTCACCTTGAGAGTTGGTGCAAACTTCACCGGTGCATCCAAACCCCGTGATAAGATACTCTCTATCACACATAAACCTCCTTATATCTTCCTCAAAACAGCCACCATACCTACCTATTATGGCATTTCCATAGCCATTCCGAGATATATTGCCATGCAACTTTCCACCGTTCCATTTATTATGACACGTTTCATCATTGTCATATTGCTCTTTGCATGATCATGTAGTTGACATTGTTTTTGTGGCAAAGCCACCTTCATAATTTCATACATGTCGCTCTTGATTCATTGCATATCCCGGTACACCGCCGGAGGCATTCACATAGAGTCATATTTTGTTCTAAGTGATGAGTTGTAATTCTTGAGTTGTAAATCAATAAAAGTGTGATGATCTTCATTATTAGAGCATTGTCCCAAGTGAGGAAAGGATGATGGAGACTATGATTCCCCCACAAGTCGGGATGAGACTTTGGACTTTATAAAAAATAAAAGAGGCCAAAGAAGCCCAAATAAAAAAAGAGGCCAAAGAAGCCCACCAAAATAAAAAAAATAAAAAAATGAGAGAAAAAGAGAGAAGGGACAATGTTACTATCCTTTTTCCACACTTGTGCTTCAAAGTAGCACCATGATCTTCATGATAGAGAGTCTCCTATGTTGTCACTTTCATATACTTGTGGGAATTTTTCATTATAGAACTTGGCTTGTATATTCCAATGATGGGCTTCCTCAAAATGCCGTAGGTCTTCGTGAGCAAGCAAGTTGGATGCACACCCACTTAGTTTCTTTTGTTGAGCTTTCATATATTTATAACTCTAGTGCATCTGTTGCATGGGAATCCCTACTCCTCATGTTGACATCAATTGATTGGCATCTCCATAGCCCGTTGATTAGCCTCATCAATGTGAGACTTTCTCTTTTTTCACAACCTCCATCATCATATTCTATTCCACCCATAGTGCTATATCCATGGCTTACGCACATGTATTGCGTGAGAGTTAAAAAAGCTGAAGCGCGTTAAAAAGTATGAACCAATTGCTTGGCTGAAGCCTTGGTTGTGCATGATGGGAGTATTTTGTGTAACAAAAATGAAGCATAGCCTAACTATATGATTTTGTAGGGATAAGCTTTCTTTGGCTATGTTATTTTGATAAGACATGATTACTTGTTAGTATGCTTGAAGTATTACTATGTTTATATCGATATGAACTTTTATTTTGAATCATTTGGATCTGAACATTCATGCCACAATAAAGAAAATTACATTGAGAAATATGCTAGGTAGCATTCCACATCAAAAATTCTGTTTTTATCATTTACCTACTCGAGGACGAGCAGGAATTAAGCTTGGGGATGCTTGATACGTCTCCAACGTATCTATAATTTTTGATTGTTCCATGCTATTATATTACCTTTTTGGATGTTTATGGGCTTTACTAAACACTTTTATATCATTTTTGGGACTAACCTATTAACCGGAGGCTAGCCCAAATTGCTGTTTTTTTGCCAGTTTCAGTGTTTCACAGAAAAGGAATATCAAACAGAGTCCAAACGGAATGAAACCTTCAGGAGAGTTATTTTTGGAACAAACACAATCTAGGAGACTTAGAGTGGACGTCAAGAAGCAAACGAGGCGGCCACAAGGGTCCAGGGCGCGCCCTAGGGGGGTGGGCGCGCCCACACCCTCGTGGGCCCCTCGTGGCTCCCCTGGCCGACTTCCTTCGCCTATATATATCTACGTACCCCAAAAACATTGAGGAGCACCACGAAACCCTATTTCCACCGCCGCAACCTTTTGTACCCGTGAGATCCCATCTTGGAGCCTTTTCTGGCACTCTGCCGGAGGGGTAATCGATCACAGAGGGCTTCTACATCAACGCCATAGCCTCTCTGATGAGTTGTGAGTAGTTTACCACAGACCTTCGGGTCCATAGTTATTAGCTAGATGGCTTCTTCTCTCTCTTTGGATCTCAATACAATGTTCTCGTCGATCTTCTTGGAGATCCATTCGATGTAACTCTTCTTGCGGTGTGTTTGTCGAGATCCGATGAATTGTGGGTTTATGATCAAGTTTATCTATGAGAAATATTTGAATCTCCTCTGAATTCTTTTATGTACGGTTGGTTATCTTTGCAAGTCTCTTCAAATTATCAGTTTGGTTTGGCCTACTAGATTGATCTCTCTTGCAACAGGAGAAGTGCTTAGCTTTGGGTTCAATCTTGCGGTGTCCTTTCCCAGTGACAGCAGGGGCAGCAAGGCACGTATTGTATTTTGCCATCAAGGATAAAAAGATGGGGTTTATATCATATTGTTTGAGTTTATCCTTCTACATCATGTCATCTTGCCTAATGCGTTACTCTGTTCTTATGAACTTAATACTCTAGATGCATGGTGGATAGCGGTCGATGTGTGGAGTAATAGTAGTAGATGCAGGCAGGAGTCGGTCTACTAATCTTGGACGTGATGCCTATATACATGATCATGCCTAGATATTCTCATAACTATGCACTTAACTATCAATTTCTCGACAGTAATTTGTTCACCCACCATAATACTTATGCTATCTTGAGAGAAGCCACTAGTGAAACCTATGGCCCCCGGGTCTATTCTCCATCATATAAGTTTTCGATCCACTTTATTTCGCAATCTTTACTTTCCAATCTACATCATAAAAATACCAAAAATATTTATCTTATCTTATTATCTCTATCAGATCTCACTTTCGCAAGTGGCCGTGAAGGGATTGACAACCCCTTTATCGTGTTGGTTGCGAGGTTCTTGTTTGTTTGTGTAGGTACGAGGGACTTGGACTGTAGCCTCCTACTGGATTGATACCTTGGTTCTCAAAACTAAGGGAAATACTTACGCTACTTTGCTGCATCACCCTTTCCTCTTCAAGGGAAAAACCAACGCATGCTCAAGAGGTAGCACCGTCCTTCTTGAAGTTCTTTTTACCCTTGCCTTTCTTGAAACTAGTAGTCTTATTCAGCATCAACACTTGATGTTCCTTTTTGATTTCCACCTCTGCTAATTTCAGCATTGAATATAACTTAGGAATGTACTTCTCCATCCCTTGCATATTGTAGTTCATCACAAAGCTCTTGTAGCTAGGTGGGAGCGACTGGAGGATCCTGTCAATGACCGAGTCATCTGGGAGATTAACTCCCAACTGAGACAAACAGTTGTGTAACCCGGAAATAGTGAGTATATGCTCACTGACAGAACTGTTTTCCTCCATCTTACAACTGTAGAACTTGTCGGAGACTTCATATCTCTCGACCCAGGCATGAGCTTGGAAAACCATTTTCAACTCTTGGAACATCTCATATGCTCCGTGCTGCTCAAAACGCTTTTGGAGCCCCGGTTCTAAGTTGTAAAGCATGCCGCACTGAACCTGGGAGTAATCATCACTACGGGACTGCCAGGCATTCATAACGTCCTGAGTTGCTGGGGAAATGGGCGCTTCACCTAGCGGTGCTTCTAGGACATATGCTTTCTTGGCAGCTATGAGGATGATCCTCAAGTTTCGGACCCAGTCCGTATAGTTGCTACCATCATCTTTCATCTTGGTTTTCTCTAGGAACGCGTTGAAGTTGAGGGCAACATTAGTGTGGGCAACATATTGCAAAGATATTTTAGACTATGTTCATGATAATTAAGTTCATCTAATCAAATTATTTAATGAACTCCCACTCAGATAGACATCCCTCTAGTCATCTAAGTGATACATGATCCGAGTCAACTAGGCCGTGTCCGATCATCACGTGAGACGGACTAGTCATCATCGGTGAACATCTCCATGTTGATCGTATCTACTATACGACTCATGTTCGACCTTTCAGTCTCTTGTGTTCCGAGGCCATGTCTGTACATTCTAGGCTCGTCAAGTCAACCTAAGTGTTTTGCATGTGTAAATCTGGCTTACACCCGTTGTATGTGAACGTTAGAATCTATCACACCCGATCATCAAGTGGTGCTTCGAAATAATGAACTTTCGCAACAGTGCACAGTTAGGGGGAACACTTTCTTGAAATTTTTAATGAGGGATCATCTTATTTATGCTACCGTCGTTCTAAGCAAATAAGATGTAAACATGACAAACATCACATGCAAATCATAAAGTGACATGATATGGCCAATATCATCTTGCGCCTTTGATCTCCATCTTTGAGGCGCGGCATGATCACCTTCGTTATCGGCATGAAACCATGATCTCCATCATCATGATCTCCATCATCGTGTCTTCATGAAGTTGTCTCGCCAACTATTACTTCTACTACTATGACTAACGGTTAGCAATAAAGTAAAGTAATTGCATGGCGTTTTTCAGTGACACGCAGGTCATACAATAAATTAAGACAACTCCTATGGCTCCTGCCGGTTGTTATATTCATCGACATGCAAGTCGTGATCCCTATTACAAGAACATAATCAATCTCATTCATCACATATATCATTCATCACATTCTTTTGGCCATATCACATCACATAGCATACCCTGCAAAAACAAGTTAGGCGTCCTCTAATTGTTGTTGCATGTTTTATGTGGCTGCTATGGGTTTCTAGCAAGAACGTTTCTTACCTACGCAAAATCCACAATGGTGATATGCCAATTGCTATTTACCCTTCATAAGGACCCTTTTCATCGAATCTGATCCGACTAAAGTGGGAGAGACAGACACCTGCTAGCCACCTTATGCAACAAGTGCATGTCAGTCGGTGGAACCTGTCTCATGTAAGCGTACGTGTAAGGTCGGTCCGGGCCGCTTCATCCCACAATACCGCCGAAACAAGATAAGACTAGTAAAGGTAAGCAAATTGAACAAACCAACACCCACAACTACTTGTGTTCTACTCGTGCATAGAATCTACGCATAGAGCTAGTTCTGATACCACTGTTGGGGAACATAACAATAATTCAAAATTTTCCTACGTATCACCAAGATCAATCTAGGAGATTCTAGCAACAAGAGAGAGAGAGAGAGAGAGAGAGAGAGAGAGAGAGGATGTGCATCTTCATACCTTTGAAGATCGCTAAGTGGAAGCATTACTAGAACACGGATGATGGAGTCATACTCGCGGCGATTCAAACCGCGGAAGATCCGATCTAACGCCGAACGGACGGCGCCTTCATGTTCAACACAAGTACAGCCCGGGGACGTCTCCTCCTTCTTGATCCAGCAAGGGGAGAGGAGAAGTTGAGGGAGAACTTCGGCAGCACGACGGCGTGGTGTGGAGCTTGCAGTTCTCTGGCAGGGCTTTGCCAAGCACTACTACTACGGAGGAGGTGTTAGAGAGAGGGAGGGCTGCGCTAGGGGAAGGGTGCGGCCGCCCTCCCACCTCCCCTCTATTTATAGGGGCAAGGGAGAGGGGGGCCGGCCCCCTCCAGATGGATCTAGAGGGGAGAGGCTTGCCCCCAAGCCAAGGGGGGCGCCCCCTTTAGGGTTTCCCCCCAACCCTAGGCGCATGGGCCCTAGGGGGATTTGGCACCCAGCCCACCTAGGGGCTAGTTCCCTTCCATATTCATCCCATAGGGCCCTCCGGGGCAGGTGGACCCTCCCGGTAAACCCTGGAACCCTGTTGGTGGTCCCGGTACAACACCGATAAACCCCCGAACACTTCCGGCGACCGAATAAGGACTTCCCATATATAAATATTCATCTTCGGACCATTCCAAAACTCCTCGTGACGTACGGGATCTCATCCGTGACTCCCGACAACATTCGGTAACCACATACCAATTCCCATAACAACTCTAGCATCACCGAACCTTAAGTGTGTAGACCCTACGGGTTCGGGAATCATGCAGACATGACCCAGACATCTCTTCGGCCAATAACCAACAGGGGGATCTGGATACCCATGTTGGTTCCCACATGTTCCACGATGATCTCATCGGATGAACCACGATGTTGGGGATTCAATCAATCTCGTATACAATTCCCTTTGTTAACCGGTATGTTACTTGCCCGAGATTCGATCGTCGGTATCCCAATACCTCGTTCAATCTTGTTACTGGCGAGTCTCTTTGCTCGTTCCGTAATGCATGATTCCATGACTAACTCCTTAGTCACATTGAGCTCATTATGATGATGCATTACTGAGTGGGCCCAGAGATACCTCTTTGTCATACGGAGTGACAATTCCCAGTCTCAATTCGTGCCAACTCAACAGACACTTTCGGAGATATCTGTAGTGCACCTTTATGGACACCCAGTTACGTTGTGACGTTTGGTACACCCAAAGCATTCGTACGATATCCGGGAGTTGCACAATCTCATGGTCTAAGGAAATGATACTTGACATTAGAAAAGCTCTTAGCAAATGAACTACACAATCTTGTGCTATGCTTAGGATTGGGTCTTGTCCATCACATCATTCTCCTAATGATGTGATCCCGTTATCAATGACATTTAATGTCCATGGTCAGGAAACCATAACAATCTATTGATCAACGAGCTAGTCAACTAGAGGCGCACTAGGGACATGTTGTGGTCTATGTGTTCACACATGTATTATGGTTTCCGGTCAATACAATTATAGCATGAACAACAGACAATTATCATGAACAAGGAAATATAATAATAACCATTTTATTATTGCCTCTAGGGCATATTTCCAACACTATCTTCGCCTCTTAAGCTGATAGAGGTCGTCGTCTACACTACACGCTGACGCCTGTAAGCCAAAATCGCTGGCATCGCCTCTTAGCTTAGAGGCCATCTCCAACGTTTTACCTTGACTAAGGTATTCCTCTGTCCCTACAAGTCATCTGGTGATGGGTATGAGGAAAATGAACCTTGTTGTCGTGCGTGGGATGAAAGATAAATGTTGTGGCGGGGCATTAGTTGAAGGTTGTACTAAACACTATACATTGTGTGGTTCTCATCTAAGCTTAGAGGCAACCATGTGGCCCATGTTAGAGGCAATGTTGCATCTACACATTGTTGATGCTCTAAAAGGCTAACTCGCGCACAAACTACAAACGAGAGAAACAAACAATACATATTACATGGGGAAGACCCCACCCCAACAACCACAAAGCCTGAGACGGATAAACTCGAGCATGCCACAGCAAAACACATAATCTGTTTTGCCTTCGCACCTTAAAAAATCGTCATCAACCAGGACATGCCTTTAGTTTTCTACCATCACGTCAGCATCCTCCGTTGCCTTCCATTCATCACTTGTAGGCTCCCCGCCACATTTAGGACAGTATAACCGCACCTAAACCGATCACTATCACGCCTCCAGCGATTTTGACCCTTGGATTTCACGTGTGGGAAGTTTTTGGCCGTCAGATCGTTGTTCCAGCATCAATTTACCGTGACTGGGCTACCTGTCCTAATGGGCCGCTACTATGAAGATTATTTTGAAGGTCTGTCGTTGAATGGGCTTTATTGGCCCATTTATCTATCTATAACTCATGAAGGGTACACAATGCTTCGTTGGCCCACTCCACATCCAGCGACGCTGCCCTCGACGCGACGCACGCGAGGGAACCGGCGGTGAAGGGGATCTAGCGCTCGAGGGAGCCGATGCGGCGCGCGCGAGTGAGCCGGCGGCCCAGGGAATCCAGCCAACGCGAGTCGCGAGGCGCGCGAGAGATCCACCGCTAGAGGGCCGCCTGCGCGGGATGCGGCTGAATCCGACGCCGGTCGATCCAGCCGCTTCGGGCGATCTTCCTGCGACAAAGAAAGGTGGGGATGCTGGTGATAATGGCCGACGCCACATCTACTGGAAACTGCTCCGCTCAGACTTCAAGCAACCAATTATACTTCAGTTTCTAAGCGCGCATTCATGGCGGGTGATGTGTCGACCCTTTCCTCTTCCGAGTGGAACGTGTACATATGCCTCGGTACGCCACCGCCCCCCTTCCGTTCCTTTCGCTTATTCCTGGTCGGTCCAGCTCCTCGGCTCATCTACTTCATGCTATTTATTCTCTGATCTTTGAATCGTTCCTCGTATTAATTTCCTTCACATCTCGCTTTCATGGACCACATAGGTGCTAATTCCTGTTGCTCTTGTGTGATTCAGGTTCCACGACGGCCGATATAACCATGGTGACAGCACGACAGCGGACTGAGGAGGATGAGGCAGCATCACCGGCTCGACGATGCAGAGTAGGGTAAGGAAGGAGGCAACATATGTGCCTCACTTGTGCAAGAGGATGTGGCGGCAGCAGTATTAGTCATTGGTCTAAGTCGACCAGGTAAACCTTAATGCTAGCTCTGCTCCTTCCTTTATCTCTGACTGTGATGCCCTTTGTAATTCGCCCTTCTCATGTTCATCTTGTCGGTCGCGTGTTTTCAAGGTTCAGGGCTAGGATCTGCATGGTGTGCGTAGCTCCTGCTTGTTGAATTTGTGGTATAGTTGTCGTTTTTATAAGTACCATTTTAATCTGCTCAACAGTCACCGGATGATTATTATAAGACCTCTATTTTACAATTCTGCTTCTTTGTAGTAGTATTACTTGGTGAGCACTTACTTTTTGTGAAAGGAGAAGAGCAAAGCTAATGAGAATGCAGAAACCGGCTCATATGCTGCAGGAATCGCAGACCTAAAAACACAATGTTGTCATGGGGTAATTTTATTTCCACCGTTTCAACATTATGAATATCAGTTCTAGCACAAGGTTCATTGTATGTGTGGATGTACTGTATTGTAATATTGTGACCTCTCGTGGAACCTGTATTGCCTTCACCTTTGATTCCTTCCTTGATGATATACCCACTGTATTTTAATATTCTGACCTCCCATGGAAATTGTATTTCCTTTGCCTTGATACCTTCATCGATGCTATATATATATCCTCTTTTATTTTTAGATTCAGTCT
This sequence comes from Triticum dicoccoides, assembly GCF_002162155.2. Classification (NCBI taxonomy): domain Eukaryota; kingdom Viridiplantae; phylum Streptophyta; class Magnoliopsida; order Poales; family Poaceae; genus Triticum; species Triticum dicoccoides. The sequence continues at coordinate 581,355,902 of NC_041387.1, forward strand.
TTGAGTTTTTCTCTGTTGCATTTGCAGCTTCATGGATCTGGAAGTATTGATATTGATGGTTCCAAGGGATGAAAAAGTGCTAATTGTTTTTCTCTGTATCGTCCGAGCTAATGCCAACTGATTGTTGAACAATGCTTTGAAAAAAACAATTTAGGGAACTTTTCATACCCTTTCTAACTGAGTTACTAATATGTGAAAACCAAGTGCAACCTCTTATGAATCTTGGAAGAAATGATATTCACCGTATTTGTATATTTTCAGATTTTTGGTTTCGTAAATATTTGTTGTTTAATTGGACATCCAATTGTATGTTTTGTTGTTTACATTTTTTGTGTATTCCCTTCTGTTGAAATGTAATATAGAGAAAATGTAAAAAATACATTTATATGAGTACATATATCAGTTCTACCCATTCTTAAAATATTACTAATGTTTCTCTGAATATTGCTATTTTTTGGGATGCCATGATGCCTTTGCAAACGAGTAGACCTATAAGAAAGCTGAATACAGTACATTGGAAACCAATGAGATTCCTCTCTTCAGTTGCATACCATTATTTTGGAAATGGAGCGTACAAGCACAACCTGTAAGAAAGCACAATAGTTGAAAGCACTTGAAACAAATGTATATTATAAGAGCCAACACACTTCATATGCCTAACAATTACAAGAGCTCAAAACGCTGAAAATGTATAAAAATTATTTCATATATCTAACAATTATAAGAGCCAAAATAGACGGGCGCGGCAACGCGCGCCATCAACGATCTAGTATTAGCATAAGAAGGACCCTAACCTCTCCATCGCCTCCTCATGGTGTGACACTGCCTCTCGCTGAGGAGCATTTGCTCCCAAGCATAGTTCTCTAGTTCAATCTTCAGCTCGAAGATCTGCGCAATAATTCATAAAAGGGGCACACATAGAAGATAAATTCCACGGGCCATCTTGAATTCACTATGTTCCCGAGCTTCCATATTGCCCAACATATCGCGGATAAACATACAAATTGTAGATTCCTATTTCCAGGAATGTAATTAGGAATCCACCAAACATATTGTGTAAAGCAACCAGGTCTAGATTTTGCCCCCAAACATTTACTGGCCGTACTTCAAACATATTTCGTTGTATAACACCTAAAGAACAGATGCAAAATAGATTCATTTCCCTGGTAAAAGCGACACAAAGGGTTACCAGTCCACTTCCTTTTTACCATGTTATATTTTGTTGCAATGGCATTGTGCCTAATAAGCCACAACTATATCGTATCTTTTAGCGGTATTTTAGCTTTTTCATGGATGTTTAGAAGACCTGTCAGGACCAGCATAAGATAAAATGATAATAAGCAGTTTTCACTAAAACAGTAGTTTTGTTCCATTTCCATCTAGGGGCATCCCCATCCTGGCTCAACTAATTGTACTAAGAAAACTTCTCAAACCATCCAACTGCCTCATATGCCCATTGTTTAGTGATACGTCTCCAACGTATCTATAATTTATGAAGCATTCATGATATTATATTATCTGTTTTGGATGTCTAATGGGCTTTATTATACACTTTTATATTATTTTTGGGACTAACCTATTAACCGGAGGCCCAGTCCAAGTTGTTGTTTTCTGCCTATTTCAGTGTTTCACGGAAAAGGAATATCAAACGGAGTCCAAACGGAATGAAACCTTCGAGAGAGTTATTTTTGGAACAAACGCAATCCAAGAGACTTGGAGTAGACGCCAGGGAAGCAACAAGGTGGCCACGAGGGTCCAGGGCGCGCCCCCCACCCTCGTGGGCCCCTCGTGGCTCCTCTGACCGACTTCCTTCGCCTATATATATCCATATACCCTGAAAACATCGAGGAGCACAATAGATCGGGAGTTCCGCCGCCGCAAGCCTCTGTAGCCACCAAAAACCAATCGGGACCCTGTTCCGGCACCCTGTCAGAGGGGGGATCCCTCACCGGTGGCCATCTTCATCATCCCGGCGCTCTCCATGATGAGGAGGGAGTAGTTCACCCTCGGGGTTGAGAGTATGTACCAGTAGCTATGTGTTTGATCTCTCTCTCTCTCTCTCTCTCTCTCTCTCTCTCTCTCTCTCGTGTTCTTGATTTGGCACGATCTTGATGTACCGCGAGCTTTGCTATTATTGTTGGATCTTATGATGTTTCTCCCCCTCTACTCTCTTGTAATGAATTGAGTTTTCCCTTTGAAGTTATCTTATCAGGTTGAGTCTTTAAGGATTTGAGAACACTTGATGTATGTCTTGCACGTGCTTATCTGTGGTGACAATGGGATATTCACGTGATCTACTTGATGTACGTTTTGGTGATCAACTTGCGGGTTCAGTGACCTTGTGAACTTATGCATAGGGGTTGGCACACGTTTTCGTCTTGACTCTCCGATAGAAACTTTGGGGCACTCTATGAAGTACTTTGTGTTGGTTTGAATAGATGAATTTGAGATTGTGTGATGCATATCGTATAATCATACCCATGGATACTTGAGGTGACATTGGAGTATCTAGGTGACATTAGGGTTTTGGTTGATTTGTATCTTAAGGTGTTATTCTAGTACGAACTCTAGGATAGATTGAACGGAAAGAATAGCTTCGTGTTATTTTTTTTGACTATATACTGCAAGGCAACAGCCTCACGGTCCTTTATTAATGCAAAGTAGCAAAAGAATTACAAAGTTACAAAATAGATCCAAGGTTAGGGAGGAGAGGCTACTTACAAAGAGGGTTTAAGGTAGGGCAGCTATCCAAGAAGTTAGACTATTTCTATATTTACACTTGATTCTATGAACTAAAAGAGAAATGTCATGAATAAAATTTCTCCTCCAGGATCTGAAAGTAGGCAACTCATTTTTGAAATCTTCCCATTCCTCTGTGTCCAAATATTCCAAGTAGCTGTGAAGACTACCTCAGATAAAAATGGGTAACCAAAGTCCTTCCTAGCAGCGCTAGCCATCTCAAAAGTAGACTGGTTAGGGTGCACATTCCATGAGATGCCTAAGTAGTTCCAGACATGTTGGCTGAAGTTGCAAACAAAGAAGAGGTGAGCTCTATCCTCATGTAAGGCAGAGAGACACATAACACACGTGTCATCCTGGATTATCCAATGTCGTCGCCGCATCATATCCCTAGTGTTTAGGCGATCCATCAAGAGGAGCCAGCCAAACACCTTGAGCTTGAGTGTGCAAGAACATTTCCAGATCCACCCGAATATGGGATCAACCACGATGTCTAAAAAACAAGAAAAGTAATAAATCCTTGAATGATAATCTCCAGATTTTGAAGGCCATTTCCAGACGTCTTTTCCCCCCTCGTGAAGGTTAACCAAAGGCATTAAAGCCTGGAGCTGATTGAATTCCTCGAAGGCTTCAACTGATAAAGCCAGGTGAAAATTGTTGGTTGGGTCAGACAACTCCATCACATCCCTGATGGAAAGCGTGTCATCAATCACAAAAGAGTGAAGCATCGGGAATCGTTGCTGCATGAGAACCACATTGTTATTAAGTTGCCAATGATCCAGCCAAAAGATCACCGTATCCCCCGACCACACGTGTGGGACTGCCAACTTGCAAAACTTGTCATACAGCTTCAACACATCTCGCCACCAGAAAGAACCACAACTTTGAGTGACTTGGGGTGGCGCTGCAGCATAATATGTGTCCCAAATGAGGGATACCCAGGGCACATCCATCTTATTAAAGAATTTGAAGAGATGCTTGATCAACAAGGCATCGTTTTGTATGCCCAGATCAAGCACTCCAAGGCCGCCCAGATTCTTAGGCCGACATACCAAATCCCAAGCCGCCAATGATTGCCGTGGCGTATACGTGTTCCCCCTCCACAAACATTGCCACATGATATGTTCAATCTGCTTCAAAATTCCTTGTGGCAACGAGAGAGTGCACAAGAAATATATTGGCATAGAACAAATAACAGATTTTAAAAGTTGTAGCCGGCTCCCTTGATTCAACAAGCAAGAGGATGCAGATAATCTTCTCTCAATGCGATCCACTAAGGGCAGCAAATCATAAATTGTGGGCTGAGAGGTACCCATTGACAAACCAAGGTAGGTAAATGGCATGGAACCAACATCACACCCAAGCACAGCTGCCATACGCTTGCCCTCATCATCAGACATATTTATTGGTATCAACAAAGATTTACTAAAGTTGACCCTTAGACCCATTGAGTTAGAAAAGACCTCGAGCATTTCCTTGAAAACAATGAGCTGGCTGTCAACAGCAGGAAGAACAATTAGGGTGTCATCCGCGTACTGAACAATCAGATAATCCATCAAAGAAGTTGGGATGGGAAGTGTGAGGATGTTCCTTGAGCACATCTCATTTACCATCGACTGTAATAAGTCAACAGCAATCACAAATAACAAAGGAGATAATGGATCTCCTTGACGAACACCCGATCGACAGACAAAGTGATTACCAGTCACTCCATTTAGAAGAACCGAAGAAGACCCTGTGGACAAAATGCTATCAATACAACTTGTCCAACGGCTATCAAAACCCTTACATTTCAAGATCCCGAGAATCAGTTCATGCTCAATGGTATCAAACGCCTTCGTGAAGTCAATTTTAAGAAGGATTATGGGCCTTTTGGAGGCCTTGCATTGATGGATGTATTCAAAACACCACGCCAGGCAGTCTTGTATGGATCGACAGCGAAGAAAACCGTACTGGTTGCGATGAATACACTTTAAGATCACACCCTGTAGGCGATTAGCCAAAAGTTTAGTTAAAAACTTTAAGCAAGTATCTGTCAATGATATGGGCCGAAAATCACCAACATATTCCGGGCTCAACTTCTTGGGAATGAGGGTAATAAGAGATGTATTCAGACACTCCAGATTGCACTTCCCCTTATAAAAGTCTTGGACCAGCTTCATAAAATCCTGCTTCAAAATATTCCAACATTTCTTTAAAAAAAGACCAGTAAACCCGTCCGGACCCGGAGCGCGATTAGTGGTTATGTTCTTAATTACTGCATCCACCTCGGAGTCCGTGAATGGTAAAGATAACTCCTCAAGACCATCAACCCGAGTAATTAATGTGTCTAGATCAAAACCCATTTGTATACCTTTGGATTGGCCCATTCTTTGATTAAAATCAGTCCAAAACATCCCTGCTAACTGCTGATGATCAAAGATCACCTCCCCATCCACAGACTTGATCGAGGAAATGGTGTTTCTCCGAAACCTTTCCGTTGCCATGGCGTGGAATTTTTTTGAATTTTTCTCGCCAACTTTGATGTTTCTGATCATGCAACGTTGTTTCCAATAAATAAACTGCCAATGCAAAATATCCTCAAGATGCAATTTAACAATCCTGCGAAAAGTGAACTCCGGCCAACTCAAGGGCCTAAATTCCTCAATATTATCAAGAAATATAATCACTTTATTGCAATCAGCAATGAGAGCTTTGACTGTGGACAGGTTGAGATGCCATTTCTTTAGAGCATAACGTAGTGATTTGAACTTAGCAGAAATGGTTAAGGCAATAGAAGATTTGCCCACTAGCCTGTTCCAAACCTCAGAAACACAATCAGTAAAGCCAAGCAAATCAATCCAATAATTTTCAAAACGAAAAACTTTTGCCTTGGGAATACAAGTGGCAATTGAGACCACACACGGGACGTGATCAGAGGCAGTGGGCGCTAGAGGAAAAACCATAGTGTTGGGATGATCGTGTGTCCAAGCCACAGATGTGAAAAACCAACCAATCTGCTCGAGAAGCGGTGAAGTTTGCATATCGGACCAAGTATATTGACGACCCTTATTGGCAGTTCGACAAGACCCAAATGACCAATTATTTCATTGAACAAAAAATTATCATTGACGTCACCACCCGGAAGATTACGGTTCTCAAGCGAACGCATAAAGTTGAAATCACCCAAAAGCAGCCAATTCTCATCGAACTGAATATCAAGATTATATAACCATTCCACAAAATCATCATGTGCAGAACCTTGACACGGTCATAAATTGAGACAAGAGACCAAGATTCAGTGTGTGTTTAGACTGAAACTTCACAATAATTCCATAGGGTTTAGCCTCAATTAAGTTTCCTATGAAAAAGGACGAGTTCCAGATAACCACCATTCCAGCAGACGCCCCAGCCGAAGGCACGTAAACAAAATTATCAAAACACCTCGGACAGAATTTTCGAATGAAACGTTGATCAATATGCATGCATTTGGTTTCCTAGAGGCAAACGACAGAGCACCCGCTTTCATCAATCTTTTGCCTAACCGCAAGCTGACGCGCTTCAGAATTAAGACACCGAACGTTCCAACATAGAACCTTCCAATCCCTAAACATTGTCTGATTCATTACAAACCAAAAGAAAACGCATTAAAAGTAGGCCACGCAATGACCTACACTAACCCACTAAACGGACAAGCACGACATAGTTCCAAATAGATAAAGACAGATAAATGGCGATTATGGTACGCCATGGACCTAAACCCTGGATGATGTAACTAATCATCAGAACTCGTGCTGGTGTTGGACTTGGCAGGATTAGCAGCAAGTTTATCCACAGAGATCTTCTCAGGCGCAATGCGAAGACGAGCACCGATTCGCTGAAGATCGGCTATAGCAGTTAGAGGAGGTACCGCAGAGCTATCTTTAGGCTGGGACGCCATGGTTTTATGCTTCTTCAGAGTGTGTGGCTTCTTAGGTGGAGTACCAGCAGTAACCTTGCGATATCCATCACGTAGGGCACTGAGACAAGCACTGCGCCAAACCTCAGAATCAACAATAACTCTAGAGGCCCTGGGCTTTCTTCCACGCTTCAGAGAGACTTCAGGAACAGCAGAAAACTCAAAAGCTTCAGCAACTGGCTCATCAATATCATCAAAACAAAGAGCCCGAGCTACAGGCCTTTTAACAGGAGACACCTTCCTCCTTTGGCTGGATGGAGGAACAGGTGCAGATAGCAGCAAAAAATTGGGGGCTGGATCACTACAGAGAGACTCCCAGGATTGTTTGTTCAGTAAAGCACCAATATCAGACTTGAAGACAAACTTTGGAATGTCAGAGGACCAGATAAACAGCATCACCTTCTCAAAATTGCGCTGCCACTGCATCACAGGGGGCAAGATTGGCCCAAAACAGTGAGCACTTGCCCAATCATAAGTGGAGGCTGTTGTGGTCCCATTGGGTGTTGGAAGACAGCCACATCCGCAGCGATATTCCCATTGTTAACTGAATCTTCAGATAGCTGCAGAACAATAGATTCCTGAGACTGAACTTCCTCAACATTGGCTTGCTGCACAACGTCATGGACATGTGGGGGAACATTCCGCTGCTGCTCATTGACAGGGGGTGGCACATCGTTCCAACCTAACTCTGGAAATTCAGGCATGACCCAATTGTGGCTATTGAACTGCATATTGCCAGGGAGTGGGTGCGGATTGCCATTGAAGGGCATTGGGTCTTCATCAGCTGGCAGGATATCAGCAAAATCCGCTGAGAGAATATAGACAGGCGCAATCCAAGAAATCCTAGCCCCTCCAAAATCAGCATATTCTCTGTATGCCACTGATCTTGGAACTAGAGTCGGTGCAGGGAAAGAAACATAGGCAAGAGATCGGACCAGCATCGGATCATCCTGATGCCAATGGTGGAAGTGGCCAAAAGTGCTGATAACATCGGCAAGATACTAAGAGCGCCTATAATCTAGAGGAACACCCGGCAACATAATCCATCCACGGTGAAAACCCTGCGTTGCTCTGTAGTTGATACCCTCATCATGCGGAATAAACCAAACAAATCAACCGTTACCCAAATCGAAAGGAGGATGATCTACTAAAGCTTGGTGAGCCAAAGCACTACGGAAATGAAACAAGCCAACCCCTTGAATCCACGGTTGAGCATCCAGAACAGCTCTTCCGAGGTTATTGACAACAAAATCACTGACCATATTCCGAAAGATGACAACTTCTTCAGGCAGAGGAGCTGGATTGACAATGGCGATGGCATAATCCTCATGCTGCCTATCCGGTGCCACCGCCGGCGCGAAGAAAGTGCGGGGCAGACGTAGCTCTCCGCCGTCGATGATGTCAAAACCATGCGGAAGAAAATCCATGGGGTCAAGCGCGAAGTTGGCCATAGCCGGAGCCGGGGACGGAGAGCAGTACTGGTTGGTGGTGCTGTGGTAGGCGGGTAAGACCGACGGCGGTGAGGTGGTAGGCGATAGAATCGGGGAGGGAGGCGGGGGAGGTGTTATGGGCGGTGGCTCTGTGGGCAATGGTGGAATAGGTGGGGTGGCAGGCTCGACGGGACTGGGCATAGACCCAGCAGGACTAGCTATGGTGGAAATCGAGGAGTCCCGCTCAAAAAATCCTGTTGACCGGTTGGACTCAGAAGATTTGCACCGAGGGACCCACTTGTAAGAGGGAGAAGGGCTAGAATCCGAATAGCCCTTTGCATGGTGTCCCAACCGAAAACATCTACGGCACCTAACCCGGCTGGTGCACGCGCTGGTTAAATGTCCCATGGACAAACAATTTTGGCATTTCCAAACTTTAAAATCCATGTCATCAACAAGATCATTAAACTTATCAGAATCTCCAGGTGAGTCCGATGTGTTGGAAAGAATAAACTCCTCATTTCCAAAACCATATGGAGAAGCAGCTTGAGATATGGAGCTAGCTTGGGCTAAAACAACATTCCGGGCCGGGGAAACAGCCTGGGCCGGGGGAATTGTTGGGTTTCGTAGTAATTTCAAAAATTTTCCTACGCGCACACAGGATCATGTGATGCATAGCAACGAGGGGAGAGTGTTGTCTACGTACCCAACGCAGACCGACTGCGGAAGCGACGACACGATGTAGAGGAAGTAGTCGTACGTCTTCACGATCCAACCGATCAAGCACCGAAACTACGGCACCTCCGAGTTCGAGCACACGTTCAGCCCAATGACGATCCCCGGACTCCGATCCAGCAAAGTGTCGGGGAAGAGTTTCGTCAGCACGACGGCATGGTGACGATCTTGATGAACTACAGCAGCAGGGCTTCGCCTAAACTCCGCTACAGTATTATCGAGGTATATGGTGGCAGGGGGCACCGCACACGGCTAAGGAATAGATCACGTGGATCAACTTGTGTCAACTTGTGTGTTTTGGGGTGCCTCTACCTCAGTATATAAAGGAGCCAAGGGGGGAGAGGGGCGCCGGCCAAGGAGGAGGGCGCAGGAGGAGTCCTACTCCTACCGGGAGTAGGACTCCCCCCCCAATCCTATTCCAACTAGGATTCCCAAGGGGGAAAGAGGGAGAGGGGTGGCCGGCCACCTCTCCTAGTCCTAATAGGACTAGGGGAAGGGGGGAGGCGCGCAGCCCCCTTGGGCTGCCCCTTTCTCCTTTCCACTAAGGCCCATGATGGCCCATATGGCTCCCGGGGGGTTCCGGTAACCCGGTAAAATCCCGATTTCACCCGGAACACTTCCGATGTCCAAACATAGACTTCCAATATATCAATCTTTATGTCTCGACCATTTCGAGACTCCTCGTCATGTCCGTGATCACATCCGGGACTCCGAACAACCTTCGGTACATCAAAATGCATAAACTCATAATATAACTGTCATCGTAACCTTAAGCGTGCGGACCCTACGGGTTCGAGAACAATGTAGACATGACCGAGACACGTCTCCGGTCAATAACCAATAGCGGGACCTGGATGCCCATATTGGCTCCTACATATTCTACGAAGATCTTTATCGGTCAGACCGCATAACAACATATGTTGTTCCCTTTGTCATCGGTATGTTACTTGCCCGAGATTCGATCGTCGGTATCTAATACCTAGTTCAATCTCGTTACCGGCAAGTCTCTTTACTCGTTCCGTAATACATCATCTCACAACTAACATATTAGTTGTAATGCTTGCAAGGCTTATGTGATGTGTATTACCGAGAGGGCCCAGAGATACCTCTCCGACAATCGGAGTGACAAATCCTAATCTCGAAATACGCCAACCCAACATCGACCATTGGAGACACCTGTAGTACTCCTTTATAATCACCCAGTTACGTTGTGACGTTTGGTAGTACCCAAAGTGTTCCTCCGGTAAACGGGAGTTGCATAATCTCATAGTCATAGGAACATGTATAAGTCATGAAAAAAGCAATAGCAACATACTAAACGATCGTGTGCTAAGCTAATGGAATGGGTCATGTCAATCAGATCATTCAACTAATGATGTGACCTCGTTAATCAAATAACAACTCATTGTTCATGGTCAGGAAACATAACCATCTTTGATTAACGAGCTAGTCAAGTAGAGGCATACTAGTGACACTCTGTTTGTCTATGTATTCACACATGTATTATGTTTCCGGTTAATACAATTCTAGCATGAATAATAAACATTTATCATGATATAAGGAAATAAATAATAACTTTATTATTGCCTCTAGGGCATATTTCCTTCAGTCTCCCACTTGCACTAGAGTCAATAATCTAGTTCACATCGCCATGTGATTTAACAGCAATAGTTCACATCACCATGTGATTAACACCCATAGTTCACATCGATATGTGATCAACACCCAAAGGGTTTTACTAGATTCAGTCATCTAGTTCACATCGCTATGTGATTAACACCCAAGGAGTACTAAGGTGCGATCATGTTTTGCTTGTGAGAGAATCTTAGTCAACGGGTATGTCATATACAGATCCGTAAGTATTTTGCGAATTCTATGTCTACAATGCTCTGCACGGAGCTACTCTAGCTAATTGCTCCCACTTTCAATATGTATCTAGATCAAGACTTAGAGTCATCTAGATTAGTGTCAAACTTGCATCGGCGTAACCTTTTACGACGAACCTTTTTCCATAATCGAGAAACATATCCTTATTCCACTAAGGACAATTTTGACCGCTCTCCAGTGATCTACTCCTAGATCACTATTGTACTCCCTTGCCAAACTCAGTGGTATGGCATACAATAGATCTGGTATACAGCATGGCATACTTTATAGAACCTATGACTGAGGCATAGGGAATGACTTTCATTCTCTTTCTATTTTCTGCCGTGGTCGGGCTTTGAGTCTTACTCAACTTAACACCTTGCAACACAGGCAAGAACTCCTTCTTTGACTGTTCCATTTTGAACTATTTCAAAAATTTATCAAGGTATGTATTCATTGAAAAAATCTTATCAAGCGTCTTCATCTATCTATATAGATCTTGATGCTCAATGTGTAAGAAGCTTCACCAAGGTCTTTCTTTGAAAAACTTTTATTCAAGTATCCTTTCATGCTTTGCAGAATAATTCTACATTATTTCCGATCAACAATATGTCATTCACATATACTTATCAGAAATGTTGTAGTGCTCCCACTCACTTTCTTGTAAATACAGGCTTCACTGTAAGTCTGTACAATAACTATATGCTTTGATCAACTTATCAAAGCGTATATTCCAACTCCGAGATTCTTGCACCAGTCCATAAATGGATCGCTGGAGCTTGCACACTTTGTTAGCTCCCTTTGGATCGACAAAACCTTCCGGTTGCATCATATACAACTCTTCTTCCAGAAATCCATTCAGGAATGCAGTTTTGACATCCATCTGCCAAATTTCATAATCATAAAATGCGGCAATTGCTAACATGATTCGGACAGACTTTTAAGCATCGATACGAGTAAGAAAATCTCATCGTATTCAACACCTTGAACTTTGTCAAAAACCCTTTTCGACAAGTCTAGCTTTGTAGATAGTAACACTACTATCAACGTCCGTCTTCCTCTTGAAGATCCATTTATTCTTAATGACTCACCGATCATCGGGCAAGTCAATCAAAGTCTACACTTTGTTCTCATACATGGATCATATCTCAGATTTCATGGCCTCAAGCCATTTCGTGGAATCTGGGCTCATCATTGCTTCCTCATAGTTCGTAGGTTCATCATGGTCTAGTAACATGACTTCCAGAACATGATTACCATACCACTCTGGTGCGGATCTTACTCTGGAAGACCTACGAGGTTTGGTAGTAACTTGATCTGAAGTTTGATGATCATCATCATTAACTTCCTCACTTATTGGTGTAGGAATCACTGGAACTGATTTCTGTGATGAACTACTTTCCAATAAGGGAGAAGGTATAATTACCTCATCAAGTTCTACTCTCCTCCCACTCACTTCTTTCGAGAGAAACTCCTTCTCTGGAAAGGATCTATTTTAGCAACGAATGTCTTGCCTTCGGATCTGTGATAGAAGGTGTACCCAACAATTTCCTTTGGGTATGAAGACGCACTTCTCCGATTTGGGTTCGAGCTTATCAGGATGAAACCTTTTTCACATAAGCATCGCAGCCCCAAACTTTAAGAAACAACAGGTTAGGTTTACTGCTAAACCATAGTTCATACAGTGTCGTCTCAACGGATTTAGATGGTGCCCTATTTAAAACGTGAATGCAGCTGTCTCTAATGCATAACCCCAAAACGATAGTGGTAAAGAGATATCATAGATCGCACCATATCAAATAAAGTGCGGTTACGACGTTCGGACACACCATAACGATGTGGTGTTCCAGGTGGCGTGAGCTGTGAAACTATTCCACATTGTTTTAATTGAAGACCAAACTCGTAACTCAAATATTTGTCTCCGCGATCAGATCGCAGAAACTTTATTTTCTTGTTATGATGATTTTTCCACTTCACTCTGAAATTCTTTGAACCTTTCAACTATTTCAGACTTATGTTTCATCAAGTAGATATACCCATATCTGCTCAAATCATCTTGTGAAGGTCAGAAAACAACGATGCTTGCCACGAGCAACAGCACTCATTGGATCGCATACATCGGTATGTATTATTTCCAACAAGTCAGTAACTCGTTCCATTGTTCCGAAGAACGGAGTTTTAGTCATCTTGCCCAAAAGGCACGGTTCGCAAGCATCAAATGATTCATAACCAAGTGATTCCGAAAATCCATCTTTATGGAGTTTCTTCATGCGCTTTACACCGATATGACCCAAACGGCAGTGCCACAAATAAGTTGCACTATCATTATTAACTTTGCATCTTTTGGCATCAATATTATGAATATGTGTATCACTACGATCGAGATCCAATGAACCATTTTTTTGGGTGTGTAACCATATAAGGTTTTATTCATGTAAATAGAACAACAGTTTATTCTCTTACTTAAATGAATAACCGTATTGCAATAAACATGATCAAATCATATTCATGCTCAACGCAAACACCAAATAACATTTATTTAGGTTCAACACTAATCCCGAAAGAATAGGGAGTGTGCGATGATGATCATATCAATCTTGAAACTACTTTCAACACACATCATCACTTCACCCTTAACTAGTTTCTGTTTATTCTGCAACTCCCGTTTCGAGTTACTACTCTTAGCAACTGAACCAGTACCAAATACCGAGGGGTTGCTATAAACACTAGTAAAGCACACATCAAACACCTGTATATCAAATATACCCTTTTTCACTTTGCCATCCTTCTTATCCACCAAATATTTAGGGTAGTTCCGCTTCCACTGACCATTTCCTTTGCAGTGTAAGCACTCAGTTTCAGGCTTTGGTTCAGCTTTGGGCTTCTTCGTGGGAGTGACAACTTGCTTGTCAATCTACTTGAAGTTCCCCTTTCTTTCCCTTTGCCCTTTTCTTGAAACTAGTGATTTTGTCAACCATCAACACTTGATGCTCTTTCTTGATTTCTACCTTCGTTGATTTCAACATCACGAAGAGCTCGGGAATCATTTTCATCATCCCTTGCATACTATAGTTCATCACGAAGTTCTACTAACTTGGTGATGGTGACTAGAGAATTCTGTCAATCACTATCTTATCTGGAAGATTAACTCCCACTTGATTCAAGCGATTGAAGTACCCAGACAATCTGAGCACATGCTCACTAGTTGAGCGATTCTCCTCCATCTTTTAGCTATAGAACTTGTTGGAGACTTCATATCTCTCAACTCGGGTATTTGCTTGAAATATTAACTTCAATTCCTGGAACATCTCATATGGTCCATGACGTTCAAAACGTCTTTGAAGTCCTGATTCTAAGCCGTTAAGCATGGTGCACTAAACTATCAAGTAGTCATCATATTGAGCTAGCCAGACGTTCATAACTTCTGCATCTGCTCCTGCAATAGGTCTGTCACCTAGCGGTGCATTAAGGACATAATTCTTCTGTGCAGCAATGAGGATTTAACCTCAGATCACGGATCAAATCCGCAACATTGCTACTAACATTTTTCAACACAATTTACTCTAGGAACATATCAAAATAAACACAGGGAAGCAACAACGCGAGCTATTGATCTACAACATGATTTGCAAAATACTACCAGGACTAAGTTCATGATAAATTTAAGTTCAATTTAATCATATTACTTAAGAACTCCCACTTAGATAGACATCCCTCTAATCCTCTAAGTGATCACGTGATCCAAATCAACTAAACCATGTCCGATCATCACGTGAGATGGAGTAGTTTCATCGGTGAACATCATTATGTTGATCATATCTACTATATGATTTACGCTCGACCTTTCGGTCTCCGTGTTCCGAGGCCATATCTGCATATGCTAGGCTCGTCAAGTTTAACCTGAGTATTCTGCGTGTGCAAAAACTGGCTTGCACCCGTTGTAGATGGACGTAGAGCTTATCACACCCGATCATCACGTGGTGTCTGGGCACGACGAACTTTGGCAACGGTGCATACTCAGGGAGAACACTTCTTGATAATTTAGTGAGAGATCATCTTATAATGCTACCGTCAATCAAAGCAAGATAAGATGCATAAAAGGATAAACATCACATGCAATCAATATAAGTGATATGATATGGCCATCATCATCTTGTGCTTGTGATCTCCATCTCCGAAGCACCGTCATGATCACCATCGTCACCGGCGCGACACCTTGATCTCCATCGTAGCATCGTTGTCGTCTCGCCAATCTTATGCTTTCACGACTATCACTACCGTTTAGTAATAAAGTTAAGCATTACATCGCGATTGCATTGCATACAATAAAGCGACAACCATACGGCTCCTGCCAGTTGCCGATAACTTGGTTACAAAACATGATCATCTCATACAATAAAATTCAGCATCATGCCTTGACCATATCACATCACAACATGCCCTGCAAAAACAAGTTAGACGTCCTCTACTTTGTTGTTGCAATTTTTTACGTGGCTGCTACGGGCTTCAGCAAGAACCAATCTCACCTACGCATCAAAACCACAACGATAGTTTGTCAAATAGACTCCGTTTTAACCTTCGCAAGGACCGGGCGTAGCCATACTTGGTTCAACTAAAGTTGGAGAGACAGTCGCCCGCAAGCCATCTCTGTGCAAAGCACGTCGAGGGAACCGGTCTCGCGTAAGCGTACGCGTAAGGTTGGTCTGGGTCGTCTCGTCCAACAATACCGCCGAACCAAAATATGACATGCTGGTAGGCAGTATGACTTGTATCGTCCACAACTCACTTGTGTTCTACTCGTGCATATAACATCAACATCAATAACCTGGCTCGGATGCCACTGTTGGGTTTCGTAGTAATTTCAAAAAATTTCCTACGCGCACACAGGATCATGTGATGCATAGCAACGAGGGGAGAGTGTTGTCTACGTACCCAACGCAGACCGACTGCGGAAGCGATGACACGATGTAGAGGAAGTAGTCGTACGTCTTCACGATCCAACCGATCAAGCACCGAAACTACGGCACCTCCGAGTTCGAGCACACGTTCAGCCCGATGACGATCCCCGGACTCCGATCCAGCAAAGTGTCGGGGAAGAGTTTCGTCAGCACGACGGCGTGGTGACGATCTTGATGAACTACAGCAGCAGGGCTTCGCCTAAACTCCGCTACAGTATTATCGAGGTATATGGTGGCAGGGGGCACCGCACACGGCTAAGGAATAGATCACGTGGATCAACTTGTGTCAACTTGTGTGTTTTGGGGTGCCTCTACCTCAGTATATAAAGGAGCCAAGGGGGGAGAGGGGCGCCGGCCAAGGAGGAGGGCGCAGGAGGAGTCCTACTCCTACCGGGAGTAGGACTCCCCCCCCCCAATCCTATTCCAACTAGGATTCCCAAGGGGGAAAGAGGGAGAGGGGTGGCCGGCCACCTCTCCTAGTCCTAATAGGACTAGGGGAAGGGGGGAGGCGCGCAGCCCCCTTGGGCTGCCCCTTTCTCCTTTCCACTAAGGCCCATGATGGCCCATATGGCTCCCGGGGGGTTCCGGTAACCTCCCGGTAACCCGGTAAAATCCCGATTTCACCCGGAACACTTCCGATGTCCAAACTAAAGGGTTTCGTAGTAATTTCAAAAAATTTCCTACGCGCACACAGGATTATGTGATGCATAGCAACGAGAGGAGAGTGTTGTCTACGTACCCAACGCAGACCGACTGTGGAAGCGATGACACGACGTAGAGGAAGTAGTCGTACGTCTTCACGATCCAACCGATCAAGCACCGAAACTACGGCACCTCCGAGTTCGAGCACACGTTCAGCTCGATGACGATCCCCGGACTCCGATCCAGCAAAGTGTTGGGGAAGAGTTTCGTCAGCACGACGGCGTGGTGACGATCTTGATGAATTACAGCAGCAGGGCTTCGCCTAAACTCCGCTACAGTATTATCGAGGAATATGGTGGCAGGGGGCACCGCACACGGCTAAGGAATCGATCACGTGGATCAACTTGTGTCAACTTGTGTGTTTAGAGGTGCCCCTGCCTCAGTATATAAAGGAGCCAAGGGGGGAGGGTGCGCCGGCCAGGAGGAGGAGGCGCAGGAGGAGTCCTACTCCTACCGGGAGTAGGACTCCCCTCCAATCCTATTCCAACTAGGATTCCCAAGGGGGAAAGAGGGAGAGGGGTGGCCGGCCACCTCTCCTAGTCCTAATAGGACTAGGAGAAGGGGGGAGGCGCGCAGCCCCCTTGGGCTGCCCCTTTCTCCTTTCCACTAAGGCCCATGAAGGCCCATGTGGTTCCCGGGGGGTTCCGGTAACCTCCCGGTAACCCGGTAAAATCCCGATTTCACCCGGAACACTTCCGATGTCCAAACATAGGCTTCCAATATATCAATCTTTATGTCTCAGCCATTTCGAGACTCCTCGTCATGTCCGTGATCACATCCGGGACTCCGAACAACCTTCGGTACATCAAAATGCATAAACTCATAATATAACTGTCATCGTAACCTTAAGCGTGCGGACCCTACGGGTTCGAGAACAATGTAGACATGACCGAGACATGTCTCTGGTCAATAACCAATAGCGGGACCTGGATGCCCATATTGGCTCCTACATATTCTACGAAGATCTTTATCGGTCAGACCGCATAACAACATACGTTGTTCCCTTTGTCATCGGTATGTTACTTGCCCGAGATTCGATCGTCGGTATCCAATACCTAGTTCAATCTCGTTAACGGCAAGTCTCTTTACTCGTTCCGTAATACATCATCTCACAACTAACATATTAGTTGTAATGCTTGCAAGGCTTATGTGATGTGTATTACCGAGAGGGCCCAGAGATACCTCTCCGACAATCGGAGTGACAAATCCTAATCTCGAAATACGCCAACCCAACATCGACCATTGGAGACACCTGTAGTACTCCTTTATAATCACCCATTTACGTTGTGACGTTTGGTAGTACCCAAAGTGTTCCTCCGGTAATCGGGAGTTGCATAATCTCATAGTCGTAGGAACATGTATAAGTCATGAAGAAAGCAATAGCAACATACTAAACGATCAGGTGCTAAGCTAATGGAATGGGTCATGTCAATCAGATCATTCTACTAATGATGTGACCTCGTTAATCAAATAGCAACTCATTGTTCATGGTTAGGAAACATAACCATCTTTGATTAACGAGCTAGTCAAGTAGAGGCATACTAGTGACACTCTGTTTGTCTATGTATTCACACATGTATTATGTTTCCGGAAAATACAATTCTAGCATGAATAATAAACATTTATCATGATTATAAGGAAATAAATAATAACTTTATTATTGCCTCTAGGGCATATTTCCTTCAGTCTCCCACTTGCACTAGAGTCAATAATCTAGATTACACTGTAATGAATCTAACACCCATGGAGCTTTGGTGCTGATCATGTTTTGCTCGTGGAAGAGGCTTAGTCAACGGGTCTGCAATATTCAGATCCGTATGTATCTTGCAAATCTCTATGTCTCCCACCTGGACTAGATCCCGGATGGAGTTGAAGCGTCTCTTGATGTGTTTGGTCCTTTTGTGAAATCTGGATTCCTTTGCCAAGGCAATTGCACCAGTATTGTCACAAAAGATTTTCATTGGACCCGATGCACTAGGTATGACACCTAGATCGGATATGAACTCCTTCATCCAGACTCCTTCATTTGCTGCTTCCGAAGCAGCTATGTATTCCGCTTCACATGTAGATCCCGCTACGACGCTTTGTTTAGAACTGCACCAACTGACAGCTCCACCGTTTAATGTAAACACGTATCCGGTTTGCGATTTAGAATCGTCCGGATCAGTGTCAAAGCTTGCATCAACGTAACCTTTTACGATGAGCTCTTTGTCACTTCCATATACGAGAAACATATCCTTAATCCTTTTCAGGTATTTCAGGATGTTCTTGACCGCTGTCCAGTGATCCATTCCTGGATTACTTTGGTACCTCCCTGCTAAACTTATAGCAAGGCATACATCAGGTCTGGTACACAGCATTGCATATATGATAGAGCCTATGGCTGATGCATAGGGAACATCTTTCATATTCTCTCTATCTTCTGCAGTGGTCGGGCATTGAGTCTTACTCAATTTCACACCTTGTAACACAGGCAAGAACCCTTTCTTTGCTTGATCCATTTTGAATTTCTTCAAAATTTTGTCAAGGTATGTGCTTTGTGAAAGTCCAATTAAGCGTCTTGATCTGTCTCTATAGATCTTAATGCCTAATATGTAAGCAGCTTCACCGAGGTCTTTCATTGAAAAACTTTTATTCAAGTATCCCTTTATGCTATCCAGAAATTCTATATCATTTCCAATCAGTAATATGTCATCCACATATAATATCAGAAATGCTACAGAGCTCCCACTCACTTTCTTGTAAATACAGGCTTCTCCAAAAGTATGTATAAAACCAAATGCTTTGATCACACTATCAAAACGTTTATTCCAACTCCGAGAGGCTTGCACCAGTCCATAAATGGATCGCTGGAGCTTGCACACTTTGTTAGCTCCCTTTGGATCGACAAAACCTTCTGGTTGCATCATATACAACTCTTCTTCCAGGAATCCATTCAGGAATGCAGTTTTGACATCCATTTGCCAAATTTCATAATCATAAAATGCGGCAATTGCTAACATGATTCGGACGGACTTAAGCATCGCTACGGGTGAGAAGGTCTCATCGTAGTCAATTCCTTGAACTTGCCGAAAACCTTTTGCGACAAGTCGAGCTTTGTAGACAGTAACATTACCATCAGCGTCAGTCTTCTTTTTAAAGATCCATTTATTCCCAATCGCTTGCCGATCATCGGGCAAGTCAACCAAAGTCCATACTTTGTTCTCATACATGGATCCCATCTCAGATTTCATGGCTTCAAGCCACTTTGCGGAATCTGGGCTCACCATCGCTTCTTCATAGTTCGTAGGTTCATCATGATCTAGTAGCATGACTTCCAGAACAGGATTTCCGTACCACTCTGGCGCGGATCTTACTCTGGTTGATCTACGTGGTTCAGTAGTATCTTGATCTGAAGTTTCATGATCATTATCATTGGCTTCCTCACTAACTGGTGTAGGTGTCACTGAAACAGTTTTCTGTGATGAACTACTTTCCAGTAAGGGAGCAGGTACAGTTACCTCGTCAAGTTCTACTTTCCTCCCACTCACTTCTTTCGAGAGAAACTCCTTCTCTAGAAATGATCCATTCTTAGCAACAAATGTTTTGCCTTCGGATCTGTGATAGAAGGTGTACCCAACAATTTCCTTTGGGTATCCTATGAATACACATTTCTCCGATTTGGGTTCGAGCTTATCAGGTTGAAGCTTTTTCACATAAGCATCGCAGCCCCAAACTTTAAGAAACGACAACTTTGGTTTCTTGCCAAACCACAGTTCATAAGGCGTCGTCTCAACGGATTTTGATGGTGCCCTATTTAACGTGAATGCGGCCGTCTCTAAAGCATATCCCCAAAGCGATAGCGGTAAATCAGTAAGAGACATCATAGATCGCACCATATCTAGTAAAGTACGATTACGACGTTCGGACACACCATTACGCTGTGGTGTTCCGGGTGGCGTGAGTTGCGAAACTATTCCAGAATTTTTCAAATGTACACCAAACTCGTAACTCAAATATTCTCCTCCACGATCAGATCGTAGAAACTTTATTTTCTTGTTACGATGATTTTCAACTTCACTCTGAAATTCTTTGAACTTTTCAAATGTTTCAGACTTATGCTTCATTAAGTAGATATATCCATATCTGCTCAAATCATCTATGAAGGTGAGAAAATAACGATATCCGCCACGAGCCTCAATATTCATCGGGCCACATACATCGGTATGTATGATTTCCAACAAATCTGTTGCTCTCTCCATAGTACCGGAGAACGGTGTTTTAGTCATCTTGCCCATGAGGCACGGTTCGCAAGTACCAAGTGATTCATAATCAAGTGGTTCCAAAAGTCCATTAGTATGGAGTTTCTTCATGCGTTTTACACCGATATGACCTAAACGACAGTGCCACAAATAAGTTGCACTTTCATTATCAACTCTGCATCTTTTGGTTTCAACATTATGAATATGTGTATTACTACTATCGAGATTTAGTAAGAATAGACCACTCTTCAAGGGTGCATAACCATAAAAGATATTACTCATATAAATAGAACAACCATTATTCTCTGATTTAAATGAATAACCGTCTCGCATCAAACAAGATCCAGATATAATGTTCATGCTCAACGCTGGCACCAAATAACAATTATTTAGGTCTAATACTAATCCCGAAGGTAGATGTAGAGGTAGCGTGCCGACCGCGATCACATCGACTTTGGAACCGTTTCCCACGCGCATCGTCACCTCGTCCTTTGCCAGTGCCCGCTTATTCTGTAGTCCCTGTTTCGAGTTGCAAATATTAGCAACAGAACCAGTATCAAATACCCAGGTGCTACTGCGAGCATTGGTAAGGTACACATCAATAACATGTATATCACATATACCTTTGTTCACCTTGCCATCCTTCTTATCCGCCAAATACTTGGGGCAGTTCCGCTTCCAGTGACCAGTCTGCTTGCAGTAGAAGCACTCAGTTTCAGGCTTAGGTTTAGACTTGGGTTTCTTCTCTTGAGCAGCAACTTGCTTGCCGTTCTTTTTGAAGTTCCCCTTTTTTTTCCCTTTGCCCTTTTTCTTGAAACTAGTGGTCTTGTTAACCATCAACACTTGATGCTCCTTCTTGATTTCTACCTCCGCAGCTTTCAGCATTGCGAAGAGCTCGGGAATAGTCTTGTTCATCCCTTGCATATTATAGTTCATCACGAAGCTCTTGTAGCTTGGTGGCAGTGATTGGAGAATTCTGTCAATGACGCAATCATCCGGAAGATTAACTCCCAATTGAATCAAGTGATTATTATACCCAGACATTTTGAGTATATGCTCACTGACAGAACTGTTCTCTTCCATCTTGCAGCTATAGAACTTATTGGAGACTTCATATCTCTCAATCCGGGCATTTGCTTGAAATATTAACTTCAACTCCTGGAACATCTCATATGCTCCATGACGTTCAAAACATCGTTGAAGTCCCGATTCTAAGCCGTAAAGCATGGCACACTGAACTATCGAGTAGTCATCAGCTTTGCTCTGCCAGACGTTCATAACATCTGGCGTTGCTCCAGCAGCAGGCCTGGCACCCAGCGGTGCTTCCAGGACGTAATTCTTCTGTGCAGCAATGAGGATAATCCTCAAGTTACGGACCCAGTCCGTGTAATTGCTACCATCATCTTTCAACTTTGCTTTCTCAAGTAACGCATTAAAATTTAACGGAACAACAGCACGAGCCATCTATCTACAATCAACATAAACAAGCAAGATACTATCAGGGACTAAGTTCATGATAAATTTTAAGTTCAATTAATCATATTATTAAAGAACTCCCACTTAGATAGACATCCCTCTAATCCTCTAAGTGATCACGTGATCCAAATCAACTAAACCATGTCCGATCATCACGTGAGATGGAGTAGTTTCATCGGTGAACATCATTATGTTGATCATATCTACTATATGATTCACGCTCGACCTTTCGGTCTCCGTGTTCCGAGGCCATATTTGCATATGCTAGGCTCGTCAAGTTTAACCTGAGTATTCTGCGTGCGCAACTGTTTTGCACCCGTTGTATTTGAACGTAGAGCCTATCACACCCGATCATCACGTGGTGTCTCAGCACGAAGAACTTTTGCAACGGTGCATACTCAGGGAGAACACTTCTTGATAATTTAGTGAGAGATCATCTTATAATGCTACCGTCAATCAAAGCAAGATAAGATGCATAAAAAGATAAACATCACATGCAATCAATATAAGTGATATGATATGGCCATCATTATCTTGTGCTTGTGATCTCCATCTCCGAAGCACCGTCATGATCACCATCGTCACCGGCGCGACACCTTGATCTCCATCGTAGCATCGTTGTCGTCTCGCCAATCTTATGCTTCCACGACTATCACTACCGTTTAGTAATAAAGTAAAGCATTACATCGCGATTGCATTGCATACAATAAAGCGACAACCATATGGCTCCTGCCAGTTGCCGATAACTTGGTTACAGAACATGATCATCTCATACAATAAAATTCAGCATCATGCCTTGACCATATCACATCACAACATGCCCTGCAAAAACAAGTTAGACGTCCTCTACTTTGTTGTTGCATGTTTTACGTGGCTGCTACGGGCTTAAGTAAGAACCAATCTCACCTACGCATCAAAACCACAACGATAGTTTGTCAAATAGACTCCGTTTTAACCTTCGCAAGGACCGGGCGTAGCCATACTTGGTTCAACTAAAGTTGGAGAGGCAGTCGCCCGCAAGCCATCTCTGTGCAAAGCACGTCGAGGGAACCGGTCTCGCGTAAGCGTACGCGTAAGGTTGGTCCGGGTCGTCTCGTCCAACAATACCGCTGAACCAAAATATGACATGCTGGTAGGCAGTATGACTTGTATCGTCCACAACTCACTTGTGTTCTACTCGTGCATATAACATCAACATCATTAACCTAGGCTCGGATGCCACTAAAGGGTTTCGTAGTAATTTCAAAAATTTTCCTACGCGCACACAGGATTATGTGATGCATAGCAACGAGAGGAGAGTGTTGTCTACGTACCCAACGCAGACCGACTGCGGAAGCGATGACACGACGTAGAGGAAGTAGTCGTACGTCTTCACGATCCAACCGATCAAGCACCGAAACTACGGCACCTCCGAGTTCGAGCACACGTTCAGCTCGATGACGATCCCCGGACTCCGATCCAGCAAAGTGTTGGGGAAGAGTTTCGTCAGCACGACGGTGTGGTGACGATCTTGATGAATTACAGCAGCAGGGCTTCGCCTAAACTCCGCTACAGTATTATCGAGGAATATGGTGGCAGGGGGCACCGCACACGGCTAAGGAATCGATCACGTGGATCAACTTGTGTCAACTTGTGTGTTTAGAGGTGCCCCTGCCTCAGTATATAAAGGAGCCAAGGGGGGAGGGTGCGCCGGCCAGGAGGAGGAGGCGCAGGAGGAGTCCTACTCCTACCGGGAGTAGGACTCCCCTCCAATCCTATTCCAACTAGGATTCCCAAGGGGGAAAGAGGGAGAGGGGTGGCCGGCCACCTCTCCTAGTCCTAATAGGACTAGGAGAAGGGAGGAGGCGTGCAGCCCCCTTGGGCTGCCCCTTTCTCCTTTCCACTAAGGCCCATGAAGGCCCATGTGGTTCCCGGGGGGTTCCGGTAACCTCCCGGTAACCCGGTAAAATCCCGATTTCACCCGGAACACTTCCGATGTCCAAACATAGGCTTCCAATATATCAATCTTTATGTCTCGACCATTTCGAGACTCCTCGTCATGTCCGTGATCACATCCGGGACTCCGAACAACCTTCGGTACATCAAAATGCATAAACTCATAATATAACTGTCATCGTAACCTTAAGCGTGCGGACCCTACGGGTTCGAGAACAATGTAGACATGACCGAGACATGTCTCTGGTCAATAACCAATAGCGGGACCTGGATGCCCATATTGGCTCCTACATATTCTACGAAGATCTTTATCGGTCAGACCGCATAACAACATACGTTGTTCCCTTTGTCATCGGTATGTTACTTGCCCGAGATTCGATCGTCGGTATCCAATACCTCGTTCAATCTCGTTACCGGCAAGTCTCTTTACTCGTTCCGTAATACATCATCTCACAACTAACATATTAGTTGTAATGCTTGCAAGGCTTATGTGATGTGTATTACCGAGAGGGCCCAGAGATACCTCTCCGACAATCGGAGTGACAAATCCTAATCTCGAAATACGCCAACCCAACATCGACCATTGGAGACACCTGTAGTACTCCTTTACAATCACCCATTTACGTTGTGACGTTTGGTAGTACCCAAAGTGTTCCTCCGGTAAACGGGAGTTGCATAATCTCATAGTCATAGGAACATGTATAAGTCATGAAGAAAGCAATAGCAACATACTAAACGATCAGGTGCTAAGCTAATGGAATGGGTCATGTCAATCAGATCATTCTACTAATGATGTGACCTCGTTAATCAAATAACAACTCATTGTTCATGGTTAGGAAACATAACCATCTTTGATTAACGAGCTAGTCAAGTAGAGGCATACTAGTGACACTCTGTTTGTCTATGTATTCACACATGTATTATGTTTCCGGAAAATACAATTCTAGCATGAATAATAAACATTTATCATGATTATAAGGAAATAAATAATAACTTTATTATTGCCTCTAGGGCATATTTCCTTCACAAACATAGACTTCCAATATATCAATCTTTATGTCTCGACCATTTCGAGACTCCTCGTCATGTCCGTGATCACATCCGGGACTCCGAACAACCTTCGGTACATCAAAATGCATAAACTCATAATATAACTGTCATCGTAACCTTAAGCGTGCGGACCCTACGGGTTCGAGAACAATGTAGACATGACCGAGACACGTCTCCGGTCAATAACCAATAGCGGGACCTGGATGCCCATATTGGCTCCTACATATTCTACGAAGATCTTTACCGGTCAGACCGCATAACAACATACGTTGTTCCCTTTGTCATCGGTATGTTACTTGCCCGAGATTCGATCGTCGGTATCTAATACCTAGTTCAATCTCGTTACCGGCAAGTCTCTTTACTCGTTCCGTAATACATCATCTCACAACTAACATATTAGTTGTAATGCTTGCAAGGCTTATGTGATGTGTATTACCGAGAGGGCCCAGAGATACCTCTCCGACAATCGGAGTGACAAATCCTAATCTCGAAATATGCCAACCCAACATCGACCATTGGAGACACCTGTAGTACTCCTTTATAATCACCCAGTTACGTTGTGACGTTTGGTAGTACCCAAAGTGTTCCTCCGGTAAACGGGAGTTGCATAATCTCATAGTCATAGGAACATGTATAAGTCATGAAAAAAGCAATAGCAACATACTAAACGATCGTGTGCTAAGCTAATGGAATGGGTCATGTCAATCAGATCATTCAACTAATGATGTGACCTCGTTAATCAAATAACAACTCATTGTTCATGGTCAGGAAACATAACCATCTTTGATTAACGAGCTAGTCAAGTAGAGGCATACTAGTGACACTCTGTTTGTCTATGTATTCACACATGTATTATGTTTCCGGTTAATACAATTCTAGCATGAATAATAAACATTTATCATGATATAAGGAAATAAATAGTAACTTTATTATTGCCTCTAGGGCATATTTCCTTCAGGAATAACCTGGGCTGGAGGCGTGACTGGACCAGTCAGCTCCCCCCCATGCACATGCAGATTCACATCCAAACTGGTTGGGGAGGCCACTGAAATCCCGGCCGAAGAATTGGCATGGACGTTGACTGTTACGAAAATGATGGGTGGTTCCGCCACCGTCCATCGGAGCTCAGTCGCCGGCGGCGGAGGCAAGATAACTCTCTCATGAGGCAACACAGAATACCCAGCATCAGAGACCGCATCAACAAGGCCTAGCTTCGTGTTATTTTACTACAGACTCTTGAATAGATCGATCAGAAAGGATACTTTGAGGTGGTTTCGTACCCTACAATAATCTTTTCGTTTGTTCTCCGCTATTAGTGACTTTGGAGTGACTCTTTGTTGCATGTTGAGGGATAGTTATATGATCTAATTATGTTATTATTGTTGAGAGAACTTGCACTAGTGAAAGTATGAACCCTAGGCCTTGTTTCGAAGCATTGCAATACCGTTTTCGCTCACTTTTATCATTAGTTACCTTGCTGTTTTTATAATTTCAGATTACAAAAACCTATATCTACCATCCATATTGCACTTGTATCACCATCTCTTCGCCGAACTAGTGCACCTATACAATTTACCATTGTATTGGGTGTGTTGGGGATATAAGAGACTCTTTGTTATTTGGTTGCAGGGTTGTTTGAGAGAGACCATCTTCATCCTATGCCTCCCACAGATTGATAAACCTTAGGTCATCCACTTAAGGGAAATTTGCTACTGTCCTACAAACCTTTGCACTTGGAGGCCCAACAACGTCTACAAGGAGAAGGTTGCATAGTAGACATCATTTAGCCATATTCTAAAGGTCAGAGCATATCCAACATCAGCCATTTGACTAACACTCCTTTTGGATGTTGATATTGCGGCCCAGATTTTGGCATTGGCATTAGACAACCCGAATATCTCTGTTGGATGACCATGGAATTGACGCTCGATATTGGCCCAAGATATTGGTCGGCCTACTTTCCTTCCCCGTTTCTACTATCCCGAAAGCAGAGGCTCCTACCTTGACTTCGCTCTGAATTCAGGGATCGAGCGCCCCACTTACCGGTTCGTTCGCTCACGCTCCTAGAGAACGCAGAAGCAGCGCGGGGAAGGAGGAGATGAAGGGCGGCGGCGCGGCGCACATCGAGCTCCCCAGCAGCGGAGGTGACTCTCCTTCCCTCTTTCTCCGCCACAGGTGTGCCTCTCCGCGTTTCTCATACCCGCATAGGCACCTTCGGTGCAGGCTCACAACTCGCTCCCCCCACCCCGTCTCCGATGCACAAGCACTACGGCGGCTGCCGCCTTGCCTTCCATGGCGATGGCTGCATCTCTCCCCGCCCCCATGGCTGCTGGCCTGCTGCTGCTTCTCCATGGGCACTATCCCCTAGGCCCCCATCTCAGGAAACCCTAGAAAATTAATTCCTTCTAATTTCTATACGATGTTCATCCTGTTACAAATAAACAATTCCAATGTAGAGAATGACCATCCAAACAAGCTTCAGAATTGAACCCCTTATGCGAATTCGAAGTGTCAATTTCGTGCACATCCAAACAATAGAATTCAGGTTCAATGTCAATATCAAAGTCAATCAGATTTGATATTGGGGCCAATTCAAAACCATGGCCCTCAATATCAACATCCAAATGGAGCATAACAGTTTTCTCTGTTTCATTCCATATTGCATAGAGCTCAGGGAAGATTTGTCATAGGGGCTGAGCTCCACACCAGCAATCATTCCAAAATTCAGTTTGCTCAACAACGACAATCCGTCCCCGATGTTGGAGGATGAAGAAGGTCGGTCCCATGGAAGTTTGGTGTAATTTTCTTTATTTTTAGGGAAACGTTTGGGGCCGGGGCACCGGCCGAACCACTCGGCCGGTCCCGCGCGACCTGTGCGATCCCCTTCCATCGGCCCAAAAATCGCTCGCCATTAACGCCCCACGCGGCTGCGCTGCTTCCTCTCTCTTTCTATTTCATCTCGCCGGTCCCTATCTCAGTTGGTCGTCGCCGTTCGCCGCCCCCGCCGGCCGTCCTCATCGCCGGTGGCCACCCGCGCCGGCCGTCCCCGTCGCCGTTCGCCGTCCTCGCTCGACGGCCCCGGCGGAAGCTGTAACCGCGTCGTGGCCTGCTGCAACCGGTGCCCAGGAGAGCTGCCATCATGGATGGCGAGCATGGTGACGGCGAGCTGCAAGGAGGGCGGAGCTCGCGCTGCAGACATGGCGGAGGCATTGCAGAACCTGCCGCACGCCCTCATGCTACAACCGTTTAATAAAATGCTTCAAACCAAGATGAAAAAAGCTTCAACCAGATACATCAAAAGCTGCAAGCAGTCATTGCCATGGCGGAGTGCTACAACCGTCGACATAAAATGCTACAACCCTTGATGAAAAAGCTTCAACCCGAAACAATATAGAAAGCATTAACCAAGGCTGCCATAAAGAAAAAAGCTGCAACCGTTTGATAGAAAAGCTTCGACCGTAGATGAAAAAAAGCTACAATCATTGAAAAAGAAAGCTACAACCATACACTGCATAACCAGAAAAGTTGCATCCGTTATAGAGAAAGCTTCATTCGTATGTGCGAAATGCTTCAACCTGCGCGTGTCGCCAACGAGCCGCAATCACACAGTGGATGGCTGACGGCCGTCGTCGACGCAATTTCGTGCAGCGATGAGCATCAACGACGAGGGGCGGCGGCGGAGCTACAATCGGGGAGAGCTACAAGCGTCGCCGCTGCAAGCTGCAACCGCATATGTAGTTGTTTCATGTGTCGCGGCGACGATGAGGACGGCTGGTGAGGGTTGGAAGCGGCGACGGGGACGGGCGGCGACGGTTGGAAGCGACGACGGGGACGGGCGGCGAGGGTGTGGATGGGCGGCGAGGGATAGGAGGCGCGGCGCGGCGCAGCCCGAGCGAGGGGATCGAACCGAGGAAGAAGAAGCTGGGGACGAGTTTTTTTTTTTTTGCTCCAGATCCAACCGCGCGCAGCTCGCATCGAACGGCTAGGGCTGGACCGGCCGAAACATTCGGCCGGTGCACCGGCGCCTAGCATCGCCCTTATTTTTAAGGGTGTCTGTACTGCTATGTTTGGTTAACAGACATGAGTGTTCTTTTTTTTTGGTTAACAGCACACTTCACTTCTTCACTCAACTTTGCTAGCAGAGGGCGGGGGAATTTCACATGTAGTACAGTCATACTCTTCTACATGGAGCGAACAGAACAGTTGAACACAACCCCGGCGGACGAACGGATGACGCGCAGCCAGACGAGGCCCGCCGCGATGCCACCAACGTCCACCTCGCCGTCGCCGGGGGACCTAGTGGCGCTCTCCGCCCGGTGCTCCACGAAGCGCGACCTCCGCCTCATCCACGGCGCCCTCCTGCGCCGCCGCCACCTCCTCCCCGCCGCGGACGCCGTCGCGGCGCTCGCCAAGCTCCTCCGGTTCGCCGCCGTCTCCCCCGCCGGCGACCTCCGCCAAGCAGCCGTGATCCTCTCCACCCACCTCCCGTTCATTACCTCGGCCTCCACCCACCCCGCCTTCTTCTATAACACCCTCATGCGCGGCCTCGCCGCCTCCTCCTCGCCCGCCGACGCCATCGGGCTCTTCGCCGCGATGCGCCGCGCGGGCGCCGCGCCCGACGCCTTCACCTTCACCTTCGTCCTCAAGTCCTGCTCCCGCTGCCCCTCGGGCCGGCGCTTACCTTCCGACCTCCACGCCCAGGCGATCAGGCACGGCTGCCTCGGCGAGCTCGCCGCGCACACGCACGTGCACAATGCGCTGCTTCACGCCTACGCGTGCCGGGCGGCCGTCGACGATGCGTGCAGGGTGTTTGAAGAAATTCCGGCTCGGGACGTGATCTCCTTCTCGGGGCTGCTCACTGCGCATCTCAAAGCCAATGATCTGGACGCTGCCCGCCTCGTGTTCGACAAGATGCCTCACCGGGATGTCGTTTCTTGGACTGCGATGATTTCAGCATATGCCAAGGCTTGCCGGCCGCAGGAGGCCTTGGCATTGTTTGATGCCATGCCAATGCAGCCAGACGAGGTGACCATGGTGAGTATTGTGTCGGCGTGCACCACACTCGGGGATCTTGCAACTGGGGAGCGTGTGCGGAGGCACATTGATTCCCTTGGTTTTGGATGGATGATGTCACTTCGCAATGCACTCATGGACATGTATGCTAAGTGTGGTTCCCTCCCTGAAGCTCGAGCTTTGTTTGATGGGATGACGGTGAGGAGCTTGGCATCTTGGAATACGCTGATCTCGGCATATGCATCACATGGCGATCTGGATAACACGATTGCTGTGTTCTATCAGATGCTGGCAGAAGGAAACACTGTGAAGCCGGATGGGGTCACGTTTCTCGCAGTGCTTATGGCGTACGCATACAATGGCTGTGTTGAGGAGGGGCGAGCCATGTTCAATGCGATGCAACAAGGCGGCTATGGCAAAGTGGAACTAACAGTCGAGCACTACGGGTGTGTGGTGGACATGCTTGGCCGGGCAGGGAAACTCGAGGAGGCATACCAAATGATTGAGCAAATGCCAATTCCAAGCAATGCTGTGATCTGGGGTGCGCTACTTGGTGCTTGTCGGACTCATGGGGATATTGACATGGCAGAGCGGGCTGTGCAGGAACTAAGGAACCTAAAACCAGAGGAGGGTGGGTACTACATTTTGCTCAGTGATATGTACACTTCTGCTGGTCGGATAGCAGAGGCCACAGAGATTAGACGTGCCATGAATGAGAGGGGGGTCCAGAAGACTACAGGCCGGAGCACTGCCTTTCTGCCTCAGCTTTAGTTTACCATTATCTGGTTATCCTTAAGATCACAATTTACAATCACAAGCATTTTATGCTAGCCAGATGGTGCATACCAATCTATCTTCTCTTCACACCAGACAAGCCTATTGATTGGTCACATTTGTCTCAGTCTTCTTACCAAGGTGTGATGGTTGATATCGATGGTGCAAGGCTGCTGGCAATTATCGCTCGGTAATCAAAATGCCTGTGCTGATAGACTAGTTGAGTTGAGTCAGGTGATGGTACATAGACAATGGCAACACCAAAGCCAGTTTCAGTATTTATGTACCAGTCCATACTTGATGCTTACACACAAAGAAGTGACATTTGCGTTACTGGACCTTGAAGGCCTGAACTTCTTTAAAACCAACCCCTTCAACATCTTAGTCTTGACTACCAGGTGCACACAGTCATTAGGATTGCCTCTGGCTGTCTGGCATGGGCTAGAAACAAGTGTGTATTTCGAAGACCAGTATCATCTCACCTTGTGCGGCTCACTAATAAATGTGGCTGCCAGAAGGTGATGGAATCATCTAATGAACTTCAAGTGATTATACCTTGTGGGCTCTAGCGATAGTTACTTCAACGAACTTCAAGTAAGTAGTGAATAGTATTTCCAGAAGTCCTTAAATTTGAACTCTTGCCTTGCTGGTTTTAGAGGGATTGTTAGCAATAATGTTTAACTTTTTTTAGAAGAGCAGTGTGGTACACTACAATCATTTTCCGTTGAACTATTAGCAAGTGACAGGTATTCTTGGAATTAATTTGGTGGTTAATGAACCATAAATTGATATTCCTTTTAGAACCCAATAAACTGACAATTAAAGTCCACTAAAATGCCTTAAGATTTTCATTTTAACATGTTCTCGGTATCCCTCACAGATTCCATGTTGATTAAATTTACTCATTCTCTATGTATGATTGGCAATTCCTTGTTCACATCTTTATTATACAAGCTCATCATAAGGAAATTTCTTTTCACTCTGGGTGCTTAGCTTAACATTTGCATGTTTGATGGATGTTTACTCCTGTTGTATTATATAGCTTGAGTAGATTTTTCATACTGAGGTTCAGAAAATTAACTGTGGTTAGCTTACCTTACGGAGAATTGTTTTGGAGGAAGAGAAGAGAAAGATTGACGGATCACCGCATACAGCCTGCTAGGTGGCACAGCTGGGACGAACCCGATGATGAAAAACACTATTTTTCTGAGTTGCAAGAGCCTTGACTGTAAGGTTATTCATCGTTCGCTGCTTAATACGTTGCATATGTGATGTTGACACTTAATATTGTCATTCATGACAGGTGCGCTTGTTCAGGATCCAGCATGTTGAACTGAATAAATTGGTGCAAAGAATTGGCCGGTGACTAAGTTGTACTGCCCCTTGAACGAACTTTAATTGGCTCATGCATCAGGAGTGTATGACTCATTTACAAGATGGGAACAGAAGGAGCAGCTTCAGCAAAGTATGCTATCTGGTCCAGCAGATGAACTAAACTGAAGAATGCAGGCCACTGAAATTTTGAACCTCTGCCTTGGTCCAGTAGATGTGCAAACGAGGACCAGAAACAAATCCTGATTGACTGGGGGATCATGCTGTCCCAGCTAGATATAGCATAGTTTTTTCTTCTTCCTCTATCGCTCTGACATTCTTGTAAATACTCTCTGTTAAACCAAAATTAATAAAATGAGTTCAGGCTGGCTTTGCCCGCCGTAGTTCCCTCAAAAAAAAAAAAGAATGTACAGTTTGTTGTTTAACCTCTAATTATAGTGTGATATATTGATATAGGCATGTGTTCTCAAGTTTTTTTTGAAGAGTTCTTTATTTCACATGACAGTGGAGAACATTTTATCGTTGCCAGTGATTTCTGCCATAATAACATATGATGTGAAATATCAAGTACTATGAGCTATGTGAATCATACGTGAAGCAATTCACAGAGTAAACAACTTCCTACAGGCTACACTCCTGCTCTTCACCAAATAGTCTGCTACGTTGAGCAGCTGGTGCAAGCCTCCCAAGGATCTCATAAGTTAGCTATCTGGGCAGGAACCCGTGCTGCGCGACCGGGTCCTCGAACGCCATCATCTTCTCCCCTCGAGCGAACCCGTTGCGGTCGTAGCACGAGACCTCGGAGATGTCCAGCTCCATGCACGCCTTCACCAGCTCTTCCCCGACCCTCCGAGCGGCCTCCTGCTCGCCAACAACAAACAGCTCAAGTTCAGGTGACGCACCGTGCAGGTATTTGCTTCAGATGCAAATGCAATGCGAGTTGGACCGAGGACGAAGAGGGGTGGTCTGGATTACCACGGTGCTGCATCGCGGATCGCCACAGATTTCCTCCTGCAGGGTGCTGGCATAGAAAAGGATCTTCTTGCCATGGTCGTCGACGAGCATGGCATAGAGCTGCCTGTTGGAGCAGAAGACCGACAGCCTGGGCTTGGCCGCCGTGCCATTGTACTGCAGCCAAAGAGAATTCCCTTCAGATTTGCTGGTGGTGTGTGGCTGGAACTTGGAACCCACAACCCAATCCTGAGGTGACCAGCACCGTACCTTTTTCTGCAGCCGGCGGTTCCTGACCTTGGCGTTCTCCTTCCGTGCGCCGTGCCTCGCCGTAGCCTCCATCCTCAGGTACGCTCCGCGCCGGTGTGCCACCACGCCTGCGCGCAGAAAGACAGAGAGGAAGGAGCACATGACACTGGCAGCTAGGCATGAGCCGGTGCATAAGGCACGAAGAGAAGCCGGAAGGCGTTCCGCGGGTGTCGCTCACCTGTGTGGCACGGACGAGGGAACTCAAAGCAATTAGGCCTGAACACCAGGGAGCCGGAGGTGGAGGGACACGGCAATAGTGGCCGGCAGAGGGTGGCGCCTAGCAATGCCATCGCCATAGCAGGAGGAGACCAGCTCGGCCACGGCAATTTGTCGAACAGGTCGCGCGCGAGGTGCCACGGCCCAGTCCCGCTAGCCGGTGGCCACAGGATTCACACCCTGTGGATTTTCAGAGTAGAAGAACAATTCAGTGCAAAACACCTAGTGGTGGCACCGGCACCCTGTGAATTTTCCTCTGATGAACACCGACAGAGTTAGCTAGTTCCTGTCAAGGAGTAGTAGAAAAACAAGCCCAGTGCAAACACATGGCATTTGACCAATGAACAGACACAAAATTCAGGCACACTGACTGGACTATGCGTTGAACTCAGAGTTGGGGGTTTCGATTGGTCACGATTCTAGACTCTAGAGTGAGCGTTTGTTTCTCATCAGACAGAAATTTTTTTCTCGAATAACCATCAGACAGAGACATGCCTAGTTGGAGTCTAAGGATTCATATCGAACTCACTATGTTGGTCGCTGCGTCAGAGCTCCCGTCCTGCTGCAGCGCCGGGTGGCGGATGCCGCAGCCTGCCGGCCGCCGCGAGGTCCGAAGTCGCCGCCTCGCCGCGAGCTCCTGTCCCGCTATGCTGTCGACGAATCCGCCGCCGCGAGGCCACCGTCAGGAGGGCGTGTCGCTGCTTGCGCCGTCTCGCCGTCGGCCACCGCACGCTGCGCGCCTCATCCAAAATCCGGACTCCTCCAGGGTACGGGTTTTTTCTTTGAGAGAGAACTCCTCCAAGGTACGCGAAAAACAGAGCAACGTGCAACGTTTACAAGGCCCAACTGGGCTAAGAGCCTGAGACCACTTGGGCTCCAGGACTTGGAAGAAAAGGCCCATCAAGCCTACAGAGCGCACGAGAGAGGCCGCAGCCCTCCATCCAAAAAACGAAAAGAGAGAGTCTGGCCGCTAATCACGCCACCCACCAGCGGAAACCGCCAAAACCTTTTGCTTTCGGAGGAGCAAAAAAATCTAGCCGGTTTCCTCCGGTCTTATCTCGTAACCCTTGGATTTATCTGCGCTTCCACTTTTTCCATTTAATATCTTTCATTCATCAAGAGAAAAAAAAGAGTTAATACCACAATTGGTACATAAACTTGTAGGGGTAGGAACAGATTCATACAAAAACTAAAAAACCCCACAAAACTGCTCCTCCAACTTGTCTGCTGTAACAAAATCATACAAAAACACCTTGAGCTGCACACGTGGCGCGCCAGGTAGGCTCTGTTGGGCCCGGACCGCGTTTTTGCACAAACCCCCTCGCCTTCTTCCACATTTGCACATGAGCCGTTGCTTCTGTTTTATAGTAACCCCCAGTCGACGCCCCCGATGCAAACCCCTACCAAAACCTTGCCTTTCCCCTGTTCCTCCTCCTTGCCTTTCCTTTGTTCCTCCTCCTCAACGTTTTCAAGGCGAGGTGGCGACGCGGCCGTGGAGCTCATCGCCGACGAGAGAGGGCGCCATGGAGCCGCGGCGAAGGGAACCCGGCGAGTTCCCTCCTGAATATGGTAAGCTTCCCCTGTTCCTACGTTCCCCTGTTCGTCTGCTTCCCCTGTTCCTATGTCCCATGGTTAGGTTTTCTTGTGCATATCACATGGCGGCCAAGATCAGTAGGGTTTCTTGTGCTACTTGGTCTCAATTTCGGGATCAATTTGGTCAGTAGGGTTTCTGCACGCGTCCGTACAATATTTGGCCAAGAGGGTTTCTGTGATGCTGATGGGGTTTTGGGTGGTGTGGTATGGGAAAGATTATGGCTAGTGTTAGGGGAGTTCTAGATGTGATTCTGACTGCTGCCTTACAGGGGAAGGTTGTAGTTTGGACTACTGCCATGTGCTGATGTGATTTTTGTGGCTGCTGCCTTACAAAGGAAAATTGCAGAGATAATATTGATGTGTTGTTCATAATTACAGGCTACAACACCATACAATAGTGCAGAGAAGCAGACCAAACATGCTAACCAAATTTCCCTCCTATCCTTAGTCTTGATCTCCTTCTTGTGCTTCATGATCATGGCCTTCCTCTCTTCCTTCAGCCTCATAATTCCAGCATCCTTGTCAAAAACAAATTTCTGAAGAGCCACATTCTCTTCAGCAAGTTTGCCAATCACCTGCCTAGGCCTCCCTTGCCATTCTTTGTCCACCCACTTCAGATAAGCACATGTATCATAACCCTGCAAAACACATAATACCAATTTGTTCAGTACAACAATTTGTTCAGTGCAACCTATAAACCCTGAAGATAAACAACACACCTTTTTCCACATTCTGACATGCCATTTTTAATAAAAGTTGGGCACTTGACTAACCTCACGAGGAGAAACAAGAAATCTACGACCATAGTCATATCCATCAGAGCAAACTCTTCTCGCATGGTTCAGTAAGTGGCAACAAGGGTCACTTTTGTCAGTGCCATTGAAAGCAGCATCAGGAGAGGATAGAGGTATACCCCAGTCATATTCTGGTAGGTTTTCAGTCCCCTACCATCATATCAAATCAAATGTTAGCATCAGGAAAGCCCAAGTTCATGGGCATCTGAAGCAAATCGGCGAGGGGAAGGGGGACACACACCTTGCAGAAATCGACATCCATGTAGCGCACCTCTCCGGTGATTTTCGCCCAAGGCTCGCCGTCCTTCGTCATGTCGGCACCGGCGAGGTCACATCCATTGAGCGGGAGAGGGTGGCTTGACGACGACGACACCCCTGCTCCACGGCGTCCTGCCTGCTGCTTCCCGCTCAATGATGTGCATCCCTTCATCTCGAGAGGGCGGCAGAGACGGTTGCCGGCGAAGAGGGCGGCCGAGAGAGCGACGACAAGGGGAAGGAGCTAGGGATTTAGGAATGGGGAATCGATGCAGAGTGGGCGATGTAGTCAGGGATTCGACCGTGCAACACAAATACAGAGAGTGCGAGGGGCTTTTTTAAATAAGGTGTGTGTGCCAAAATCCAGCGTGGCATGCCAAATGTCGCCTCCACAACTGTTTTGTATGATTTTGTTACAGCAGACAAGTTGGATGGGTAGTTTTGTGGGTTTTTTTAGTTTTTGTACGAATCCGTTCCCACCCCTACAAGTTTATGTACCAATTATGGTATTAACTCAAAAAAAAAACTTTTCATTCAGACCGCTATGACTATGAGTGATCGACACCTGTTCTTTTCCTTACGTCCCCAGCATCCTTTCGACCCACCTGCGTCGGATCGGATTGACCTCTCCCCGCAGATGCTTGCACTGCAGCCCGGTGCTCCTGTCGTCACTTTCTCCTTTTCTTTTCCCCACGAGAGCGAAGAAAAGGAGGTAAAAAGATGCAGAAAGGGCCGACCAATGGGTCATCTGACGTGACCTCGCGCCACGGTACCAGCCATGCAGTTTCTCTGGCAGGTGGGCCCGTCCCGGGGCTCCGGGTGCACGTACGCGGACGTTGAAAACTCTCACGCCCTCTCGTTCTTCCACCTGTGATTGCTCGCAAGAAGAAAACGCCATTGCTGGATAATATTTTGTATTGGCGCTCCTACCACACATCCCTTCGTTTTCTCAAGATGATCTTGGATACTTCGTCTCTTCTGAAATTTTGGATCCAGGAACCAAGGTGTTGGTCAACTTTCGAAAATTACATACTCACTTCATTTCTAAATGTAAGTATTTTTTTAAAAAAAATTGCATGGTAATACGTGCCTTATTTATAGAATAGATATCAAGTTACAAGACATGTAAGCATCGATCTTATAGGACTAAAAGTCTTTTTAGAGATTTAATATGGACTACATATGAAGTAAAATGAGTGGATCTACACTCTAAAATAAGTATATATATATATATATTTATATTGAAATCCCAAAAAAGATTTATATTTAGAAACAAATGGATTAACATATACTCCCTCCGTCCCATGATATAAGACGTTATGTATTTGGATGTAGTACCGTCTTATATTATGGGACCGACTAAATATGTTTTTGCATCATTGCATGCAAATATAATGTAGTCTACACTAGCAGCTAGATCTGGAATATACCCCCTATTATTCTCCTTTTGCAAAAATAAAAATAAAATAAATCCCAAGGCAGCATGGGAATGGATTGAGCTTTCAAACATGCAGCACAATTGGCAGTATTATGGCTACCAGATTTTTTGACGAAACAATATGAGATACTACACCAGATCGATATTGATA
Source organism: Triticum dicoccoides (assembly GCF_002162155.2). Lineage (NCBI taxonomy): Eukaryota > Viridiplantae > Streptophyta > Magnoliopsida > Poales > Poaceae > Triticum > Triticum dicoccoides. Next base: position 581,393,797 of record NC_041387.1, read on the forward strand.
ATACTAAGACCCTGTTTGGTTCCAATAAGTCACCTGACTTATAAGTCAGGTGACTTAAAACCAGTGACTTATAAGTCACGTCTGTTTGGTTGTCACCTGACTTATAAGTCACCTGACCACACCTTAAAATAATGCATGTGTAAAATAGATCAATAATTCATGTATAAAAGCAATAATTCATATTGTATACCCAAACAGCAGAATAGATCAATAAGATTATCTGTAGCTATCTCATATGAGTAGTATGAAAGGCAACATAAACTTGATAATTGGTATGCACAGATCCATAACATTCCAAGAGCACAATATCTTGAACGACAGTATATCAAAAAAAATGAGTGCATTGGGTAATATAAAAAAAATGAGTGCATTGGGTAATATCAAAAAAATTGAGTGCATGCATTCAGATCCATAACATTCCAAGGCCTTTTGCCACTGTAATAACCACACCTCATTTTACAAATCCATTTCAAATATGCATACATATATCCATACAAGTATCCATACAAGTCATCAGTAACAAATACAAATTACATTGTTCGGCACTAGAACAAATACCAATTACCGTCTACTATGCAGTCCTTCCGCTATCCAATTACGAAAAACGTTCATGTTATGATCATCATGCGAGTTTTGCCCCTGCGATTCAGTTGCACGGCTTCGTCGTTGGCGTCGGCGTCGTAGGCAACTAGGCTCATCCACCATTGGAATGAACTCCTCATCATCATCACACTCTCCAAAATCTCTATCCTCCAATTTACTCTCTCTAATGAAATTGTGTAAAGCCATGCATGCTGAAATAATTTTACTTTGCTTTGGTGGTGGATAAGAGGGCATGTGCAACAAAATCCTAAACTTGTTCTTCAGTACTCCAAAGCATCGCTCTATTGCATTGCGAATTTGGGAATGTCTATGATAAAATGTTTGTTTTTTACCTCTTGGCGGTGGACCTTGATTGTACTCTTGAAAATGGTACTTCGTTCCTTTGTACGGTGCAAGATAACCAGGTTGGTTAGAGAATCCCGAGTCGACCACATAAAACTTCCCTACAATGTTAAACTGTTAGAAAAGCATCAATCATCGGGTTGATCAAAGAAATGTGTACTGCAATCTAAATGTACCTCGGGGAGGATGTGGGAAGTGGCTGCCAAATTTGTCTAGTGCTGCCTTGAACACCCTCATGTCATGAATCGACCCAGGCCACCCAGTAACGATGAAGGTGAATCTCAAGTCAAAATCACATATTGCTAGCACATTCTGAGTAGTAGTTGATTTTCGGTTCATGTGTGTGATGAGGTCTGTCTTTGGCACAACCACCTCTATATGTGTTCCATCAATGGCTCCAATGCAATTGTCGAAGAACGGAGCAAACATTGGATTTTGGACTCTTGGATGAGGTGTCCTAAACTGTGGATCTAGTGGGCGAATTATGTCTCCTGCCAACTTAACCAAACATTCCAAGACTCTATCAAACTTCCTATGAAGTGTCTCCATTGATCGAACAAAACGATTTTCAGTCTGTCGTATAGATTGGGGAGCACCAACCTTCCATAAGAACATGGCTAAAGATTCCACAGATGTCATCTTCGTAGTAGACTTCAATCCATATGACTCTACTAGCAAATTGTGCAGGCTATCAAACACCTCTCTATCCATTCTAAACATGTTGAAACATTGTGTCTTATGATGTAATGTCCTCATGACCCACTCATATCCAGTTTCTTTAGGTTGGCGGTACATATTTTTATTTGCCATGTTCTCAAGGTGGTACGTACCAATGAGTTGTGCAACGCTGAATATTATGTTCTTCCTCCTCTCTGCTGCTGCAGCTTCTTGCTCCTCCTCTTCTTCGTCCTCCTCTGCCCACTGATCCATGGTGGCAGCCATCCATTGCTACAAAAAAGGGTAGAGGATCAATTTAGTACCAACAAGTAACAGTATATGATGGATCATATGCTCACAATTATTACTCCGGTCAACAGAAATATAACACATGACCAATCAAAGTTCAAATTGCAGTTCACATAACACAACATAACATGATTCAAGTTCACATAACACGACATAACATGATTCAAGTTCACATAACACGACATAACATGATTCAAGTTCACATAACACGACATAACATGATTACTACTAGCATCACACTGCTACAGTTTACTTCTTGGTCACAATTCCTCTCTGCTGGCAGTGCATTTGGATCCACGCAAGCCTTGCTTCAATAGTCTGCATAGCTCTGAAAAAGGCCCTCTTGTTAGCATCCATGAACAACTCCGAAGCCACCCACATTTCCACGGATGCTTCAGCTACACCACACTCTTTAGCAAGAGCTACACACTGATCCATCTCTTCTTGAATTGCTTGGCGTTTTTGCACCATGATCTGTGCTTATGCATTTACAATTGCCCTGGACCGAGCCTCCTCCCTCTTGGCATAATTGTCCTCCTTTTTCTTCCCTTCCTCCCTGTCAATCTTGATTTCATTCACCAGCCCCCTAAGAGCTTTAACCATAGGACTCTTGGTTCTCTTGGAAGGGCTCTCTCCTGTTGTTGCAATGCTGGTGGCCCTCTTGCTGCTACTACTAGCCCTCTTGTTGGCACTGCCCATGGGACTGCATGTGTCGCCTTCTCCAGTGAGATCATAAAGATCTGCTGCAACACCATTGTGCGGCTGGTTGTCTTCCTCATCAAATCCTGGACAAAATGCAGATGCTCCATCCACTGTCACATTATCGAAGATCTGCATCAAATCATCTAGATAGGGGGGCACTCGATCCTTGAATACTCTATAGCACTCGGTTCTCCCCTTGGTATTAGCTTGCCACCATGACTCGCTTGCCAGGATTTCACCATTTGGACCTCGGCCTAGTCCACTGGACTTCACCTGCACCTCTTTCCAGAAAGTTGCCAAGACCTTTGCTTGGGTATACCTATTCTTCATAGCCTTCACATTATATTTCTGTCCACAAGATCTACGAAAATCTCTGCATATCTTCTTCCACCCAACAGGAGCCATTTGATTGTTTGGGCGGTTCCCATTACTAATCTCGCGAATGACTAATTTTAGAAAGAGTTCTAGCCTTTGTTCATTCCATTTAGCAGTATCAAAGCCACGCTGTCATGCATTGCAAATTGATTACAAAACAATACTATGTGATACATTGCAATTGTGAAACACATGAGCACTGCAAATATTACCTCATCAGAGTCGTCTTCCTCCTCGTCGGAGTTCTGAAGCATGTTGGAGCTGGTCCAATGGAAGCCTTCCTCGTCGTCGTCCAGGTCAATGTGGCCTTCAGTTTGAGAGCTTGCGGCATTGGCCAGGGACCTGCCGCGCTTGACACCACCACCACCGCGACCAGCCCCTGACCTCGCTGGACGAGGAGGCATGCCGGCGCTGGATGAGGTTCCTCGGCCACCTGCGCCTCGGCCCGCACCTCGACCGCGTCTAGTCGTGGCCACCACATGCTTGCCGCTGCGTCGACGGGGAGGGGCCTCCTGGGACTGCATCACATGCTGGTACTCCGCCAGGCCAGGAAACGGCGCCGCCTCGGAGTTCAGGTCCAGTCCCCCCGGCGCGGGCGGATCGACGAAAGTCGGGGCCTGTGGTGCACTCGGAGCACCCACGCGCGGAGGGAGGCCGGCAACCGCCGCGCTCAGAGCACCCAGGCCTCCAGTCGCCGCGCCCAGGGCACCCAGGCCTCCAGTCGCCGCGCCCAGGGCACCCAGGCCTCCAGTCGCCGCGCCCAGGGCACCCACGCGCGGAGAGAAGCCTCCAGCCACCGGAGCACTAAACGGAGCAGCACGCACACGAATCGGTGGGGAGTAGTTGCCGACCTGGGAGCCGTCACCAAAGAAGTGGTCCTCCTCGTCGGCGCCTTGGGAATCTTCGAAAAGGTTGAGCTGCAACCTCGAGTTCCTACCGGCCATGGTGGAGACCGGGCGGCGAGCGGAGGAGGCGAGCGGATCCGGGCGGCGCCGTACTGGATCTCGAAGGCGGCGTGCTGGATCGGAAGGATTGCGGCGGGGCCGAGCTCGCGATGGAGGGCGGCGGCGGCGAGGGTTTGGGTGCGCGGTGGAATCGAGCTCGGGATGGGTCACGGGTGGAATCGATGGACCTGAAGGAGAAAAGGTGGTGGGTCCCACATAAAAAAAGGTGACTTATAAGTTTTAAGTTGGGGTGGAGCAACTTATGACTTATAAGTTGGCGTGACTTATAAGTTGGGGCTGTTTGGCAAAATAAGTCACTTTTTGCACTTTTGGACTTATAAGTTGGTGACTTATTTGGAACCAAACAGGGCCTAATAAAGAGATAGCTTTGAACGAGCGCCACTAGGATATGAGCACCCATGCCCCCACACGTGCGTGGGCCCGGCCCTCTCTAGTGTTCGGTATTTAGATTTGTTTGATTTGATAGATATGGCAGCTACTTTTCAACCACAAAAAAGATTCACTACAAAAAAGAGGGCGTAAAGTAAACAAGAGAACATCACCTCACCCCACAATATTGTGTAGTAGTGAGATGATAAAAGCAGAGAGGCCATAGAGAACTTTCTAGAATAGATAACTCAGTGACATGTAGTCGTGTCTCTTGCTGGCTTTGACAAGATTTTGGCTGAATATTCAGCACATAGGGTTTCATGTGAATTGTCTCTTATCTTATCTGAGCGTACTTCACCGTGTCGGACAAAGCTTTGTGCGAGATAGACCAGATTCTCTAGGGAGCCCGAAATGGGTACATACTAGACATGTACTAAAAAAAATTATGCCATGCATGACATGTCGTTTGAGAAAGGGAACCAGAACACGGGAACTCGGGTCGCCCCCCGCTCGGGCGACTCGGGTGGCTCCCCAACCCTAGCCGTCGCCGGGGCCTAGCCCATCCTCCTCCCCTCCTCCCGCCGCTGCCGGAGGACGCCACCGGCTTGCGCCCGGAGGCCGACGGCGGTGGTGGGGGCTCTTCCTCCCTCCCGCGTCTCAGGGGTGGCGGCACCCCAACATGCGTGGAGGTGCGGCCGATCTTCAAGCGGCAGCATTGCCTTCGACGGAGTCGGCGGTCGGCCCTGCCTCGGGCCACGTGCGGCTGCTGCGACGGCTGGCCTGGATCGGGCGTCGGCGCGATGCGGTCTTCGGCGGTATGTCATCTGGCTTTAGATCGACGGCGGCGTCGAGGGCTTGGTGGACTGCTTGACGGCACCCATGGCAGATCTGTTCTGGCTGGTATAGCCAGTGGTAGTGGTCATCTTCTTCGTCGGCGGTGGCCAGCCAGAAGCCTGGTGGTCGGATCTCGAGATCCATCATCTAGTCCCGACTGCGAGTTGGGGAGACATGATTGCCGGTGAAAATCGAGCCGACGGCAGGCGATTGCGGCGTTCTACGCTGTTACCTTGATGAAGGCATCGTCGTTTAACTACTGTCGACCCACTCGTGCTGCTCCGGGGGAAACCCTAGAATCTGGTGTTCCAGATCGGACAATGGCGGCACTGCGGTGTCGTTTCTCTCTTGAGAGCATCGTTTGTGGAGCAGCGCTGAAAGTCAGAGGCAGGAGGTGGAGCGGCTTCGTCTTGCACGGAGCTTCGGTGGGGATGTCAAGTCATGCCTAACCGACAGGTGCTACGCTTGGTCATGCCTGGTCGGCAGGTGCTACGCACGACAGATTCTCCAAGAACTTCATGCTGTGTTGGCTGGTGATACTTAGCATCATGGTGCTGAGGTGTATCAGTGGCGCCTGTGACGTATTCAGTTGTTTGCGCGCAGGGAGGAGGTGCCGTTGGGCGTCGTGGTGGCGTCGACGATAGCTGGACCGAGCAAGGTTGATGCATCAGTACAATTCTGAAGATGGAGCGGTGGCAGTTGGCGGCGGCGGCCTCTGAGAGCACGCCGGACCAGTGTGTGCCCCAGACCCGGCAAGAGGCTAGGTTAAGGTCTCAGGTCTTAGATGTTAGGCTTGGCTGCGATGTCTGTTTGGTATTAGGCCCAGGCTATCTGCGCCCCTTCATCAACTGGATATGTGTAGCGACGGTTTGTTGATTAGATGAAGGCTTTAGTCTTACTGTTGTATTTATTTTGTAAGGTCTTGTGAGAATAATTAATAAAGTGGCCGTATGAATCGTCCAGATGCAGAGGCTGGGGTCATCCTCATTTTCTAAAAAAAATAAAAAATGCATGACATGTCGCAAAACTTGTCCAACATCTATGTATGCCATGAAGATAATTATGAATGATATAGTTACAAAAGTAATAGTCAAATAAGCATCTTAATTGTGATATAATTTGGAATAGAGAAGGAATTGTTACTTATCTTATCTGAGTGTACTTCACCATGTCGGACAAAGCTTTGTGGCTCCCTGCACACTATATAGGATGTGGGAAGATAATCTAGAATCTCCAAAGAGGCCACAGGTATGTCATGATGATACCATAACGGTGTAAAAGCAACTCTAGTTTTTCTTAGAAAAGAAGGAATATCCCCGGCATGCATACGGCCATTTTATTAATTACTAACACAAGACCTTACAAAGTTATACAACAGTAAGACCAAAGCCACCATCTAAGCAACATTTGTCGCTACCATTATCTAGTTGATGAAGGGGCGCTGATAGTCTGGGCCTAATACCAAACAGACCTCGCAGCCAAACCTAACATCTAAGACCTGAGATCCCAACCAGGACGCCTGCCGGATATGGGCACCCACCAGTCCGGCGTGCTCCTCAATCAGGACGCTTGCCGGGTATGAGGCCGCCACAGCCACCTGCCACGAATCCATCTCCAGAGATGTACTGCTGCATCGACCTTGCCCGGTCTAACTGCCGCCGACGCCACCGCGACGCCAGACAGCGTCGACCTCCTGTGCATGTCCATCACCACACATCTGACGCCAAGCCTCCGCTGCTCCATGCCGCCAAGAGCCGCCGCCAAGAATATGTAGAAAGAAACACCGCTCCACCGAAAGGGAGGCAACACACCCCCACCCCTCACCTGCAGACCCTCCCATCCGAACCCAATGTCCCTGGCGCCGCCTCCAGGAAGGTTACGATGCACGGGGCACCGCCGACGCCCGATCCGCATCGGATCTTGGGCTTTCACCCAGACATGGGTCGGAGTGGAGAGTTGGTGTCCTCAGCAGTGCCCCCTGTCGGTGTCAAAACCGGCGGATCTCGGATAGGGGGTCCCGAACTGTGCGTCTAAGGCTAATGGTAACAGGAGGCGGGGGACACAATGTTTACCCAGGTTCGGCCCTCTCGATGGAGGTAATACCCTACTTCCTGCTTGATTGATCTTGATGATATGAGTATTACAAGAGTTGATCTACCACGAGATTGTAGAGGCTAAACCCTAGAAGCTAGCCTATGATTATGATTGTTGTCGTCCTACGGACTAAACCCTCCGATTTATATAGACACCGGAGAGGGCTAGGGTTACATAGAGTCGGTTACAGAGAAAGGAATCTTTACATCTGAATCGCCAAGCTTGCTTTCCACACAAAGGAGAGCCCCATCCGGACACGGGACGGAGTCTTCTATCTTCTATCTTCATAACCCAACAGTCCGGCATACGCATATAGTCCGGTTGTTCGAGGTCCCCTTAATCCAGGACTCCCTCACCCCCAAGGAGGAAAGCGGCGCCAAAAGGCGGCGTCGCCGCTGTCGGCCAGCCAAGGCGGCCAAGGTTTCCCTCGGACACCAATCTGCTCCACCAGAACACACCGGAGGCGGATCCGGCAAGATCCAAAGCCAAACCGAGGACTGGGAGGGGAAGCATGGATGGGAGGGGGGCAATACCTCCAGATCTGGCTAGCCGTCCGCCTGCGCACGCCGCCGGTCACACGAGGACGCCGCCACGCCAGCAGGGGCCACCGCCCTGGATCCGAGGGCCTCCGCGAAGAAGGAGCGCCGAAGACCCCGCCGCTACCT
>NC_041387.1:581401962-581462611 GCF_002162155.2 Triticum dicoccoides
AACCCTAGACGCCCCAAAGTCGCCCTAGGGGCTACGCGAGGGACGGGGGAGGCGAGAGACGGGGGATATATAATAATTTGAGTTACTATATCGACTCGATTGCTATAATAATAATTTGTATGCAATTTCTGGGGAAAAAAAGTTGGTCTAGCAGATTTGATATCCTTCCCTCGATCACCTTACTTTTGGAAGGATTTCAAATCCAACCCACTTGCCTCCATATTTGGAGTCTAGGGAAGGCAATATAGCGCTCCCTTCATCCATAAATTTTTTAAAGACAGAGACATTTCAGCTAGTGTACCCCCTTTCATCATAGCCCACATTGACAAGCCATCGTCGTTTACTGCCACCTCCGCTCCCCGGACCGTCGCCACTAGGCATCGCTCGCCTTCGTTGACCCATTCCCGACCCTGCCACACGTCGCCGCAGCCCGTGCTTGCTTCCTACCATCTGACCGACCACCGTCATGGCCAGACAATGGAGCTTGACGCGTGCTTGTCTTTGCCACCATTCCTTCATTCCCCAGCTCGTCGAGAAGGCCGATGTTATGCGCTGGCAGTCTGCCATCGTCAACTCCGATCCATCTTCGGCGTCACCCATGCCACATCTCGCTCACTAGATCACAACGTGTTTGACGACTTGCCCCAAGGTATGCTTCCCCAAATTGTTTATGTTCACTATTGTAGCACCTCGTAGATTCGTGTAGATGGCATATGATTCACAATTTGTATAGGTGTCATCGGTAGGAGAAGAAATTTTCGATGATTCATCGTCATTTTTTTATGAGTCCACGAATGATTTGTTGGATGCCAAAGATGGGTAATTTTTTTGTTAATGGTTGCTCAATTGATATGGGAAGAGGAGCAGATTCACCGGACAAGATTTGTAATAATGTTGTTGAATTGTTTGATATTGGTGCCAAGTTGGACTGGTAGAGTTTACATGCAAATAGACAGAAAAAGAAAAATGGAGGTTGTCATTTGGCTCCTATGTGTTTGCACGCTACCTTCGCAATCTTCAAAATTTATGAAGTGCCCTCCAAAGCGTTTGGGAGATTACGGATAAGTCGACTCTCCTAGAGTTGCTCTAATATTTTAATGTTCTTGCTAATATGGTTTAAACAAAATCTCAAAGTTGCATCTGAAATGAGATATAGTTTGGAACAGAAGGAATATAACATATCAATATTCAATAGCAAACATCATTTTCGAGACATAATATAGCCAGCATCAATTTTGCATAAGGAAGGTATTTGCTGGACTAGAATATTAAATGAAGAATAGACCGTGGAACAATCAACCAAAGCACAAAAGGCTAAGAAAGTAGTAAAGTCCACACTGATTTATGCAGATCGAGCAGGCTAAACAGTTGTGGATTAAGACATGGAGGAAAGGGAAACATTTGGAGCTTTGCGACATAAAATATACTCCCTCCGTTCATAGTGTGAAAAAATACTCTTATATTATAAAAGTAGAGTACGTAGGATCTAATAAACACAAATAAAATACAGGCTGCGAAATCAAACGTCTGTATGAGAAAAAAATTGTAAATCTGATCCAAAGCGGGTCCCACCTTGGACTCCACCGGCCCTTGGCCCCACACTCCGTCTACGAGTTAGCATAGAAATACTACTCTACTTGGGAAGGATCTAGAACACAGCTCGGCCAAGATGGATGCGCACGACGGAGCAAAGCACGGACCACGGAGTGCCTAGCAACGACCGACCGGTCGACACGCACGCACAGCCACGCGAAGCTGTGAACTTTGTCCACCGGTCCAGGCGACCGTGCGGTGATGCGGACGAGCAGGAGGGCGAAGCTGAACCACGTCCCTTTCTCTTTTACTACTTTCGCTTGGCACACAGCAAAGCGCGGGAAAAGCCATGCACACAGACACAGTCACGCGCCACCACCAAACAAAACGCCGGAAACGCCAGCGCTCGCACGCAGCCTCACAAACCCGTAGGCCATCCACGCCCCGACACCCGTTCCCGTTCACGCCCCCACTTCCCGGCCCCGCCGAAATGCATCTCAACTCCGAATTCTGCTTCGTTCTTTCCCTTCGACCTTTGAGTGAGTGGATATTTTTGCTTTTGTTGTGCTTTCATGGGACGGCCGGAAAGCCAACGCCGCCACGCGCATGGTACTCCCTCCTTCCGAAACATAGAGTTCGGTTGATTTTTTGTATGGTCTTAACAGCAACTCCGGCTGAGTGACCCATTTTGTTATTTCATTCCCGTTTGGGTCGCTGCGAACGAAAACGCTGGCCCGACGTCGACCCAAACCTAAAATGTGTCTGCATCGTGTCCGCGCCGACAGATTTCAGGCCCAAATGATGCGGACGCGCCGCTCGTCCCTTGGTGTCCGCCGCGGCCCCACATGTCTGCCGGCCAACCACCACACACATTCGTACACTACAAGAAGTATGTTAACTAGTGACCTCCACTATTGGTCACTGAAAGGTCATAGTTTTCAATTTGTGACCTTTTTGTGACCAAAAACATAAGGTCAAAAGCTGGGGGTCGTTAATTGACTATAGCGACCTTCTCCGTGAAAAGGTCGTAGACGTTTACGACCAAAACAGAAGGTCGTTGAACCTATGACCTTTTGTTTTGGTCACTAGCTGACTGCCTAGGCCACGTCGGATCCGACGTGGCAATCTGACGTGGCAAAATTGTGACCAATTCATAAGGTCGTTACTTAGAATCAGCCCAGTCCATTTTGGTGCTTTAGATGGGCCGAGCCCATTAATTATTATTTTTCTAGCAATTTGTGTCAACTACATGGGCCGAGACCAAGAATTTGACCTTTTTATTTTCTAGGACACGGCCTTCTACAGTTCATTTCTTTTTTGGGCCTCAAACTATTTATAGTCCATTTCAATTTTGGGCCTCCATAACAAAATTGTTCCGGCGACAGTGAAATAGAGGGAATTCAAACAAGCATGTATCTTAAACAGCCACGGGTGACAATTTTATTTCTTTCAACACAAAAAGATTCCTTAAACAGCCACGTGTACAACAGTAGGTACATTCAAATACATTCAAGCACATGAAGTACTACCAAGGAGCTAAAACACGTACTAACAGCAAACATGTACATTCAAGCATCCACGTAGCTACCAAGTAGCTACCATTTCTACCAGCAACAGCAACAGCCGCCTGAAAGACAAGGAGGTGCTACCATCCATCACCAGCGGCAACCATCCATCACCACTAGCGGCGACATTTCAGAGACGCCTGTTGCTTGGCGTGCTGCATCACAAGTCCCCCTACACACACAAAATTCAGATGTTCATCCAAGTAGTAGTGAAGTGGGTACTCTAACATTCATCGTGGTAATGCTGGAAGGAACCAATCAATCGGAAGCATCCAACCGACTGGAATATGGAGCGATAGGGGACAGAGGGAGCGGGAGTGGACCTGGATGGTGTTGCTGCTGAAGACGAACATGAGGCCCACGCCGCTTGCAGGATGGCCGACCGCCACCGACCACGTCTGGAACTTGCGCGACTGCTTCCCGATGTACCGCCCCGTCTTGCCGTTGTAGTACTCGGGGAAGTCGTCCTTGGCCAGACGCCTCTCCATCACCTCCACCGTGTTGCAGGCGATGTGGAGCCGTCCCAGCTTCATGCATCAAACAACAGTTTGCACGCCACCAGGAGCCATAGCAGCACTGCAGTTTGCAGCACTGCAGTTTGCACGCGCACGACAACTTAGAACACATGTGTAAAGCACATTAGCATATAGAAATGCAGTGCATATATGGAAAGAAGAGAATACAATGCATGGGCCCAGATCCAACGAGCTAATACTGAACCAACATAGATCTGGCGATAAACAGCAGCGGCATGCATCAAACAACTGAAGCTGTTCACTATAAGATCATCTATATGAGCTAAACTACCAATTTCCTATGCTATGAGGGTTATCTGATTTCAGGACATTCATATATACACCATGGACATGTATAAAACCGAACAGAAAAGTAAAATACCACCACACAACACAGGTGTGCCCTCAAGTCCTGAACCAGTAAGTAGACTAACACTGACCACATGTATAAAGCAGAACATCAAAGTGAATACTAACTATTCTGCAAAAATAAATAAAAAGTGAATACTAACAACTAACGCATGTGTGTCCTTAAGCCAAAAACCAGTAACCACGAAGGGGAAAAGGTAAAACAAATTCATGTGTTTTAGGGGGGCATGATAGCGCAGGGTGTCATAATCAGATTCCTGGAAATACTGATATTGTACACAACCCCTTTTTCTAAAGATAAATGCCTAAAAATTTAAGTTGCAAGGAGTAGATCAAAGATTCTGTAAGCAACTAGAACAACAGGAAGGTACTGAGCACATACAACTGGCTCTAGTATACCGCCATGCATGAGCACTTGTTAATATTTATATTCATCATAGCAACCTATAACCACCTATGCTTACAAATCATATCATAATGCCTATATAAGATGCAAAAAAGATATGCGCATCTCATATCAGACTAAGAGACAACGCTGCATAACAGTTCTGATCTTCTGCCAAAACTGAACACAACATGTACCAAGGAAAATCAACACTTATAGATTCATATCACACTAACAGCCAACACTGCATAACAGTTCTGAACTTCTGCCAGAACTGAACACAACATATACCAAGAAAAATCAACGCTTCTGAATTAATATCAGACTAACAGCCAGTCAACACCGCATAACAATCCTAAACTTCTGTCAAACTGAACAAAACATACACTAAAGGAAACAATCAGCAAACAAGATGAAAAGTGTAACAACGTGAGGTTCTGTCAACAGGATTTCCTCCGACACAAGTGCTCACTCCTCTTCCATGCTTCGGAGCCATCACTTGAACTGTATCGGTGCCTCGTGCACCAACATCACGCGGGCAAGGTACGTTCTTCTCAGACCCGAGGTTATCCGAGGCTCCCTCTTGGAGCACATTGAGCACATGGCCACTACCCACATGGATCATGCTCCTATCGGGAGTGGCGTGGTGGTGGTGCTGCTGCTGGCCACGGAGCTGCTGCATGAAGGACACCTCCATGAAGCTGATGTACATGTTGTGGGTCTCGTTCGTCCATCCGGCCGACACCGGCTCCCCAACCTGATCACCCTGCTGAAGAAGAAGAAGTTAGAAACCAGTTTCAGTTTTACAGGCACAAAATCACACCAGATCTAGATTTACAGATGCAACCTTCAGAATTAATTATTCTATGATCAAACAAAAGCAGAGACTATATACTGGGTACTGATGCACTATTCTATGATCTGAGCTATCATTGTTTCAATAGCTTGGCAAACATTGACAGCAAAGAAACAAAAAAATGAAGTCAGTATCTTTGTGAGCGTGTAGTAGATTTTTCACATCCTAATGAGATACATGGCAAAGAAGCTTGAACTATACTAGCAACAGAAAGCAGTCAGCAGTATCTGAGAGTGACTGATGGTTGTTTCAACAAACAATCAGTTTCTTGACATCTTAACACGGACCAAAGAACTGTTGTTACTTCACAATGCAGATAAATAGATCGACTCTAGCAAGCAAGGACCTGACCTCTCCTCTCGGAAGAAAGGAAGAGGGTGTTAGTTTCCTTGTCACAAATTTGATGGCTAACTGACCAGTCACTACTAGCATACGAAGCTCATCCAGTCACTACTAGCATGCATACGAAGCTCATCTAGCTAACTGACCATCAAAACAAGGGAGATCACCCATACAAGCCGGAGACAAATATGTACACAAGCCGAAGGCACCGGGGGAGAGAGAGGGAGGGAGAGGGCTTACGAGGCGGGCGAGGAGCCTGAGGAGCGCGCGGATCCTGGGGCGGACATGCGCGTTGGGCATACATGAAGACGAAGATGGCGCTGGGCACCCTCTTGGGCTTGTTGGGGTCCTTGTCGGCCTTGCCCTTCTTCCCTTGGCGGTCGGCTTCTCGGCCCCCTTGCTCATCACCGCCAACCTACAACACCACAGATCGTCAGAAACCTAATCACTGGAACAGATCTACCACGAGTGGAAGGGAGTACCTTGAGCTCGTGTCGTCGGGCTCGGATGAATGGGCAACTGTGTGTGGGGCGAGGTAAGAGTCACCAGAGCCGCACCATCGACGGAGGCGCCATCGCATCCGAAACCCTAGCCATGGGGACGTTGTCGGGGAAGGACGCAGGCAAAAGGAGCAGCACGTCCGGCCTTGAGGTCCGGCGCGTCGACAGCCTGCCTGGCGTCGGGCGCCCTCACAGAGACGCCAGGGGAGGAGGCTGGTGAAGCAGCGACGGCTGGGATCGACTGCTAGGGTGGAGTACGACGAACCCCTCCCTACAGCGAGGTGTACGTCGACCGTCTGAGGATCCCGCAAACCCTAGGTCGCATGCCGTCGTGGTCCGGCCAGCTCGATGGAGCGGCGCGCATCGAAGCACGCGCGCGCCGGCGAGCCAGCCGGCCACGACGCCGATGCTGCAGGGCGCTGGATCTGCTGCGGGAGGTGGAGGGAGGGAGTGGAAGATGGGGAACGATGGGCAGCGCGCGGATCTGGCGTCGTTAGGCTCGGATGAATGGGCGGCGCGAGGGAGGGAGGGACGGTGGTGGTGGCAGCGTGAGGGAAGGAGAGGTGGCGGCGGCGATCTGGAAGGGGAGGAGGAGAGCTCTCTCTCTCTCTCTCCGCATCGGGCACAACGGGTGGGTGGGTGGGACACAGCGGGTGGGTGTGGGACTGTGGGCGGGTGGGTGGGTGGATGGATGGATGGATCTGTGCCATGTCATCGATCCATGGCACACATGTTTCCACCAATGATGATTAAGCTTATGCAATTGTTTTTTTTTCTTTTTTTTCTCTTACATATTTTCTCACATATGTAAATAACCTATCCAATATTTACTGCAAAAGGGCACCATTTCATTTTCAAAAATATTATACAATATTGACTAACTCGGGGAGGCTTCGTTGCAACTCCGGCGACCCTCTACGATATTACATCACAACACTGGCGGCCTGACAATGCTTCATTGCAACTCCGTTGGTCCCGACAATGTTGGATCACAGCACCCACGGTCTGCAGCGATGCTATGTTGCATCACTGGTGACTATTTGCAGCACCACCTTCTGTTGCAACCCCCGGCAACCTTGCGACACCATCCTCGTGTGCATGACCGGTGGCCACCACCCGGCAGCCTGCGGCGCCATGCATCACTACCCCAAACCAAGAGCTTCGACACCCCTCGCATCAACAAATCGTCACCACCGTCGTCGAACATCAGCCATCACAGAAATGCTCAAATGTTATGGTAGATCAATGGCTTTCAAGCGAAATGATCAATCTTATGGCCACATTCATGGCATAGTTTGTTCAAATGATCTCATATTGTGCAAAAGGGTGCATTTTGTAATTCCAAACAATGTTTCCTGAGAGAGTTTTCATTTTCTTTGCACATAAATTTCATTTTCCATTTTTTGAGTGCCCGAAATGAGATGTTTTTGTGAAGGACCTACCATATATTTGTTGCAAAAATGGACCTAATCAATTTTATAAAATACTATGACATATATAATGCATAATTGAAAAAATGGTTGGGTGAAAAAAGTTTCGATCCACCTCTGGTGAAAAAGACAAATTGCCGTCGATTCAGCTGGAAACGGGTCAAATTCGAACTGTAGCTGCCTCATAGTTTGCTCTTTATTTTTTCCAAAAATCATTTCTAGGTACATAAGTATCTATTTAATCATATAAACACCAAAAAAATTCCAAGATTCAACCACTAGCTAGGAACGGTCAAGCCCTCCGTTTTGACCGCATTTTGAAACGGGCATAAAAAATTCAAAAAAAATCAAAAAATTGGAAAACCTTCGCATTGTGTCATTATATGTGACCAAGTTTCCAGGAAAAATAATAAAGTTGTAATACAATAATTATTTTAAAAAAATGTTCTCAGAAATGAGCTATCAAGCGTGAAAATTCATGGCTTTCAAGCCAAATGATCAATCTTATGGCCACATTCATGGCATAGTTTGTTCAAATGATCTCATATTGTGCATAAGGGTGCATCCTGGAATTCCAAACAATGTTACCTAAGGAAGTTTTCATTTTCTTTGCACGGAAAATTCATTTTTCATTTTCCGAGTGCCCAAAAGGAGGTTTTTTTGTGAAGGAGCTACCAAATAATTATTGCAAAATTGGACCTAATAAATTTTATAAAATACTAGGACATATATAATGCACAATTGACAAAATGATTGGGTGAAAAAAGTTTCGATCCACCTCTGGTGAAAAAGACAAATTGCCGTCGATTCAGTTGGAAACGGGTCAAATTTGAACTGTAGCTGCCTCATAGTTTGCTCTTTATTTTTTCCAAAAATCATTTCTAGGTACATAAGTATCTATTTAATCATAGAAACAACAAAAAATTCCAAGATTCAACCACTAGCTAGGAACGGTCAAGCCCGCCGTTTTGACCGCATTTTGAAACGGGCATAAAAAATTCAAAACAAATCAAAAAATTGGAAAACCTTCGTATTGTGTCATTATATGTGATCAAGTTTCCAAGAAAAATAATAAACTTGTAATACGGTAATTATTTTAAAAAATGTTCTCAGAAATGAGCTATCAAGCGTGAAGATTCATGGCTTTCAAGCCAAATGATCAATCTTATGGCCACATTCATGGCATAGTTTGTTCGAATGGTCTCATATTATGCACAAGGATGCATCTTGGAATTCTAAACAATGTTGCCTAAGGAAGTTTTCATTTTCTTTGCACGGAAAATTCATTTTTCATTTTCCGAGTGCCCAAAAGGAGGGTTTTTTGTGAAGGAACTACCAAATAATTGTTGCAAAATTGGACCTAATCAATTTTATAAAATACTAGACCATATATAATGCACAATTGACAAAATGGTTGGGTGAAAAGAGTTTCGATCCACCTCTGGTGAAAAAGACAAATTGCCGTCGATTTAGTTGGAAACGGGTCAAATTTGAACTGTAGCTGCCTCTTAGTTTGCTCTTTATTTTTTCCAAAAATCATTTCTAGGTACATAAGTATCTATTTAATCATAGAAACACCAAAAAAATTCTAAGATTCAACCACTAGCTAGGAACGGTCAAGCCCGCCGTTTTGACCGCATTTTGAAACGGGCATAAAAAATTCAAAAAAAAATAAAAAAATTGGAAAACCTTCGCATTGTGTCATTATATGTGACCAAGTTTCCAGGAAAAATAATAAACTTGTAATACGGTAATTATTTTAAAAAAGTGTTCTCAGAAATGAGCTATCAAGCGTGAAGATTCATGGCTTTCAAGCCAAATGATCAATCTTATAGCCACATTCATGGCATAGTTTGTTCAAATGGTCTCATATTGTGCACAAGGGTGCATCTTGGAATTCCAAACAATGTTGCCTAAGGAAGTTTTCACTTTCTTTGCACGGAAAATTCATTTTTCATTTTCCGAGTGCCCAAAAGGAGGGTTTTTTGTGAAGGAACTACCAAATAATTGTTGCAAAATTGGACCTAATCAATTTTATAAAATACTAGGCCATATATAATGCACAATTGACAAAATGATTGGGTGTCAAAATTTTTGATCCACCTCTGGTGAAAAAGACAAATTCCCGTCGATTGAGTTGGAAGCGGGTCAAATTTGAACTACAGCTGCCTCATAGTTTGCTCTTTATTTTTCCAAAAAATATTTCTAGGTAAATAAGTATCTATTTAATCAAAAATACATGGTTTGATGGCGAGACATCGAGGTTTGGACGGTGGCCGAGGGCCCCAACTCTAGAGCGCGTAAGCTCGCATGCCCGCCGCGTGGTCACCGCGTGACCGTGGCGTTGCCATGTGTTCTGGGCGGCCTAGGCATGTCTAGTGGGTTGGGCACTCCCCAGGTAGGTGCTAGGAAGAAAATCACAACATAAGATTCTCACGAGGAGACCGATCGATGCTCAAACATGAATTAACAGCCAAGTGTTTGATTTGCGGTACGGGAAATGCACATGGCTAATGGGCGTGAGTTTTGGCTGAGGATGATCAGTTACTAAGAAGACCGTCTTCACAAATTTTCACCTCAAAAGGAGGAGCCTAGGTGGTACTTGCTTTACAAACTACCACACTGGACATAAATACGAATGTTAAAGCTGGGCTCAAAATAATGAATGAATTGAGCTGGCATTTGGTGGAGGATGGTTATTTGGGCATAGGAAAGCACTGTAGAAAATGGATACCATTTGGACATGCCAAAGTGGTACTTCCTTCACAAAGTGCTGCTCTGATCAGAATAGGAAAATGAATATTTTTGAATTATTTTTGAACTAGGCAAGGAAGGTTTTTACATATTTGACAAAGATATGACCCAAAGAATTTATGAGATTTTTTTGGGAATTTTGGGAATAACAGAAATATAGGTTGCTTCACAACCTAGGGCAAAAACCGCCACATGGACATGACACATAGGCAAAACTGATGAGATGGCGCCTAGTCATAACAACCCACCACAATCTACAAGGCTATGACCATCTATATTGGTCATTAACAACTAGAAATAAGGCAGCGGACTAGCACTGTTGGCTTTGTGACCTTTTCGTGTAAGGAAATTACGACCTTTCTGACAAAAATGGTCGCAATGGTTTAGGGTTTGGAGCCCCTCGAACAGCTTTTGACCAATTGGTCTAAAATGGTCATAGATCTATGACCAATTCTTCCAGGGTCACTGACAAAAGGTCACTAGTTGACATATTTCTTGTAGTGGTAATTAACGCAGACACCTACCGAGGGCTCGCCTGGCACTATGTGGAAGGGCTGCGTGCCCATACTTTTTAATGGGAGCGTACGGCGGGGCCAGCCTCATCCACTTTCCGTTCACATCTGGTCACCTTTGCTCCCTCGCCAGCGACCAGAAAATCCTAGCCAACCAGCCCGAAACCCTAGCAAAGCCATGGGTTTCTTCAGCGGGAATGGGAGGGGGAAGGGGAGGTTCAGTACCGGCGTGAGCTCTTCCCCTGGGCTTCCTCCGCCGCCGACGGCGGCTAGATGCGGCACGCCACCGCGGGAGCGAGAGCGGCTGTACATACTAGTCCACCAGGCACAGTGGCATTGGGAGTACCGCCAGCCTTTGCAATACCTGGATGTGAACCTGCCGCACGGCTGACATCTGGACCCGCAGCACATCCTCATCCCGGCGACGCCGTGGTCCACGCGGGTGCACGCGAAGGAGGTTCGTCGTCGGTGCGAGGTCCTTACGCCGGAGCAGACGCTACGGCGCCGCCGCAGCAGACGCCGGAGGAGGCTGCCTGGCGGCCTATCAAGCCGCGTTCAGTTGGGCTGGACCACCTCCCGTCTTCATCGACCTCACCGGCGGCGACGACGACGACGGCAAGAGCAAGGGCAAGGCGGTCTACTTGGGCAGCATGCGTGCGTTTAGTGTTTTCTTTAATGTTTAGTTAATGTTTAAGTGGACTTTTGCCGGCGGTTGACCGGCCATTTATGTATAATTATGCTTTATTAAGTTTGTTTCAGTCACATGAGCAAAAATGGGTATGCCTTCCGTTTGGTGCACCTACCGACCCAAATCAAAAAGCGGACGCCTCATGTCCGTGTGGTCAACCCAAACGGACAAAGCGTGGCTCCGTTTGGGTCGCGTGGTTGGAGTTGCTCTAATTTGACGCACTACTTTGACCATTAATATATACCAAAGTGCATTGCTCAAACATGTATAAATTGTATCGTCGTATTTGTCTTCCAAAATGGTTTTAGTTCATATGTCTTTATACTTATTTTATTCACAAAAAATGTCTTTATAGTACTTATTTTGTAGACATGCAATAAATAAAATCATAGTCAAGGTTGCGTGACGAAAAAAGCCAAACACACCTTATATTTTTTTGGAAGGGGAGAGTATAACGTTGTTTCTAAGGACAACTGTAGAGGCGTCAAACCTGGCATCTGATCTCTAGTGGGTCGAGGGGTACCTTCATAACCATTCAATCACAAGTTGGTTTTCAATGTATATTTTATTTTTGCAGGTTCTCAATATACTCCCTCCGTCCGAAAATACTTGTCATCAAAATGGATAAAAAGAGATGTATCTAGAACTAAAATACTTCTAGATACATCCTCTTTTATCCATTTTGATTACAAGTACTCCGGACGGAGCAACATTGTATATGTATAGTGGGTCACACGTGATCATCAACACCATGTTAAACATGGAATTAAAAGAATTATAATTTATTCTGAGCGTGCTCATGTATGACATTATTTTGACATGGAAAACTTTAATTGTTTTCCTATAGTCTCTGTAGATGATACACCACATTAAGCTCTCAGCCATTACAACTAGGATGCACATAGTCAAGACCAAACAATTGACCGAGAAAACACGGGAACACACCTGCTGCATATACGGGCCATTTTAAGAGGAGAAAGAAACCCGTTGCGGCATTGCTTCATTTCTCAAGTTACCCGTCATGGAGCAAATAATCAAAGGCGTTTCTGCCAACCAACACCCATGTTGGTTGCCAAAAAAGAGGAAGAAAGAAAGCAGAGCCTTTCTTCCCGCAATAAAAGAAGAAGAAGAAAGAAAACAGAGCTTTCACCCCAAAAAAGAGAGACAATTTCCCAAGTAGATGCGATGGAAAGCTGCAAAACTAACTTCCGAAATGTGGTTTACAAGTTACTAACGGATGCATCATGTGCAATGCATGAGCGGTTTCTTTCTTTCTCTTTTTTTGTCCCCTAAGATTGCTGAGCCGTTTCAGAATTACACGAGTTGGCTCCATGTGGAAATCAGAAAATTTTAACCGTTGCACAGAAGCACCAGCCTAATGAGTGTTGATATTGAATTCGAGTATAGATTCCTTCTGTGATGAAGGTTGTCTGCTTTCTTCCGCAAAAAAAAGAAGGATGTCTGCTTTGACCACTTGGGTGGCAAAGTTGTCAACTCGTCGGGTGGGCAGCCTCGGGCTGGCGTGCTTGTATGGCTTGTAGTATCGGTTTTCAGCCAGTTTTTCTTATTAACCGGTCAATTCTCTTCTATATGCAAAGGCTGAGCTCCTCCCTCTTGCTCGAAAATAAATAAATTAAATTTGAGTACGTCTCGGCTTATCGGGAAAGAACATGCTAAAGTGGTAATGAACAGTGACATGAAAAAAGGACAGGAGGGATAGCTTTCTAGCAACCAATAAATGAGTGTAACACTTCTCCATGCATCTCAAGTTCCCAACTTGTTTACCTTCGGCTGTCCAGCTTCATGGAGCCCTTTATTTACCTTACCAGTGCGTTTGTGACAAACACGTGTTTATTCAAGAGATAGCCATGGACTGATCGTACAGGTTTTTTGCCCTAGTCTCGCAAACCAAAATTGCCCAGGCGAGAGAGGGAATAGATGAACCGGGGAAAAAAAATCAAGTGACCAAACGAAACGAGAACACAAAGCGCCCATATTCACTCGTCCGTTGGCAGAGAGCAACACCTGGCCCGGTCCAGGGAAGCTGAGAGCCACATGATAGAATACCAAAGTGCATGCGCTGCTATCGCCCTTTCGGAACCCATGCGCCCAGCGTGGAAGGGGAAAGCGTCTACCGTTGAAGAATGGATGACTAATCACGCCAACCATCCTCAGCCACGAACAAACTGCCCGATCGGGCTAGTAACTAACCCTTTCACCGTGCTTACTTCCCCGGGGAGTTGACAGGAACCGGCCGGTCTACCCGAACAAATTTGTTAATTCATGCATCGGTTGTTATTTCACACACCTAGTGGCTGACTAGCACGATGGTGACGTCTACCCGAACAAACTCTAGGAGACAATTTTTTGGAAAAGCTCTTCTTCCACTTACAAGAACAGCAGCCGAGGCTCAAATTTTAGAAGCAGTTTCAAACATGAGACATGATTCTTGAGACCTCCTTAAACCATTTCCGTTTCGCAGGGTGTTGTACCCTTTTTGGCATGGAAAATCGCGCGTTGAAGCTGCCCAAAAGAACATACCAACATACAAGGCATTTTCCATGCAACAACGGACACTCACGTAAGCCACGAGGAAACAAATGTGCAATGCCCACAACCAAGTATTTCTTTGCCATGCAAGGGGTGTTTGGTAGTGATGTCCCTATGCAGGGACCAAAGCAAGATGGCGATGCGAATAAAAACCGCGCCCCTATGGACACAAATCTAACTTGTGGCCATCGACCCCTCCCTGTATCTAGGCGAACCGTAAAAACTACACCGTCAAATGGTTGGTGTTGATTGTCAGTCTCGCCAAGGTAGACCTCCAAGCGATCCTACGCATGCACAATCTCTTGCAGGGCTTCCCGCTGCATGATGGCTCTTGGGTGATGTTAGAGCATATTTCTTCCTAAGTGGTTTTGGTGATTGATGACAATACGTTTTGCGGATTAACCGTGTGCATTGCGTATTTTACAGATTATATTAGATGGCACAAGACAGTTATTTCCCCTCGGTGATTAAGAGTGAAGACGGTTATTTTCTGAAGATTTATTTTTGGTGGATTTGAGTCGTAGGTAAACCGTACTATTAAGAGGGGGTCCGAAATGGAAAGGTTAGGGTGGAATCAACGCATACACATTTCATTTGCACCCGCTTTTCCTTCCCGGCAACTTGGAGTTCCTGCCTTTCTCTGCTTGGGCTTCCTTGTGGCGCCTAAGCGGTAATACCGCACCTGGCAGTGGTAGTACCGCTCAATGCGGTACTACTGCAGTCCAGTGCTGGGCCCACCACTGCTTAATTTTGAGCTATTGTTTCCTTCTCCGTTTTCATGGTGGTAGGGCAGTGGTGTAGGGCGGTTGTATCATCTCAAGCGGTAGTACCGCTGGTGTAGGGCGGTAGCGGTACTGCTGCTCCTACTACCGCTGGCACCACTGTAGCTCTTTTATTGCCTTGGGAAACTCGTCCGCATTTCATGGTTGTAGAGCGGTTGTAGATCCCACTAGTACCACTTCAAGCGGTACTTACGCCCTACCCATATGTACTACCGTAGGTACAACGCGTTGTGCAGTATGCATCGGTAGTACCACTCGTAGGGCCGGTAGTACCGCTCTGGTGGAACTACCGTGCCTGTGGCTAGCCCACTTGCACACCTCGGCCAGTACCACCGCGCCAAGCAGTAGTACTGCTCCCTCAAGCGGTAGTACCGCTTGTGCGTATCTGCAGGCAAAAAATGGTTGGATTTGTCCCCCCACTATATAAGGAGGTCTTCTTCCCCAAGAAGACCTACCTCTTTCCCCCCAAGCTCCACTGTTGCCCAAAGCTCATTTTTGCCCGATCTCTTTCCCTGCCCATCAAATCTTGTTGATTTTCTATGGTTTGCTTGAGAGGGACTCGATCTACACTTCCACCGAGAGAAATTTGATCCCCCCACTAACCCCTTGCAAATCTTGTTAGTCTTGGGTGTATGGGCACCCTAGACGGAAGAGGTCTCCTCGGAGCCACAATCCATTGCAGTGAAGCTTCATGATGGTGTTGGGAGCCTCCAATTAAGTTGTGGAGAGAGCCCCAACCTTGTTTGTAAAGGTTCGGTCGCCGCCTTCAAGGCTTCTTGGGGAGCATTGTGCCTCCACACCCCTCCAACAGAGACGTACCCCCCTATAGGGAAGGAACTTCGGTAACACATCCTCGTCTTCACCGACTCCACTTGTGGTTATTTCTTATCTTTACTTTGTGTAAGCTATTATTGTGTTATATCCCTTGCTTGCTTGCTTGTGTTGTTGTTGTTAGCATCATATAGGTTTTTCACCTAGTTGCATATCTAGACAACCTATTTGTTGCTAAACCTAATTCTTTAAGAAATGCTAAAAATTGGTAGTTGCCTATTGTAACGCCCGGATAATTAAGCTACAGTGAAACTCTGCTAATGATGCCACGTCACCTTCATTACTGTTGCTAATCTTTCGTTAGTTCAAAACCGGTGCAAAAATCAAATTCAAAATATGTCAAACAACAAAAGTTTTCAAACATCAAAACTAAAATGTTCGGACAGTGCCAAAAATGGCATAGGTAATTATGGTGTAGGAGACACAATTTTGTAAAGTACTTAAATGCTCTAAATTAAATAAAATAGAAAAGAAAATAAATAAATAAAAGTGGAAATAAAGCAAAAAGGAAAAGAAACCCCCCACTGGACCAGGCAGCCCAGCTCTCACTAGACCGGCCCACCTGGCCCAGCTAGCCAACAGCCAGCCCGCCCCCCTGCCTCGTCTCCCATTCCTGTTCCCCCGACTCGGATCGGAACAGGGGCACGTCCCTGCCCGACCGCCTCGCCGGCACCGACGCCGGGAGGATAAGACCGCCACGCCCCCGCCTCCTTGATCTCCTCTCCCACTCGCCCCTGCTCGCCCTCTCGGTTCCCGCGCCTCCCTCTCCCCTCAGATCCATCTCGCTTCCCCCTCGCTCCCCACCGCATCCGAGTGCCGCCATGGCCTCGTCGCCGTAGAACTCGCGACCACCGCAACCTCCGCACCTCTCCGACGTGTCCGCTCGCTCCACCTCCCTCGACTACGCCTCCCCGACGAGCCGCAGGACGCCGGGCGCCCACGAACGCTGCCCCGGCCTTGTCTTCTTCCTCGGATCCCCGGCGCGTCTCCGACGAGCGCCGTCGACTCTGCAGCCACTAAACCCCCAAGGGCCTTTCGTGTGTGCCGCTCGATGAGCTCCACCCCCTTCTTCTCCCTGTTCTAGCTCCGTTTTCGCACCGTAGCTAGTCGTGCGCGACGCACCACCATTGCCAAGCTACGGCTCCGCCGTCGAGCTCGCCATCGCGGACACCGGGCACAAGGCTCGCGTTCGACCGTGTAACCGTGCTCCCTGCAACACCGCGACACCGGTGTTCTCTCCAGTGCATCCTCTCACTGCCCCTAGCTCCATCCCCGTCGAGCTCCAATTCCGGCTGTCGCCTGACCTCGACGCAATGCTCAACCCCAGCCACCCCCGTGCCTGCGACCACCGCCACTCAACGCGCGTTATCGCGTGCGTTCGAACGCACCTATCCCCGCGACAGACCGTGCCCCGCAGCCCCGCCTTCAAACTTGCCCGAGCCTCGGCGTCCACGTAGCTCGTCGCCGGCCACTTTTCCGTCCGGTTCCGGTGCAGCCACCACCACCACTGGACGCGGCACTCGCTGCTCGTTCGAACGCGCCCAAGCGCGCGCGAAACGACCCATCGTAGACGAAACCTGACACATTCCAGCAACGCGCCACCGCGTTTTGGGTCACTGGAGCAACTCCGGCGCCGGCCACCGATGTGGCCTGCCGCTGGGGTCCAGCAGGGTCACTGTCTGGTGGCCCCAGGGGCCCGACTGGCCCAGTTGACCATGCTCAACTTGTTGACTGGGCTGGTCCCAACAGCTGACCAGTGGCCCCCACCTTTAAGCTAATTAAATTAGTTGATTAAAAACTTAATCTGTCTCTGACTACTAGGCCCAACCCGTTAATTAATCCATTTAGTTAGTCTAAACCCCATGTTAGTGCCCCTGACAATGACACGTGGGTCCCACGGGACCCATAGGTCAGATTTGACCCAGTCAACCACACTGTTGACTGCTGACATCACACATACATCATGCTGACGTCATCCCTTACTATTTTGGGTAATATTGATTTAAATTAATTAAATAAATTCCAGAAAAATGATTAAAACTTTAGAAAACCATAGAAAATAAACCGTAGCTCGGATGAAAAATACTTTCTACATGAAAGTTGCTCATAACGACGAGACGAATCCGGATACACAGACCGTTCGTACGCCACACCTCCCTAGCATAGCAGACACGCAACTTTCCCCCTCCAGTTCACCTATCCGAAAACGCGAAACACCGAGGATACTTTCCCGGATGTTTCCCCCTTTCGCCGGTATCACCTACTACCGCGTTAGGGCACACCTAACACCGCTCATTGTCATGTCATGCATCGTCATGCTTATGTTTGCATTGTATTTACTGTTTCTTCCCCCTCTTCTCTTCGGTAGACTACGAGACCGACGCTGTTGCTGCCCAGTTCGACTACGGAGTTGACGACCCCTCCTTCTTGCCAGAGCAACCAGGCAAGCCCCCCCTGATCACCAGATATCGCCTATTCTCCTCTATACTACTTGCATTAGAGTAGTGTAGCATGTTACTGCTTTCCGTTAATCCTATTCTGATGCATAGCCTGACATTGTTGCTACATCTGTTGATACCTTACCTGCAATCCTAAATACTTAGTATAGGATGCTAGTTTATCATCTGTGGCCCTACATTCTTGTCAGTCTGCCTTGCTATACTATCGGGCCATGATCACTCAGGAGGTGATCACGGGTATATACTATACATACATACTATATAGATGGTGACTAAAGTTGGGTCAGCTTGTTGAGTACCCGCGGTTGATTCACGAATTGGGGGCTGAAAGGACATACTTTCCCGACGGCCCTCTGTGTGGATCTTTGTGGTGGAGCAACAAGGCAGGTTGAGGCCACCTAGGAGAGAGGTGGGCCTGGCCCTGGTCGGCGTTCGCAGGTTGCTTCATAATAACACGCTTAACGAGATCTTGGTATTTGATCCGAGTCTGGCCACTGGCCTATACGCACTAACCAACTACGCGGGAAAGATATGGGCACTCGACATCGTGGTATCAGCTGAAGCCTTCTAGACGTCAGTGACTGAGCGGGACGCGCAGGGTTGGACTGGAACGCCTATCCTTGTATAAGGAAGGCTAGGTCTTCTCATCGGCCGCGTACACAACGTGCAGGTGTGCAATGGGCGATGGGCCCAGACCCCTGCGCGCATAGGATTTAGACCGGCGTGCTGACCTCTCTGTTAGGCCTAGGTGGGGCTGCGACGTGTTGATCTTCCGAGGCCGGGCATGACCCAGGAAAGTGTGTCCGGCCAAATGGGATCGAGCGTGTTGGGTTATGTGGTGCACCCTTGCAGGGAAGTTAATCTATTCGAATAGCCGTGATCTTCGGTAATAGGACGACTTGGAGTTGTACCTTGACCTTATGACAACTAGAACCGAATACTTAATAAAACACACCCAGACAAGTTCCACAGACAATCCGGTGATCGCTTTTCCACAGGGCGGCGAGGGGAGGATCGCCGGGTAGGATTATGCTACGCGATGCTACTTGGAGGACTTCAGTCTATTCTCTTCTACATGTTGTAAGACGGAGGCTGCCAAAAGCGTAGTCTTCGATAGGACTAGCTATCCCCCTCTTATTCTGGCATTCTGCAGTTCAGTCCACTGATATGGCCTCCTTACACATTTACCCATGCATATGTAGTGTAGCTCCTTGCTTGCGAGTACTTTGGATGAGTACTCACGGTTGCTTTGCTCCCTCTTTTCCCCCATTTTCCTCTTCTACTCGGATGCCGCAACCAGACGTTTGAGCCCAGGATCCAGACGCCACCATCGATGACGACTACTACTCTGGAGGTACCTACTACTACGTGCAGGCCGCTGACGACGACCAGGAGTAGTTTAGGAGGATCCCAGGCAGGAGGCCCGCGCCTCTTTCGATTTGTATCCCAGTTTGTGCTAGCCATCTTATGGCAACTTGTTTACTTATGTCTGTACTCAGATATTGTTGCTTCCGCTGACTCGCCTATGATCGAGCACTTGTATTCGAGCCCTCAAGGCCCCTGTCTTGTATTATGTTTCTTGTATGACTTATTTTACTTTTAGAGTTGTGTTGTGATATCTTCCCGTGAGTCCCTGATCTTGATCGTACACGTTTGCGTGCATGATTAGTGTACGATTGAATCGGGGGCGTCACAAGTTGGTATTAGAGCCGACTTCCTGTAGGAGTCCCCCTTCCACACTCCTTGGCCGAAGTCGAGTCTAGTCACTACAAAACTTTTACTAACATGGCTATGTGCCTTACGGGCCCACGTCACCATTGGGTGGTATTAGGATCTTTTACTCCTCGACCTTTACTCTGGGGCTCTGAACTCTCTCATACTCGGGTTAAATGAAATTACTAACTCTAACATTAGGATCCCGTTACCACGTTCACCCCAAAGTTGGATAAGCCATAGTTATTCTGTAGGACAGTATTTTGAATAGTGCCCACATTGTCATTTGACTCCATTGAAACATCTTTGATTTCAGATGGAACCCACGAGGCAGGTCGTGCGCCACACGGCGGCCATTGGTGCCTCAGGATCACCTGTTGTGCTAGCTGAGATGATGACCTATCTGGGTTATCGCTGGCACCCTGAGTACACCATGTACAAGGAGTTCCAGGACTTTAACCAGGAGCAGTACCATGCCATCGTCCACCTCTACTCTCGGGAGTATGACTCCACTACTGTGCTTCACACCGCTCATGGTGTTGGAGTGACCATTGAGATGGCAGTCCACGATGCTGCTCATGCTGCTCTAACACGTCTTCGTGGAGAGTATCGGGCGTTGGACACTTCCCCTTTCAGGCACATTCCTATCGCATATGACGTTGGTCCGGAGGGATACTACACCGCTGCCTACTCCACCGTCACCCGAGAGCCCTTCCACCATCAGAACCTGGTTCTGCATGCTGATGGGCTGGACCGAGCTAACAGAGCTCTTCGCCACGAGTTGTACACCACTCGTTAGCACCTCTACAGGGCTCTGACAGCTGTTGCACCCCTTTGTCCGATCTGGACAGCTGCCGCGTTCTGCGATCTACCCAGCCAGGACCGTGATGCCCCATGGTGTGAGTTGGCTAGAGGTGGGAGGCTACTCTCCCACACTTGGTCCTCTTCTGCCACCTGAGCGTCGAGTTCTACACCAGAGTATCCGCGGCCCCCAGGCCGCTGATGTGGAGGACTATCCGTTGCCTCACTACCAGCTGTCAAGCTACGACTACCTTCACAGTACCTCCTGGGACTGACGTAGTCTTGCTTATTAGTATTAGATGCATTCGCCGCGAGCCTGCGTGCCGCCTATGATGACTTAGTCTATGTATTGAACTCTGTGTATTGAACTCTATGCCCGACCCATTTTGTAAGTTGTGCCGACTACTATGTAGTATGTGTCGTGCTCCTTTCATTATGCATGTTCCATCATGAATGATTCTTGTCTATGCAATTTTCTCAATGCTGAACTACCCCTGTTATATATTAGCAGGATGGTTAGACCAGGTGGTCGTGGTCGTGGCAGCAATGCCCCACCACCTCCTGAGTACATGGCTAGTATGATCCAATAGCTCGAATGAATCGCCAGTTCATGGAGAATATGATGGCTCAGTTCCCTCACCCCAATGTGAACCAGCAGCCAGCCCAAGTGACTCTGCAGGATTTCATGTGCCTCAACCCAACTGTGTACCGTAGCTCAACTCAGCCGCTGGATGCTGATGACGGGCTCCGTGACATCACCTATGAGATGGAGTCTGCTGATGTAGCCCCTGCCCGCTATGTCATCTTTACTTCCTTCTTTCTGAAGGGACCCACAGCTCAATGGTGGGACAGCCACAGGCGTACTCTGCCAGCTAGAACAATCATCTCCTGGCCAGACTTCCAAGCTGCCTTTCGTGCCTGCTTCATTCCTCAGGGGATCATGGACAGGAAGAAGCGTGAGTTCCGCAACCTCACCCAGGGCAACAAAACTGTGGAAGCTTATCAACGGGAGTTTCTGGACTTATCCCGCTATGCTGAAGAAGACATTGCAACTGATGCTCGCAGACAGGAGAAGTTCCGCGATGGACTACAAGCTGACATCAAGCTCGCATTGCTAGTGCATGACTTTGCCGATTTCGCCACCTTGGTGAACAAGGCCATCAATGTCGAGACTGGTCTGCAGGAACACCAGAGCTCTCATAGGCGCAACCGTAAAACGAGCTCATCTTCGGGCCCGCCCTCGCAGAAGCGTAGAATCTGGATTCCCAACAGCGTGTACCATCCAACTGCACCTGCTCCAAGGCAGACCTATGCTGCACCTCGTCTGCCGCCACCACCAACTAAGCAGCCAAGGCTTCCAGCTCCACCTCCCCGAGCTCTTGTTCCCACTCCCAATAATGGTCTGTGCTTCTGGTGTGGTCAGTCAGGAAACTGTGCTAGGGAATGCAACCAGAACCAGAATCAACTGGCCCTTCCAGCTGCTGGCCGTGGTAACAACCAGGCCCGCAACAACAATGCCAAGCCTTATGGTCATGTTCATGCCAACCACACTGATCTCAATGAAGCTCAAGACCACCATGCTACCGTGATGGGTACTCTTCTTGTAAATTCTGTACCAACATCCGTTTTATTTGATACAGGCGCATCACATTCATTCATGTCAGAAGATTTTGCATACAAGCATGACCTTAAATGTGAGGTCATAAACACTCCACTAGTGGTAAAAACCCCCGCCAGCCAGTGTCAAACCTCTATGGTTAGTCACAACGTCCCCGTGGAAATCGAAGGGTTGGAATTTTATGCCTCTCCCATTATCCTGAAGTCGTTTAACATCGACCTCATTCTGGGTATGGATTGGTTAAAAGCGCATACTGCTTCTATAGTTTGCGCCACTAAGACCGTCCATCT
This sequence comes from Triticum dicoccoides, assembly GCF_002162155.2. Classification (NCBI taxonomy): domain Eukaryota; kingdom Viridiplantae; phylum Streptophyta; class Magnoliopsida; order Poales; family Poaceae; genus Triticum; species Triticum dicoccoides. Next base: position 581,424,456 of record NC_041387.1, read on the forward strand.
GCTACACCCTTCAGATGAAATAATTAGCTACAATGCTCGTCTGGTTCAGAATGATGAGGCAAGGCTTTATGCCTTGAATGTGTTGAACGCTACACCACTCGAGGGCATTGAAAACATTCCCGTCATTCACGATTTCCAAGACATCTTTCCTGAAGAACTTCTAGGGATTCCCCCTGCTAGAGCTGTCAAATTCGTCATCGACTTGAAACCAGGCACCACTCCTATAGCCAAACGACCCTACAAGATGCCGCCGCATGAACTCATTGAGCTTAAGGAGGAAATCGACAAGTCTCTATGAAGTGGTTTCATTCGCCCAAGTTGCTCTCCTTGGGGAGCACCTTCTCTCTTTGTCAAGAAGAAGGATTGGATAAACCGATTGGTCCAAGACTACCGTCCTATTAACCAGGCTACCATACAGAACAAATATCCTCTTCCTCGGATCAATGATCTGTATGATAAACTGGCTGGTTTGTCAGTGTTCTCTAAACTCGACTTGAGGTTGGGTTACCACCAGATCCGTGTTCGTGAAGAAGATACCCCGAAGACCGCATTTGTGACTCGCTATGGTTCATACGAGTACACCGTCATGTCTTTTGGATTAACCAATGCTCCAGCCACCTTCTCTCGTCTGATGAACTACATCTTCATGGAAAACCTCGACAAGTTTGTCGTGGTTTATCTGGATGATATCCTTGTATATTCCAAGAATGAAGAAGAACATGCTGAACATCTTCATCTTGTTCTGGAAAAGCTTAGAGAGCATCAACTCTATGCCAAGTTCTCCAAATGTGAATTCTGGCTACCCGAAGTAACCTATCTTGGGCATGTCATCTCTAAGGATGGTATTGCCGTCAACCCTGAATGAGTTTAGGCTATTCACGATTGGACTCCTCCGAAGAATGTCAAGCAAGTCAGAAGTTTTCTCGGACTCGCCAGCTATTGCCGTCGATTCGTCGAGAACTTCTCCAAGATCGCTAGACCTCTAACTAACCTACTTCATAAGGGAGTCAAGTTTGAGTGGATAGAAAAGTCTCAGGAAAGTTTCCAGGCGCTCAAAGACAAGTTGACTTCTGCCCCAGTGCTTGCTCCTCCAGATACTAAGAAGGACTTTGTCATTTATTGTGATGCTTCACGCAAAGGCTTAGGCGCTGTCCTAATGCAAGACCGCAAAGTGATTGCTTATGCCTCTCGTCAATTGCGCCCTCACGAAGAGAACTATCCAGTTCACGACCTCGAGCTTGCTGCTGTTATCCATGCACTGAAATAGTGGCGACATTACCTTCTCGGTAATCGTTGCGAGATCTTCACCGACCACCAAAGTCTGAAGTATCTGTTTACTCAACCAGACCTGAACCTCCGACAACAGAGATGGATGGAGATTGTTGCAGATTTTAACTTGGGTATTTCGTACACCCCGGGCAAGGCTAATGTAATGGCTGATGCCTTGAGTCACAAGTCATATTGCAACCACCTCCAGGTTCACAAAGTTCAACCCTCGCTTGTTGAAGAATTCAGGAAGCTGAACCTCCATATTGTTCCTCCTGGTGCTCTCACCCCCCTCCTCCTGAGAGCCGCAAAATGAACCTCCATGTTGTTTCCCAGGGTTCTCTCAATACCCTGGTTGCTATACCAGATCTTGTGGAAAGCATCAAGACGCTGCAGAAGTATGACTCTCAAGCCCACAAGATTAAGCGCTACCTTGAAGAAGGAAAGCCCTCGTTCTTCACTGTTGATGATACTGGCACTTTGTTCTTTAAAGGTCGCCTAGTGGTCCCTTCAAAAGATAACCTGGATATGACTCAAGAGGTTATGAAAGAAGCTCATGATACACCTTTGTCTATTCATCCCGGTAGCACCAAGATGTACCAAGACATTCACTAGAGATTCTGGTGGTCTAATATGAAGCAAGACATTGCTCGTTATGTTGCTGAGTGCGACGTTTGTTGTCGTATCAAAGCAGAGCATCAACGGCATGCTGGAACTCTGCAACCTATCTCTATTCCTGAATGGAAATGGGACCATGTTGAAATGGACTTCATCACTGGATTCCCCAAATCACATAAAGGTAATGATGCTATTCTTGTCGTCATTGACCGGCTTTCCAAAGTTGCGCATTTTCTGGCTATCAAAGAGACTATCACTACTAGTCAGCTGGCAACCCTCTACATGTCCAGAATTGTCTCATTACACGGTATTCCACTGGTTATTAGTTCAGACCGTGGCAGTTTATTCACTTCAAGATTCTGGGCAAGTTTCCAAGAAGCTATGGGGACTCATCTGTCTTTCAGCACTGCTTTTCATCCTCAGTCGCAAGGGCAAGTTCAATGTGTCAACCAAGTTCTTGAAGACATGCTTCAAGCTTGTGTTATTTCCTTCGGCAAGAAATGGGAGGAATCTCTCCCGTATGCTGAGTTCTCTTATAATAATAACTATCAAGCTAGTCTGAAGATGACCCCCTTTGAAGTGTTATGTGGACGAAAGTGCCGAACCCCTCTGAACTAGTCAGAAGATGGGGAACGTCCACTCTTCGGTCCGGATATTATCCAACATGCCAAAGAACAAGTTCGCATTATTCGCGAGAATCTCATGACTGCTTAGTCACATCAGAAGAGTCAGTATGACCGTCATCATTAAGACATGGTCTATCAACCTGGCGAGAAGGCCTATCTTCGAGTTACACCAATGAAGGGTGCTCACCGCTTCGGGATCAATGGCAAGCTAGCTCCTCGCTATATTGGCCGCATGATCCAAACAACTTCACTCCAAGAGAAGAAGTGGACAATCCATTCAATCACCCTATTGTATTCATTCTTCAAGCTTCTATGCCTCCCGAAGAGCTTGCACACTTGCGCCCATTCACTCTTTTAAAAGATGCATGGGAACACATGTCTCTTTGTACAAGGGAAGCTCGAGCATTCAACGCTCCAACTTTGAAGTGATCCTTGATGAGGACGATGAGTTTGTGACGAATGGTGATGAGGATCCTCGTGAGCTCAACCGGAGATTGACTATCTCAATCCGAGATCACAGGAGCAAGGATATGGATGATAATTGGATCAAGCACAAGTTTCTCAAGACAATCATGCCTTACAACAAGGTCATGTGATCAGTGATCCGTCAAAGACCGAACTTCCACACCTTGTCCTCAAGTGTTGTTTTGGATGAATTAATTGTTATGAATATCTTAAACAAGACCTCCGATAATGCACTTGCGCATGCTCAACGTTCAAAGAAGCCCAACCTTGCCTCGAAGGCCATACCGGAATAATAAGAGGAGCAATAAGAGGGCTTCCCCAAAGACACCAAATATGCTTACCATGAGCACATGGCTCTTGCGTCAAGACAATTTTTGGGCAAACAAAGAGACTCAAGGCCCAAATTCTCCAAGAACAACTCAAGTGGCTCCAAGGGCAAGCAACGTGTGAGAACTTGCTATGATTGTGGCAATGTGAGTCACTTAATGGTGGATTTCCCCTACAAGAAGAGGGAAGACAATAGTGGCAAGCTTATCCACAAAGACAAGGACAAGTCCTTCCCCAACAAGAGCAACTTCACGAAGAAGATGCCACAAAAGGGGTTGGTGGCGCAGGAAGAGTAAATCTCTGATGATGATGATGATGCAAGTGGTGAAGGTATGGCAACGACCTTTGTGGCCATTGCTACCACTTCCCCAATCTTGGTGTCTCTCTTTGACGCCCCAACAAGAATCTCATCTCCAAGTGCCTCATGGGAAAAGGCATCAACAAGGTAACCTCCAACATCAAACTTCCATCACTACTAATCCCTATTTGTTGGATTGTGTGGATGAAAATGAGGAGGTAAAAGTGGATGAAGATGAGTTCAGCAAGTTCTTGGGTAAGCTCAAAGGTGAGACCAAGAAGCGCTTTGTTGCTCTCTTGGAACAACTTTGTCATGCCCAACATGCGATCCTATCTGAGAGGAACTCGAAGGTCCCACCAAGGATAGAGCCGCATATTGAAGACGCTTTTGCAAGGTGGATATCATTACATCGTACCTGCAACTGCTGTTGTATTAATCTATGAGCCACAAGGACTCAGCAATCCCATTACCATGGGTATCAAGACTAGCAAAGCTTAATGGGTATGGAATGGATAAGTGGTGAGGTTGCAGCAAGAGACTAAGCATTGTATGGTGGTGAAAGCACAAGTGCTCCCTGGGTGATTTTGGTAATTAATGTCAACATATCTCTTGTTGGACTAATATTTCTACCTAGTATATTTCAGATAAGTTCAACATTGGAGTGGCATGGACATGGACAAGAGTATGTGGAACCCCTTCAAGATGCTAAGGATAAATATTGGCAAAAGATCAAGACTCTACATTTTCATTTTAGTGATCCAAGATCACATTGAGTCCATAGGAAAGCCAATACTATTAAAATGGGATGAGGTGTTTCTTAATGGCTTGCTTGCTCGAAGTGCTTAGTGATATGCTCCAAAACCCTTAGCCACTTTCTCATTTCCACATATGTCCTAAACCCAAAAGTCAAACTCGGCCCCACTGATTTGATATATCCGGCCCCACCGAGTTCATTTGACATAGCCACTGCCACAAACCCTAATTAGTTCGGTCTCATTGATGGGATCTCGGTCTCACCAAGATGGGCTTGCAAACTTCCTGTTACCTGTTGCAACAATTTTGGTCTCACCGAGTTTGTGCAGTCGGTCCCATCGAGTTTGCTTGACCAATCCTTACACTACCAAAAAAAGACACATCCGTGACATTTTGGGCCGAATGAAATGTTTTTCTGTCATACTTATGACACTTCTATGACGATCATTGTGACAAAACCCGGTATCATCATAGACGTGGTGAGCTCCTACTTCTATCACAAAAAATCATGACAAAAAATGGGCTTTTCGTCCTGGGCGGGCCGGAGACGCAGCTGCATGACATTCTTTGGGCCGTCATGAAAAAACCGTGGTATAAGCGAGGGCGAGGAAAATTTCGGGGAGTTCCCGGTTACGGTGGGTGGTCGGGGGCCGAGCGATGTGCGTTTCTCTCGTACTCGTACGCGTGTGGGTGCGAGGCATTGGGCTCTAACTGAACCCGAGCGAGGCATTCGCCTACTGAACCCGAGCGATTGCACTGCAGGCTACGCGTTACTGAACCCGAGCGATCGAACGATTCCTTCGCTACTATTGCTAACAGAAGCCGATCAATGCTGCCTCTGGATGAACTATGAGCATTGTTGAGGGGGGGGGGTTGGATGAACAGTTCCCAGTGGGGGTTGGATGAACAGGACCCCGATCAATCGAGCCGGTTGGGTGTGGATGAACAGGACCCCGTGGAGGGCTGGATGAACATGACCCCGTGAAGGGCTGTATGAACAGTAGCCGGTTGAGGGTTGGTTGAACAGTAGCCGGTGGAGGGCTGGATGAATAGTATCCTGTGAAGGGGTGGTTGAACAGGACCCCGTGGAGAGGGCTGGTTGAATAGTAGCCGGCGGAGGAGCGCGTGGTGGAGGCTAGATGAACAGGAGCCCTTGGATGAACAGTCGCAGGTGGAGGCTGATTAGGTCAACGGTGGATGAACAGTAGCCCGTGGAGGCTCGAGGAGGTCGATGGTGGAGATGAACAGTATCTCGTGGAGTCCCGTTTTGCGGTACGCCACACCCCTCCCGATGAACAGGACCCCCGTTTTGACCGTAGCGCTCCAACACAAGTCCGTTTCCTCCGTTTTGTGGTACGCCACACCCCTCCCAATCAACAAGACCCCGTTTTGACTGTAGGAGGTCCAACAGAAGTCTGTTTTCTCTGTTTTATAGTACGCCAGACCCCTCCCGACGAACAGGATCCCGTTTCGAGCGTGGCTGGTCAAACACAAGGCCGTTTCCTCTGTTCTGCGGTTTGCCAGGCCTCATTTCCATAGGTTGTTCCGTCCAAGCCCTCCCGATGAACACGGCGACGCATTCCATTCCGACCCAGCCGGTTGGCTTCCCATGAACACGACGACAACACAATTTCTCTGTTACGACCCAGCCATGTACACGAGCCCTGGCCGTACGTATGCACGAGTAGGCATTCGAGACCCCGCCCGTATGTACGTACATGGCCGTATTTTCTTTCTTGCACCCTGGCCGCTGTACATACGTGTACATGCTACATGCGCGCCTCTACTACAACACGTGCGTGCCTCTACATCGACGAGTATGTATTACACATTCATGACCAGAATGACAACGCTACGTACGCTTCGACCAGGTGGGTCCCGACTGTCAGGCACTTCCTTGAGTGCGAAGATTGATACGTCTCAACGTATCTATAATTTTTGATTGTTCCATGCTATTATATTACCCGTTTTGGATGTTTGTGGGCTTTACTTTACACTTTTATATCATTTTTGGGACTAACCTACTAACCGGAGGCCCAGCCTGAATTGCTGTTTTTTTGGCTATTTTAGTGTTTTGAAGAAAAGTAATATCAAACGGAGTCCAAACGGAATGAAACCTTTGGGAGTGATCTTTTTGGAACAAACATGATCCAGAGGACTTGGAGTGGAAGTCAAGAAACAAGCGAGGCGGCCACAAGGGTGCCCGGCACGCCCCTAGGGCTGGGTGCGCCCCCCAACCTCGTGGGCCCCTCGATTGTCCACCGACGTACTCCTTCCTCCTATATATACCCATGTACCCCGAAACCATCAAGGGCGACCACAAAAAACTATTTCCACCACCGTAACCTTCTGTATCTACGAGATCCCATCTTGGAGCCGTCGCCGGTGCTCTGCCGAAGGGGGAATCCACCATGGAGGGCCTCTACATCATCTCGAAGGCCTCCCCGATGAGTTATGAGTAGTTTACCATAGACCTCCGGGTCCATAGTTATTAGCTAGATGGCTTCTTCTCTCTCTTTGATTCTCAATACAAAGTTCTCCTTTCCTCTTCTTGGAGATCTATTTGATGTAACTCTTTTTGCGATGTGTTTGTCGAGATCCGATGAATTGTGGGTTTATGATCAAGTTTATCTTTGAGAAATATTTGAATCTCCTCTGAATTCTTTTATGTGTGATTAAGTTATCTTTGCAAGTCTCTTCGAATTATCAGTTTGGTTTGGCCTACTAGATTGATCTTTCTTGCAATGGGAGAAATGCTTAGCTTTGGGTTCAATCTTGCGGTGTCTTTTCCTAGTGACAACAGGGGCAGCAAGGCACGTATTGTATTGTTGCCATCGAGGATAAAAAGATGGGGTTTATATCATATTGCATGAGTTTATCCCTCTACATCATGTCATCTTTCTTAATGCATTACTCTGTTCTTCATGAACTTAATAGTCTAGATGCAGGCAGGAGTCAGTCGATGTGTGGAGTAATAGTAGTAGATGCAGAATCGTTTTGGTCTACTTGTCACGGACGTGATGCCTATATACATGATTATGCCTAGATAATCTCATAACTATCCGCTTTTCTATCAATTGCTCGACAGTAATTTGTTCACCCACCGTAATAATTATGCTATCTTGAGAGAAGCCACTAGTGAAACCTATGGCCCTCGGGTCTATCTCTTACCATATAAGCTTTCAATCTACTTTTATTTGCATCTTTACTTTTCCAATATATATCATAAAATACCAAAAATATATTTATCTTATCATATTTCCTCTATCAGATCTCACTTTGGCAAGTGGCCTTGAAGGGATTGACAACCCCTTTATTGCGTTGGTTGCGAGTTCTTGTTTGCTTGTGTAGGTGTGTGGGACTTGTGAGGAGCCTCCTGCTGGATTGATACCTTGGTTCTCAAAAACTGAGGGAAATACTTACGCTACTGTGCTGCATCACCCTTTCCTCTTCAAGAAAAACCAACGCAAGCTCAAGACGTAGCAAAGATGTAGCTAGTGGGTCCCAGCAGTCAGGGGGTGAATCATTTTTTTGCCCGTAATATGGACGCACTTCCTTGCGTGTGAAGATGTAGCTGGTGGGTCCCAGCAGTCAGGGGGAAACATTTTTTTTGCAAAATACGGTGGCCCGTCTGGTGGGTCCCTGCTGCCAGGTGGAGGAATAATTATTTTGCGTGTAATAAGGAGGCACTTCCTTGCTGCTGCCATGGACCCAGCTGTGAGCCTCTCCACGTACAATACCCTTCCGATGGAAGTCATTCCTTGACCACGTTGACCACGCCGCGCCAAGATCACCAGGGCGGTGGATGATGACGAGGCCTAGGAAGGGGACGACACGGAGCCGGGGAAGACGCGGCAGTGGAAGCCCGCGCGGAGAGTAGTACGAGGTTTCACTGGTTCGGCTGCGGTGTGAGGCTGCTGTCGCCACAGAATAACAGGGGGTGTGGGTTAGTAGAGGGATGGCCTGGCCAGCGGTGGGAGTAGTAGGGGGCGGTGAGGCCTCCGCGGCATCACAACCGGCCACGGGAGGTAGGAGCACGCGGCACGACTGGCGCTGCTTTGGCCGTCTGGAGCAAGAAGACCAAAGGTTGAAGAAGCACTACAGTCATTGGATGGACATCGTACGGTCACTGCAGCTAGAAGCATTTATATTGACTAAGTTGACAAAGCCCTTGGTACGCGTCAACTTAGTAGGCCCATAGGCCAACCTCCGAAACGGTGTGCTCCAGATGTCGGGGGGAGGAATCATTTTTTGGGTAGCTGAAGCAAGAATATCCGAGATTGAAGAAGAAGCACGACATCCGTTGGATGGACATCCAACGGCCAAAACTGCTAGAACCGTGTGTTGACTATAAGTTGACAAAGCCTTGCATATGTGTCAACTTAGTTTTTTTAGGGGACACGTCAACTTAGAAGGCCCACAAGTGTGTGGCAGAGAATATATAGCCCATTTGTGATTTGTAAGAATGTACATCCCATTTCTGAATTCTAATGGAATTTACTACAGCCCATTTACAGTTTTATAAAAGTATAGCCCATTTTCTAGCTAGGACAACGATTAATTATTTCAACCAATCGCTCAAATAGAAATAAAAAAAATCCCAAATTTTGATGGGATCCAAAATATTTTTATCCGAAATTTCTAGTCAGATTAAATATAATTTCAAAATAAAGTTGTATTACGTTAAAATCCAACGAAATATTGCGCGTGCAACAAGTAATGAAATTAAAATTTTCAGATTCCAATAATAATATATTTTTTAAACTAATTACGCGTTTGGTGCATTTTTTATAGTTACTGCCCAGTTATTATAATCACATCTCATTTATTATTTCTTAAAATCAATTTTCTTATTAATCCTAATGCATACCTCATAGGAAAGTTTGCAGCCCAGCAGGGCGGAGAATAACAAGTTGACCCAGATATTGTGTACAACTATCGTCCCAGTTGCATTGCTGATGTTGAAAAAAAGGCCTGTGTAGTATAGTACAACCTAACATGGCTACTCATCCCACATTCAGCGACGCTAGAAAGGCCCAAACAAGGCTTCTATACAACCTTTTGAAGTCACTGAGCTCAATTAATAACTTAAGAAAAAAGTTAGATTACAGTGGAACCTAATTAAAAGCTGTCACGACCAAAGAAATAATTCAACGGGTCCCACTTGTGCATGTGTGCATGTGTGCATGCGCGCGCGCGTGTGCGTGTGTGACCCATCGGTCGATGCTCGTAAATACATATTTCAGTCATATGCATTGCTGATGCTCAGTAAAAACTTATATAGTTGACACAATCATATAGAACATCATAGCACACTAAACTTGCATACAAAAATTTCACGCAGGCGGCACAATCAGGATGGAAGCAGTGGATCGCTACGGGTAGGGCTATGTTGAAACCAACGAACTCGTACATAATGGTTCATCATCTTTATCAATGACAGGGAAATATCTTGAATGTTGTGCAAAGAAAATAAATAGACAACACAATAAGTTCTGCTAGCACATTAAGTTGACGTACAACCCTTTCTAAAAAAAGTTCAGGTACAAAATTAGAACATGTCACAATCAAATGTACTGGCACATCAGTGCTTCACACCCACAGCTCGGATTTAACTAGCATCTGACAAGATTCAGTTGTTACCTCAAATTAGAGCACATCCAGGCAGCCAACCCTGCCTCTTCTCCCAAAGAAGCAGTGGCTTCTGCCACGCGATGGAGTAGGCCCCATGCCATTCATCATTCCGAGCAACATGGGGAAAGTCTGACATTGACTCCTATAATGGACGTCATCGACGGACCCTGGCACCAGCGGCAGCGGCAGGACTTCGATTGATGGATTGACCACTTCTTCGACATGCACGAACACTCGATATAGGTACATCCCTAACGTGGTCCGCGGCGGCCTTGGTGGCGACGAATAGTACAACCCCGGTTCCTGCACCGGTATCTCAACACCAATCACCTTCGGTATGGTGGATAGCTTCTTCATCCATGCCATAATCGTCAGAGCCCAGCTATCTGGAAGAACAAACATACTTACGAGCTCACCTCCAAGGTCATTGATAAGCTCATTCATGGACTTGCTGTTCCAAGCATGTCGAGGCATGCCGTGGAAGGTAATCTTTGTTAAAAACTCAAGCTCAGAGGGCACCGAGCCCCATCCTAGGTGCCACCGATCAGAGCTCACCAACGCGCCATCGCAGAACAAACACCGGGAAGATTTGAACACACGGCTGCAGTCGAAAGTTGTCCGGAACCTGACGAAGAATCAGCCGATGGTGGATAGACTTCGACGAGCAAGTCACTTATTTGGATGCCGTGCGCAATGCCAAGAGCTTTGACAAGGTCGTTCGGTGAGACGGGAGGCTGGTCGCCATTGATGGTTACCATCAGCACTTTGCCGGCAAACTGGTCGTCAAGCGCCACCATGCCACTGTTGAGCGACAGCATGCAACGACCGAAGGCAGGACGGACCTCAGGAGCTCCGGCTCGGAGATTTGCGTTGACCGGCGACATGATAGTGTGCTTGAGTACAGGGAGTACATGAGGGGGATTTGGGGGAACTAGAGTAGGAATCGAGATTCCAGAGGTGGAGGAGGGGCGGGAGATTGGGGATGAAAAGGTAGCATGAACTTCGAACACGCTCCAATATGCTCTCGGCACGCAAGCGCACGAAAACACCGATGGCGCCCACATGTTGGCCTAAGAGTCCTTATTCTTTCTTTTTTGGAGAGCCCAACCTTTTTTTTGAGGATCTTTTGAGAGCCCGACCTGAGAGTCATAATTGAACTGTTTGGCATTGTGTTACTACTCGGCCCATATTCAACGACACCTCACTGGCCCAAACAAGTGTACATCATTGAGAAGACACTGAGCTCAGATTATAAGTTAAAAAAAGGAGATATACTCTGAACACTGGAGAATGGTGATGCCATCATTTAGACCACCAGTAGTTCGAGACAATAAACAGTTCGAAACAACGATATATACAACATTCAAACACTGACTAGTGACTACTACTGACATAAACAACAAGACATGATAGTTTATAAGAAGTCTTGCTACACCACCAAAACGCACCCATCTGCAGCGCTCAGACTCTCGTGATCCAGACGAGAATGACATTCTAAACAGAGGCAACTATTACATAGTAAGAGTGACATAGACGAGGATGACCAAATGACAAGGAATATGCATAACAAAAGAGAGAACTACCCATCCAGAACAAGCAGCAAAGACAAACAAGTCATTTGAAGAGGGATGATCCAACACCATCATTTTTTGCAGCCCCGCTTCAGCGACCAGTGATCCGTAGACACCAGTATTCCACCCTTTCGATGCAACAACCCAATTACCTATCAACCTGAAGGCTTGAACCACATCACTGCCTGTCGTAATTGAGACATCCAAGGATCAAAGTTAATCCGGATGCCTTTTTCATTCTCACCTTCTTTTGGCTGCAGGCTGTATCATTGACAATCAGGGGAGTTTGCTCCCGAACTCCTAGGGCTCGCCGTGTAGACACAGTTTTCCATAGCAAACAGAGTCTCTCTGCCATCAAGGTCCTTGACAGTGGTGATCTCTTGGTTAATTGGATAATTGAGTCCGAAAAGCAGAGAGTGTGAACCAAGGCTGTTTACCCGCCTCCAACTCAAAAATCCTGAAGGCCCCAACAAGCCGGTATCCTGCTCATAGACGTAACAACGAATGTCCGGATACTCACGTATTTCATGCTGCTTGTATATAGTGGGGTTTTTTGCAATATAACTTTTCTGGCTCATGTGTCCGAATGATCATCAGTCTTTTGTCGTCGTCTGATCGAGCGAGGAACCAGTTGTGCTTCCCTATTTTTGGCAAAGGTGGTGTGATTACAAAGGGCAGTAATTGTAGGGACACTGCATCATATCAAAAAGGACAGACATTGTTAATGTAAGATCAACATTGTTCATAGTATGAGTAGGATGATGCAAGAAACAACATTGATATGTCCCTGTTGGAACTGGGAAGAAAATACAGGAAAATGTATACTGGGTTCGAAAATATAGAAGTTCCATGCATGGTTATACTCATGTTATCTCGCAATCGATTCTTCACAGGAAACTACCATGTCATGCATGTTATGTAATAATGTTCTGTCCTCACAAACAAAATCTTCAAGGTAACTAAGAGACCATGCATTGTTATATACTCGTGTTCTGTGGGCAAATTTTTTGTGAGGATATTATTCTAGCCATTGATTGCTGAAGGGCGAATATAGGTATGTACACATGGCAAGCATTACATGATTTCACTACTTCCAAATATAGAGTTCTCCATATGCACATTTACTTCCCTAATGTATGGTTAGATGAAACCAATAGTGTGGTGCATGTTTCTACATCATGAAAATGAGGAAAGTAACATGGCCATTGATACACACCCATATTTAGTAGTAGTATATAGATTACTGTAAAATAAGGAGAATATCCATATATTCCTAACCGTTTGATTATTCAGGGGTACAAATTGGCTGTAATGACATGGTCACAATCACATGAATTAACTCATTCCAAATATAGCCGATTTACGGCATCTCTAATACATTGCCATAGTTCTACTCAAATTCTGCTCAAACAGGGATATGCCAATCATCACAAAAAGTTCAAACAGTGTCATGGCGTCATCATTAACATGAGATGGAAACAACTTACACGCGCCATCCCAGCAATACGTGGTGCCATCTACTTTGTCGATCACGTAGATGATGCCATTGTGTTCAATAGCATCACAGAAGTGTGTATCAGCTTTGACGATGATCCACTGTGAGCTGAGTTGTCTCCAACTAAAGAAGGCACCGGCGTAAAGATAGGTGTCGGTGTCAAAACCGGCGGATCTCGGGTAGGGGGTCTCGAACTGTGCGTCTAGGCGGATGGAAACAGGAGACACGGGACACGATGTTTTTACCCAGGTTCGGGCCCTCTCGATGGAGGTAAAACCCTACTCCTGCTTGATTAATATTGATGATATGGGTAGTACAAGAGTAGATCTACCACGAGATCGGAGTGGCTAAACCCTAGAAGCTAGCCTATGGTATGATTGTTGTTCGTCCTACGGACTAAAACTCTCCGGTTTATATAGACATCGGAGAGGGCTAGGGTTACACAGAGTCGGTTACAATGGGAGGAGATCTTCATATCGTATCGCCAAGCTTGCCTTCCACGCCAAGGAAAGTCCCATCCGGACACGGGACGGAGTCTTCAATATTGTATCTTCATAGTCCGGGAGTCCGGCCAAAGGTCTTAGTCCGGCCATCCGGGCAGCCCCTAATCCAGGACTCCCTCAGTAGCCCCTGAACCAAGCTTCAATGACGACGAGTTCGGCGCGCAAGTTGTCTTTGACATTGCAAGGCGGGTTCCTCCTCCGAATATTTCATAGAAGATGTTTGAACACCAGGGTAGTGTCCGGCTCTGCAAAATAAATCCCACATTCCTTCGTAGAGAGAATAATATTTGTATCAATCGGATCTACTGACGTATTCCATGGCGTGACATCATGCCACAGCCAGGCTCTTTATTCATTTTGTAGTTCCACCTCAGCGCGTTTAGCGAGGCGGTTTTCTTGGCACGTCTTGTCAAAGCAGAGATCGTGTCCCCTTATTCCGGGATTCTCATTAATACGGGCGTGGGTAACCCAACCGTGACTTAGGTATGACTCCCTAATTAAAAGTGAGTCTCAAACGGTTACGGGGAGGGCTCTTGGTATTGACCTCCTTTATAAAGGAACCAAGGCCCGACTCCCTTATTCTTTAAACCAATCAAATCCGCCCCTCGCTTGGAGTTCCAACACCCAAAGCTCTAGTTTTAGGCGCTTCGGACCTTCAAAGATGTCCGGCTCCGACCCTCAAGGCCGGTGGATGCCTTCCTCCATTACGGAAGAAGATGTGCGAAAGCTAAGAGATGCCAGGTATCTAACCGGCGAAATCTCGCATAGACTGCCTACTCAAGGGCAAGCTGTTCCCGCTCCCCAGCCTGGTGAAAGCGTGGTGTTCGCATCTCACTTCCTTCGGGGACTAGGCTTCTCGATCAATCCCTTTGTGAGGGGGCTTATGTTTTACTACGGGCTGGAGTTCCACGACCTAGCTCCGGAGTCCATCCTCCAGATCATCATTCATTGTCGTGTGCGAGGCCTTCCTCCATATCACCCCTCACTTCGGATTGTGGTTAAAAACTTTCAAAGTGGAATCGAAACTGATCGAGGGGCAGCACGCTGAGTGCGGAGGGGCTATAATAAGCAAGATGGACGGCGCTCCATGGCCCGAAGGCTCTTTTCAAGAGGAGCTCGACTTATGGCAACGGGACTGGTTTTACATCACAGCCCCTAGGGGCACCACATGGGTGGCACCGCCTACTTTTTGCTCGGGTCCCCCACCACGGCTGGCGTCATGGGTTAATGAAGGACTTATCTAGGGGCCGCCAAAAGACGTGCCCCTGCTGCAGGGCCGTATTTGAGATCTTCTAGAAAGAGATATCAATCTGACCGTAGTGGCGCAAGTCATGGTGATTCGCCGCACACTGCCCTGCAAACGTCAACCTCTCCGCCTGTGGGAGTTCAATCCGGAGGGACCACGAGTCCTACAACATTTCATGGGAATGACACCCATGGAGATGTACAAATTGTTCTTCGGATCACAAGCAAGGTGTCCGGATTTATCTGAGGACGCAGGTCTAAGCTGCAACCACCCGGATGCTAAAGTAAGTAGCCCCATATTTGAACACACCATCCATATTTTTATCAAATCTACCCTTTAGCAGAGTTTCCCTTTGACCAGGAGTGGATAGCGAAGGCGAAGCTTATCAGGTGTCCAGCCCCCCTGCCCGATACCGTGCCGAATCCCATGCTAACCAGGATGCTGGAGGCCGCGCCGTTGGTGGAAGGCAAAGGGGGGAACCAAGGAGCTACCGCCTCCACGAAGGAGGCCGTTAGGAAGGGAAGAATCAAAAATTCTCCCGACCAGGGAAAGAAAAGGACTGCCTCTGAAGACCTGGAGGTGATAACCTCAAAACGGGGAAAGAAATCTTCGTCAGAGGGTTCGGCACCGGAGAATGCCCCAGCCGAATTGCCCCCTAAAGGGGCCCCGCTCTCCCCCGAGGCGTAAGTGAAGGGAGGGTTACATAATGAATCACATTCATGTTTTATTCCCGAGGACAATAACCTAAACATTATCTTGCAGTTCGGATCTCAACCCTTCTCGGCAGAGCTCATCTTCAGGGGATCTTCGTCCAGAGATGATAGAGAGAGAAACGCCTCCCCTTGTTCCACCGTCTCACGAGGCTGGCGACCCCGAGGTATCGTCCCGGAGGGTTTTTTCAAGTCCGGACCCTGGAAAAGGTCGTCAGACTAGTCCGACACCCTCTTGCGCGCCGGCGGAGGGGCTGAAGGATTTTCTTAGTAGGGCGTCCATCTCAGAAGAACACCGTAAGTTGATGGATACGGTGATTGGAAGGATTTCATCCGTGGAAAGCGGATTGTGCGAGGCTGCCAGGAGTTTACTAACAGGCTTTGAGGTATGTAAAAAGGTGTACCTTTTGGTAGAGCCGCATATTAAATGTGCCCTGTATGAATAGTAGCCCCTGAGACTCTGTGTGTCGTCACGAGTGACGGCGCACAGAGGATCATAACCCCAGGTATAATGTGCCGCCTATTCCATGAAGGTGGCGAGGCGTTCGGTGGCTAGCCGGACTGATGAATCTGCCGAACTGAAGCGGCAACTTGACGTAGCAGATGCCGACATCGCGCTTGTACATAAGCGGCTAAACGAGGCTCAAGATATGTTCAAAAGACACCCAGTAATAGGAGCTTGACGCTCGGGCCTTATATATGTTTTATGTAGATGGTGCTGCTGCCGTGGAGAACCTTCGGGCGGAACTTGCCCGAGCAAAGGAGCAAGCAAGGAAAAGTGATGCGACTGCCATTAAAGCGGTTGAAGAGCTAAAAGCCGAACAGGCTGCTCACCGCCAGAGCAAAAAGTAAATGGCCGAGATGGCCATAAAATTGAAGGATGCTACCGACTGCTGTAGATTTCTTGAACAAGAAGATAGGGCGGCTCAGAAGGACCTTGAAAAGATCACTGCCGAAGCCAAGGATACTCGCTCTGCCATGAGAGCGATGAAGGAGGAGCTACGTCAGGCCGGAGATATCACGGCTGGAAAGCCTTATATGCTGCAGATGAAGTTCAGAGACCCCAAGTATGCTCCATTAGACCGGCAGTGGAGTTCGGAAAACACTTATCTGGATTTGGCCGCAAGTGCGGTGGACGCGACCGAACACTTCCGCAGCCGAGGTGACCATGAATTGGAGGAGCTTTTTTGGTCGCAGTACCACAATCCAGAACGCCCACTGTCAGTATCCGACCGTTTAGCTGCCTGGGCGGAGCTGAACAGATTATCCGGACTCGCCATGAAGTATGTTGCGAGTCGTCTGTGGCCGGAGAAGCCGGAGCCGAAGAGTTATTTTGGCTTGGTGCAGCAATTCCTTGGTTCGGTGCCGCATGCTGATGCAATGAAGAGGTCGGCGTGCATATAGGGCACACAGATGGCTCTTGCCCGTGTCAAGACATATGGGCAGATATGAAGGCCAGTATTGTTGCGTCCCAGGATTCGAACGAAAGCCGAGTACCTGCCAAGCACTATTTTGAGGAAGTTCTTCCTGGCGCTCGTATAATAGAGTCGTAGTGCTCGAAGGATGTTATTTTCGAATAGCTTATACTATTTGTAAGAAGAATTGTGTTTTTATGAAAAAAGCTTTTTTATACTTGTGCTTGCAAGAATCAAGATGCCTCCTATGCGGCCGTTTAATATATATATTTGTATATAACCTAAAAGATGGCAGTCGTTGGCTTCAGCCCCCACGCATAGAATGCGGGGGTGTTCACAAAAAGGCGCCTTTTCACACTTAATCCAATGTCTTGGTCCTACAAAGGAGGTGGTGGCGTGGCGAACTAGGCAACCGGACTATAATGCTTTATCACTTTGACTTAGCCATAGGAGTTTGACAGTGGGGCTACTAAATAGACCCTAGGGGCACCGCCCTCGCCCGAATTCAGGGCGCGAGTGTGCCTGACCGGGAAGCGGCCCTTCGTTAATGCAGGGGAATCCTAAAGATTCCGAAAGTCATCGAGTGGTTGACCAGTCTCTCGCTATATCATGACAGTCAGTTTTCAGCTTTCTCTACTGAGGTGCTCACCCGGCCGAACCGGGGCACAATCGCAGTAGTTCTCCTGGTGCCGCGTTAGCCGATATAACGGAACGTAAGGCAGCAAAACACAGGAGCGGGCAAACCCAACGTTTGACCAAAGACATGATTCGGAGCTGATGCATATAAGGCCAAACTCGCGACGTCAAACACTCCCTAAGGTATTCGGTCTTTATGAAGACGGGTTGAAATAGAGCCCTTGGTAAAAAAGCCCCTAGTGTCCAGGTATGTGCAAAAATTCTGGCGTGGCCACATGCCAAGACGTCAGCCTCCTCCTCGGCTATATAGAAAACCGGGGGATGTTATCAACAAGAGACAGTAAAAAAGGTTTACACAGGGTCTTAATCTGAAAAGAATCCTTGGAATGGGTCCCTGCTGCACGTCTGTGCCTGTGTCTCCGTTGTGCCGTATCCTATACGGGCGTAGCACGATGTTCGTCTGCGAAAGAAAGGAACTTAGTAAAAAAATAAGCGTGCGAGAAATCTATATCGAAATAAACAAAATATAGTTAGAGCAAGAGTTGGGCCGTATTGTCTCCGGGCGTGAGCACACGGAGCCCCTTGCGCGAGGGTATGCGGTATTTAAGCATGTTGACGCCGGACTCGTCTAGCCGTGTCTGGGATAGTAGGGCTGGATTTGTGGGCGGCTGTCTAGGCAGCCGCACCCCTGCCCGTACTTTGGGGGTCAATTTATGTTCCCTCGTAATGAAATGATGCCCTTTGGACCAGGCATTTTAAGTGTAAGGGATGCGTAGTGTGGTATTGCGTTAAAGCAGGCGAAAGCTTCACGTCCCAGTAGCGCTTGATAGCGCCTTACGAATGGGGCGATGTGAAATGTTAGCTTTTCGCTTCGGAAGTTGTCGGGTGATCCGAACGTGACTTCTAACGTAAGGGAACCCATACTTGGGGTATCCGAACCTGGCGTTACTCCTTGAAAGGAAGTCTTACCGAGGTGGATTGCGACTGGGTTTACCCTGAGTTTGCAGACTGTGTCCTGATATAACAGGTTCAAGTCGCTGCCGCCGTCCATAAGGGCGTTTGTAAATTGGAGTCCGTTAATGATTGGATTTAAGACCAAGGCAGTCCAGCCTGCGTTCTGGTCTCCTCTAGAGTAATCCTGATGCTCAAAGGTGATTGGTTGTAATAACTAGTGTGGTTGCCCCTCCGGGGCTGGTTGTACGGCGCGTGTCGTTGTAGGTGCCGTTTTGCTCTTCCCTTTTGTCATATGAAGTAGATTTACTATCTTGACTTCTTGTGGGAACTTCTTTTGTTCTCCAGTGTTCTGCTCGTGGGGTGCATCATCATCTTCGCTTGGTGTGTTGAGCCCCTTGTGTTTGGTGTTGAGCTTGCTGGACTGCTTAAAGACCCAACAATCTCTGTGGGTATGGTTTGCAGGTCTCCCCGGAGTGCTGTGGATTTGACATATTTTGTCCAAAATTTTGTTGAGGTTGGATAGCTCGTCCCTATCTTCTTTGGGGGACTGCTTTTTCTGATTTTGACGAGAGCTTTTGAATCCGGCGTTTACTGCCGTGCTCCTCGGGCTGTTGTCCTTTATCCGGCGCGGTTCTTTGTTACGACGTGGTTTCCCGTTCCCATCTCTGGGTTCAGACGTATTCAGGTCACTGGTGCTGCTTCTTGCTAACCAGCTATCCTCTCCTGCACAGAAGCGGGTCATGAGGCTTGTTAACGCGGCCATTGTTTGCGGCTTTTCTTGGCCGAGGTGTCTGGCGAGCCATTCGTCTCGGACGCTATGTTTGAAAGCTGCTAGGGCCTCTACGTCCGGACAGTCGACTATCTGATTCTTTTTGATAAGGAATCTGTTGCAGAGTTTCCGGGCTGCTAAGTTATGTGACTCAGATCATCTGCATCCGCGGGCCGGACATAGGTCCCTTGAAATTTGCCCGGAAAGCATCCTCAAGCACTTCCCAACTTCCCATGGTGTTTTCGGGAAGGCTTTTAAGCCAATGCCGGGCTGGCCTTTTGAGCTTAAGGGGTAAGTATTTTATGGCGTGGAGGTCGTCTCCTCTGGCCATGTGTATCTGGAGGATGTAGTCCTCGATCCAGACTCCAGGGTCTGTTGTTCTGTCGTATGCTTCTATGTTCACTGGCTTGAATCCGGCTGGGAATTCATGATCCAGCACCTCATCGGTAAAACATAGGGGGTGTGCGGCGCCCCTGTATTTAGGCGTGCCGCGATGTTCGGGTATTTTTTGCATTGCATCACTCATTGGAGCTTGCTTTCTTGGCCTATAGATGGATCTGGTAGGGCCAGTTTTCTGATGCGAATTCTTGGACGGATCGCGCGCCATATTGAGTGCGGCATTCTTTGATGCGTGAGATTGATCGTAGGGTCGTCTATCCGACCTTGTGGCTTCGTTATTTTTTGACTGTGGGGGCTTTATGGCCTCTTCATCAAATTCCGGTAGTAGTTTCCGCTTCGGATAGCTCTTTGTGTGGCGACTACTGCCGTACTTGTGTGCGGTATTGAGTACTTTGCCCCATCTGATCCTGAGTGTGTCTTCCTCTGTCTTGAGCCTCCGCTTCTGTTTTCTCAGGCTACGTGCAGTGGCGACGAGCCTTTGGTGGAGGTTCTGATGTTCCAGCAATTTGTTTGGTGTGAGGTCGTCCGGGCTATTATCTTTCCCGGGGATTGGTTGTTCGGATTGTCCGTCCTGCTTGGGCGGATGCTCGACGACATGTTCATCGTCCGTTGAGTCACCCTGCTCTATGGCTGGGTTTTTGTCGACGTGGGGTTTGGCCTTGCGCTTACGCTGCCGCTTTGATTGTTTTTCGAGGGGGCGGTCCCTGGTCGCATCCTTTTGGTCCTCGTTGTCGTTTCCGTTGTATGTGTCCACCATGCATACATCGTATGATGAGGTGGTTTTCCGGAGCCCTATAGGTGCTATTTCTTGATCGTCTCCTTTATCGGCGTCCATACCGTCGATATCTTCGGAGTCGAAATCGGGCATGTCGGTTATATCTTCGACAATGGCTATTAAGTGGGTGGTGGGTGGGTTTTGAACTTCGCCGTCCGCATCCCAACCACCCCGACCGTAGTCTGGCCGGGGTTCTTTCGACAAAGAGTGGGACTTTAGCGAATTTAGGATATCGCCATAGGGCGAGTGCTGAAAGACGTCCGTGGCGGTGAACTCCATGATCGGAGCCCGATCGGGTTTGATCGAAAGGGGTGCAGAATATTCAGAGTCCAGAACAGAGTTCGGCACCTCGGAGTTACCGGCCTTACAAAGGACTTGGCTGGTATTCGGCTCTATCGCCGCAGAGATTGCGGCTCGTGGGGCGGCGTCCAACTGTCCGTCCCTGGCTAGCGCAGTCGGCTCCGAACTAATGGTAGGAGCGAACGCCCGAGCGGCGCTCTGGTCGCTGTCCGGTGGCAGAGCTAGATCATGCCCATCGAGACGGTGCGGCGCGCCCGGTCGTGGCCCGAATCTGTCGAAGATCAAGTCCCCGCGGATGTCGGACGTGTAGTTTAAGCTTCCAAACCTGACCTGGTGCCCAGGGGCATAGCTTTCGATCTGCTCCAGATGGCCGAACGAGTCGGCCTGCAGTGCGAAGCCGCCGAATACGAAGATCTGTCCGGGGAGAAAAGTCTTATCCCGGACCGTATCGTGATTGTTGAGCGAAGAAGCCATTGGGCCTAAAGGCGACGACACAGAAGAACTCTCAATGAAAGCACCAATGTCGGTGTCAAAACCGGCGGATCTCGGGTAGGGGGTCCCGAACTGTGCGTCTAGGCGGATGGTAACAGGAGACAAGGGACACGATGTTTTTTCCCAGGTTCGGGCCCTCTCGATGGAGGTAAAACCCTACTCCTACTTGATTAATATTGATGATATGGGTAGTACAAGAGTAGATCTACCACGAGATCAGAGTGGCTAAACCCTAGAAGTGAGCCTATGGTATGATTGTTGTTCGTCCTACGGACTAAAACTCTCCGGTTTATATAGACACCGGAGAGGGCTAGGGTTACACAGAGTCGGTTACAATGGGAGGAGATCTTCATATCGTATCGCCAAGCTTGCCTTCCACGCCAAGGAAAGTCCGATCCGGACACGGGACAGAGTCTTCAATCTTGTATCTTAATAGTCCGGGAGTCCGGCCAAAGGTCTTAGTCCGGCCATCCGGACACCCCCTAATCCAGGACTCCCTCAATAGGCGAGTCCGCGGTCGAACAAGGCAATTAGCTTGAAGTCTGCGTAATTCGCATGTCATGTGGTCACTTGGTAGATTACAATCTTCTGCACAACAAGGTCCGTCCAACTACCGTGGTAATCTAGATGACTTGGACCGCGATGGTAAAACTCTATATAATCCAACTGAGGAAGGATAATCTCGTGGGAGGTCTGGAAGTTCATGAGCACCAACTTTTTACTGTGTTCTCAGAAGGCAGCCATCCAGTGGGAGTTCATGCCGACCCAGTACATACCTACCAAGAAGTTTTGGGGGATGGTGATCGAATCAAAGTCAAGGGAAATGATGTACGTCGACCCACTACATACCTGCAAAGAAGTTTCGGCTAATGGAGATCGGATTGAAGTCGAGGGGCATCATGTACGCCTCCGTATCATGGTGAGAAAATCTTGCAAGACCACATAGCAGCAAGCAGGGGGTCTTGAAGAGCTTAGGCCTCACTTCGACGATGGCCGTGTGCATGTCCCTCGAGCATGCAGCCAGCCGCAGGGCGCTCAACATATCCATACACGAACAACAGAGGTCAAGGATGTCACTGGGGAGATTACTCCAATCGTGGCTCATATGGATGCTGCGCGGTTCGCGTTCGGCCATGGTGGAGTTTGGAAGGTGGGGGTTTTTTGGGGCTTGATTTATGGGGAGAAGGCTGTCGGTGCTGGAGCGGCTAGTGAGGGAATAGTGGTACTGAGGAGGTGAGCGAGGCGATGGTACACGGGGGCACAGTGAGATGGAGACGAAGATGGAGATGGAGATGGAGTGGTGCTATGGGAGGGGAGGGGGAGACGAGGCGAGGCATGCTAATGTGCTGTACAGCGGCGGTGACAGACTGCACAGTGCACAGGGTGAGGCTGACTTTGGTAACCAGAACATGCCGCCTGGACTAGTGTCTGGCGCAGGGTGTTGTCACTTCACTGTGAGGACCGGATGAATAGTATTTTGACCATCAAGTGTACCACAGTTGTACTACTACTACTACAACTAGTAGGAACATGAGTACTCCAGTACTGTATAGCGGAAATAGGTCTCCCGTGCTAGCATGCCTGTTCACGTCATCCTCCAAGTATCATCCATATTGCGAGCAAAACCAAATTCTCTTGCATGCGGAAGCACGAAGATGGGCCTTTTATTTTTTTGAGGATAACCGTGTATTCCTTAACCAGAGGATGTTGTGTCTCCCACGCACGCGCTAATATCCATCTGAACCAACTACGACACATTTTTTTATCTGTTTGCATAGGTCCCACCTATCAGGAAGGATGGGAACATACATGAACAGGTACGACTCCTCAGTCTACCCACATAGCCTTTTCGTTTAGTCTACCTAGCCGTCTAATCAACTGCCTGCATGCCACTTCTCCCATTTACTTATCCATCGGGAACCGATTTTCCTCGGGTTCTTCACCTCCCCTTCGTCTTCATATGCATCCAAACCCCACTGCGTTCACATTGTTTTAACCTCTTCACATACTCATGGAGTAATTCCGAAACCCCTTTAAATAATCATCTACTTCAGTTAGACTAGCCATCTAATCCTAATTCTCCAAACCATAGCCCTCTCTTCGAGCGGTTCCAAATGGTGAAAGAGATTGAGATGCAGGTTTTTAGCGTACAATATGTCCTCGTCGAAGGATCGTTGAGCATAGTTGCCACCGTCACCGTCCACCCAAGGGTTGTTCGGAAGTGGATCAACAATGTATCCAACTCCCTCAAAAAGGTAGAGATGAGGGTCATCGGTCTCGACGCAGAGTACACGGAGCGTGCCATGATACGTTGGAGCTTTTCCAAACACTTTTGCCCTTGTTTTGGACTCTAACTTGCATGATTTGAATGAAACTAACCTGGATTAACGCAGTTTTCAGCAGAACTGCCATGGTGTTATTTTTGTGCAGAAACAAAAGTTCTAGGAATGACCTGCAAATCCACCGAGATAACTTTTGGAAAATATAAAAAATATTGGTGAAAGAATCAAGGCCAGGGGGCCCACACCCTGTCCATGAGGGTGGGGGGCGCGCCCCTCCCCCTGGACACGCCCCCCTATCTCGTGGGCCCCCTGATGCTCCACCGACCTCAACTCCAACTCTATATATTTCGTTTCGCAGAGAAAAAAAATCAAAGAGGAAGTTTCATCGCGTTTTACGATACGGAGCTGCCGCCAAGCCCTAAAACCCCTCGGGAGGGCTGATCTGGAGTCCGTTTGGGGCTCCGGAGAGGGGGGTTCATCGCCATTGTCATCATCAACCATCCTCCATCACCAATTTCATGATGCTCACCGTCGTGCTTGAGTAATTCCATCATAGGCTTGCTGGACGGTGATGGGTTGGATGAGATTTACCATGTAATCAAGTTAGTTTTGTTAGGGTTTGATCCCTTATATCCACTACGTTCTGAGATTGATGTTGCTATGACTTTGCTATGCTTAATGCTTATCATTAGGGCCCGAGTGCCATGATTTCAGATCTGAACCAATTATGTTTTCATGAATATGAGTTCTTGATCCTATCTTGCAAGTCTATAGTCACCTATTATGTGTTATGATCCGACAACCCCGAAGTGACAATAATCGGGATACTTCTCGGTGATAACCGTAGTTTGAGGAGTTCATGTATTCACTATGTGTTAATGCTTTGGTCTGGTACTCTATTAAAAGGAGGCCTTAATATCCCTTAGTTTCCATTAGGACCCCGCTGCCACAGGAGAGTAGGACAAAAGATGTCATGCAAGTTCTTTTCCATAAGCATGTATGACTATATTCGGAAGACATGCCTACATTACATTGATGAACTGGAGCTAGTTCTGTGTCACCCTATGTTATAACTATTACATGATGAATTTCATCCAACATAATTATCCATCACTGATCCAATGCCTACGAGCTTCTCACATATTGTGCTTTGCTTATTTACTTTACCGTTGCTGCTATTACAATTACTACAAAACTGCTATCGTCACTTTTGCCACTGTTACCATTACTATCATACTACTTTGCTACTAAATACTTTGCTGTAGATACTAAGTTATCCAGGTGTGGTTGAATTGACAACTCAACTGCTAATACTTGAGAATATACTTTGGCTCCCCTTGTGTCGAATCAATAAATTTGGGTTGAATACTCTACCCTGGAAAACTATTGCGATCCCCTATACTTGTGGGTTATCAAGACTAGTTTCTGGCGCCGTTGCCGGGGAGCATAGCTCTATTCTTTGAGTCACTTGGGATTTATATCTACTGATCACTATGAAAACTTGAAAGATCAAAGAACTAAAATTTATCCCTCAACTATGAGGGGAGGTAAGGAACTGTCATCTAGCTCTGCACTTGATTCTCCTTCCGGTATGAGTAAACTTGCGACACCTAAACCTGCTACTGCTATGAATTCTGATATGTCGCATGTTATTGATGATGCCACTTCTGCTATGCATGATACTTATGATGAAACTACTTCTATGCTTGATACTACTGTGCCATTAGGTGAATTTCTTGATGAACAACTTGCTAGGGCTAGGGAGAATGAAATTATTGAAACTGGTAATATTGATGATAGTGATGATGAAGGTTCTCCCGATAAATATGAATTGCCTGTTGTTCCTGAGGGTTATGTTATGGATGAAGAAACTGCTAGAGAATTTCTTGCTTGTAATGATAGATCAGATCTTAAGAAACTATTAGCTAAACTGAAACAAAAGACTTTGAATGCTAGAATGAAACACGACCCTGCTTTTGCTACTTCACCTATCTTTGTTACTGATAAGGATTATGAATTCTCTGTTGATCCTGAGATAATTACTTTAGTTGAATCTGATCCTTTCTATGGTACTAAATCTAAAACTGTAGTGGCACATCTTACTAAGTTAAATGATATAGCCACCCTGTTTACTAATGATGAGAAATCTCGCTATTATTATATCCTTAAGATATTTACTTTCTCATTAAAGGGTGATGCTAAGACATGGTTTAATTCTCTTGATCCTGGTTGTGTGCGTAGTCCCCAGGATATGAACTATTACTTCTCTGCTAAATATTTCCATGCTCATAAGAAACAAGCTGCCTTGCGGGTAATATATAATTTTGTGCAAATCGAAGAAGAGAGTCTCCCACAAGCTTGGGGGAGGCTTCTCCGATTACTTAATGCTTTGCCTGATCATCCTCTTAAGAAAAATGAAATACTTGATATCTTTTATAATGGACTAACCGATGCTTCCAAGGACCACTTGGATAGTTATGCTGGTTGTGTTTTCAGGGAAAGAACAGTCGACCAAGCTGAATTGTTATTGAATAATATGTTGACTAATGAAAATAATTGGACTCTTCCCGAGCCAATTCCTGAGCCAATTGAGCCAACTCCTAAGCCTATTCCTAAACCAACTCCGAAGAAGAGGGGTGTTGTATTTCTTAGTCCTGAAGATATGCAACAGGCAAAGAAATCTATGAAAGAGAAAGGTATTAAAGCTGAAGATGTTAAAATACCTCCTGTTGAAGAAATTCATGGCCTCAATATACCACCTGAAGAAATACAAGGTCTTGATAACCCGACACATGTAGTGAAGGTAAACTCTCTTTATAGATATGATAAAGTTGAAGTCCCGTCTACTAAGTTTGCTAGCCAATGCTTAGATGAATTTGATGATTTTATGGATAAACAAGCAAATTTCAATGATTATGTTAGTAGATAATTGAAAAATAATGCTTATATGATTGGATGCTTGAGTAATTATATGTCTAGAGTTAAGGGTGAACTCAAACTCACTAGTAAACATGTTTCTATGGTCACAACTCAAGCTGAACAAGTACTTAAGGCTCAAAATGAATTGCTCGATGAACTAAATAATAAACATGATTTTGCTGTTAGAGTGGCTTCTAGAACTGGGTAGAATGACTCAGGAACCTTTGTATCCTGAAGGCCACCCTAAGAGAATCGAGCAGGATTCTCAGAGAGATAACCTAGATGCTCCTAGTTCTTCTAAAAAGAAGAAAAATAAAAATGATAGGACTTTGCACGCTTCTAGTGAACCTAATGTAGAAACACCTGAGAATCCTAATGATACTTCTATCTCTGATGCTGAAACACAATGTGGACATGAACATGAACCTAATGATAATACTAATAATGATGTTCATGAAGATGCTCAACCTAGTAATAACAACGATATAGAAATTGAACCTGCTGTTGATCTTGATAACCCACAATCAAGAAATCAACGTTATGATAAGAGAGATTTTGTTGCTAGGAAACATGGTAGGGAAAGAGAACCATGGGTTCAGAAACCCATGCCTTTTCCTCCTAAACCATCCAAGAAAAAGGATGATGAGGACTTTGAGCGCTTTGCTGAAATGATTAGACCTATTTTCTTACGCACGCGCTTAACTGATATGCTCAAAACAAACCCTTATGCTAAATACATGAAAGATAGAATTACAAATAAAAGAAAAATACCTAAAACTGAAATCTCCACCATGCTTGCCAACTATACCTTTAAGGGTGGAATACCTAAGAAACTTGGTGATCCCGGAGTACCCACTATACCATGCTCCATCAAAAGAAATTATGTTAAAAATGCCTTATGTGATTTAGGAGCCGGTGTTAGTGTTATGCCTCTTTCCTTATACCGTAGACTTGAATTAAGTAAGTTGACACCTACTGATATATCCTTGCAAATGGCTGATAAATCAACTGCCATACTTGTCGGCATTTGTGAGGACGTGCATGTCGTTGTTGCAAATGTTACTATCTTAACAGACTTTGTCATTCTTGATATTCCTGAGGACGACAGTATATCGATTATCCTTGGTAGACCCTTTTTAAATACTGCAGGTGTTGTTATTGATCGCAACAAAGGCAATTTCATCTTTCATGTTAATGGAAATGAGCATACAGTACACTTTCCGAGGAAACAACCTCAAGTTCACAACATAAAATCTATTGGGAAAATTCCATCAATAATTATTGGAGCTTTTGAATTTCCTCTTCCTACTGCAAAGAAAAAGTATGATATTCTTATTATTGGGGATGTTCATATCCCCGTTGAGGTAACCTAGTGTCACTTCGAAATTTCTCCGGTTTCATGCGATTCGGAATGAGTTTGTTAACAAGACTTGATCAACCTTGTTAGTGGATTCCTTTTGATGATCATGAGATGGATGAAACTAGAGGGCACAACCTTCTGTACCCTCTCTTTACTTTCTATTGCTTAGAATAAATAAAATAGAAATGGTATATTTTGTCTATTTTCTGAATTATCCATGCAATAAAAAATATCCCGAAAATAAAAGTTCTACAAATGCCATGCCAATTTAATATGATTTTTCTGGAATATTTGAGAATATTTGGCACTTAGAACACAACAGGGGGAGCAAGCACCTGGCCACGAGGGTCCAGGGCGCGCCCACCCTTACAAGGTGCGCTCCCTACCTCGTGGGCCCATGGTGGCTCCCCTCCACTTATTCCTGCACCCACACACTCCTTCTTCCTCCCAAAAAAAATCCCCATCTAGCTCAAGCATGAGTTCCAGCTTGTTTTGCTGCGATTTTCGATCTCCTTGCTCAAAGCTCCATTCATAAAACTGCTTTGGGAGATTGTTGCTTGGTATGTGACTCCTCCAATGATCCAATTAGTTTTTGTTCTAGTGCTTTATTCATTGCAAATTCTTGCTGCCTTGGTGATCCTGTTCTTGAGCTTGCATGTTAAATTTATGAGGTCCAAGTAATTCTAATGCATGATATAGGCTCTAGGCACTTATGGGAGTAGTTGCTATCAATTATATTGAGTTTGTTTCACTTTTATTTTAAGTTACTAAAAATTTCAGAAATTTTCAGAAAATATGAAGAGGTTGTTCTTGAGGGGCTCTTCTAGCCAAAGCTCCAAGGATAAGCAAGCTAAGGAGAAAGAAAAGGCCAAGTATAATCTTCTTCGCATAGCGGAAGTAAGGCCTTGTGAGTGGCCATGTGATAATTTCTTGAGAGCAGCCGAGATTTATGAAGACTTTTATTCTTTGGCTGAAAATGCGGGCCTCACCGACTTCCTCCACGACCGAATCAAACAGTATCTCTTACTTACCAATACTTTCGTGCAAAACTTTTATTATCATCCTAAGATTTCACCTCCTTCAGTATCTTTTCATTTATATGATGAGGCTAAGGAAATGTCATTACGTAATTTTTGCGCGGTTTGTAGAATACCCTTTGAAGGTAGCTTAGATGAACCACACCGTAAAGATGTGGATGGTTTCATTGATACTATTACTGTAGGGGAGTCGAGGAAGGGCTTCGATGCAAGAATCACTAGCATACACTTTCCTGTTTTACGCTACTTTGCCATATTTGCTAGTCGATGCTTAATTGGTCGTGGAAATAGTGGAAACTTCAGTGTTCCTGATATTATTTTTCTGCTCCATGCCTTATTCGGTGATAACATTTTTAGTATGGGTGCTGTTATTGCTAAATGTTTAAGCCTAAACCGTACAAAGGGCCCCATCTTTGGAGGTATCTATGCTGCACTCCTTGCTAAACACTTCGAGATACCTATTAGACATAATGAGGAAGAGGAGACAGTGCTGCCTCTTACCCTTTTAGATTACACGAGCATGGTAGCAAATGAGTTTATTGTTGACAACAATGAAAAGATGCTTTTGTATAACCTGAGATTTAATAAGAAACACAATGAGATTATTACCCTGCCTGCACCTTCTTCGTTTGATTTAATTGCAGGTCATTACCTTGTCTTGCCAAAGGCAGGCGCATCAAGGCCAGACATCTGCTCCCGAGCCTGATCCGGAACCACCACTAGACCCCTATCGTCCATCATCTTATCAGTGGGATTCGGAGGAGATCGCCAGCCAGTGGTATCTAGATGACACTCCTCAGTACACCGGGGAGAGTAGCCGCGATCCTTGGGCATAGACCAACTTAGGCCAAAAACCTAAGCTTGGGGGAGTACGTATTTCTCACCGACTTTACATTCATGTTCACACATTATTCTAGTTGTCGGTGCTCATACTCTTTCATTTTACTATTCATGCTAGTTTAATTTCTTTTTCCTGCTTTCTTCTTGTGTGTTTGATAAACCTTAAGAAAAACCAAAAAATTAGTTAGTTTAATTTCCATGCTTGTAGTAGAAATTAAAAAGAGAACCCAAAAAGATTTCTCGTTCTTCTTTTGCTTGTTGGGAGCTTTCCCGTGTAAATAGTTTTATTTCTTTTCCTTCCTTTGGGGGTCAAGATTAGAAGACCATAATGAAAATGCTTAGTGGCTCTTATATGCATGATTGTTTATTTAACCAAGAGCCCATATTATATTGTCTTCTCCCTTGATTTGAATGCTTGCAGATTCCAGCTTAGTCCAATGCATGTGCACTCTTATTATTATACACATCGTTTGGTCGTGCAAGTGAAAGGCAATAATGACGATATACGATGGACTGATTGAGATGAGAGAAGCTGGTATGAGCTCGACCTCTCTTGTTGTTGTAAATATGATGAGTTCATCGTTCCTGATTCAGTCTATTATGAATAAACATGTTTGCAATGACAATTAGAGATTATAGTTGCTTATGTCATGCTTAATTAGCCAGGAGCTTATAATGGTTTACCTTGCGTGCCAACATGCTATTAAAATGGTTGTGATGTGGTATGATAGGGTGGTATCCTCCTTTAGATGAATTGAGTGACTCGACTTGGCACATGTTCACGCATGTAGTTGAAACAAAAATCAACATAGCCTTCACGATATTTATGTTCATGGTGGATTATATCCTACTCATGCTGGCACTCGGTGTTGATTAATTTTAATGCATGTTCATGAATGTTGTCGCTCTCTCAGTTGGTCGCTTCCCATTCTTTTGCTAGCCTTCACTTGTACTAAGCGGGAATACTGCTTGTGCATCCAAACTCCATAAACCCCAAAGTTATTCCATATGAGTCCAGCATACCTTCCTATATGCGGTATTGACCTGCCGTTCCAAGTAAATTTGTATGTGCCAAACTCCAAACCTTCAAATGATATTCTGTTTTGTATGCTCGAGCAGCTCATGTATCAACTAGGGCTATCTGTATCTTCCATGCTAGGTGGGTTATTCTCAAGGGGAGTGGACTCTGCTCCTCATTCACGAGAAAATGGCTGGTAACCGGGGTGCCCAGTCCCATGATCAAAAAGATCAAAGCAAATCAAAATAATCAAACAAAACTCCCCCTGCATTGTTGTTAGTTGGAGGCACTCGTTGTTTCGAGCAAGCCATGGATTGATGCTTGTTTGTGGTGGGGGAGTATAAACTTTACTATTCTGTTTGGGAACCGCCTATAATGTATGTAGCATGGAAGATATCAAGATCCCATAGTTGTTATGTTGACATGAAAGTTAACTGCTCCAAATGTTATTTATCTCAATTTCAAAATCAAGCTCTGACACCTCTACAAATCCCTGCTTCCCTCTGCGAAGGGCCTATCTATTTACTTTTATGTTGAGTCATCACCCTCTTATTAAAAAGCACCCGCTGGAGAGCACCATGTATTACTATTAGTTTATATCAGGTATGACTTTATTGGATCTCTTTTACCATGAATTACAATGTTTAGTCAGTCCTTGATCTTTAAAGGTGCACTGCATTTATGTTTTGCGGTCTTAGAAAGGGCTAGCGAGATACCATCTTGTTATATCATATTATGATTGTTTTGAGAAAGTGTTGTCATCCGAGTTTTATTATTGCTCGCTAGCTGATTATGCCATTGATATGAGTAAATATGAGACCTAAGTGTTATTGTGAATATGGTTAGTTCATGATCTTTGCTGAAAACTTGAATGCTGACTTTACATATTTACAACAACAAGAGCAAATAGAGTTTGTAAAAGTTTTTCTTTATCATTTTCAGTTTGTCAATTGAATTACTTGAGGACAAGCAAATGTTTAAGCTTGGGAGAGTTGATACGTCTCCAACGTATCTACTTTACAAAACACTTTTGCCCTTGTTTTGGACTCTAACTTGCATGATTTGAATGAAATTAACCCGGACTGACGTTGTTTTCAGCAGAACTGCGATGGTGTTATTTTTGTGCAGAAACAAAAGTTCTCAGAATGACCTGCAAATCCACGGAGATAACTTTTGGAAAATATAAAAAATATTGGCGAAAGAATCAAGGCCAGGGGCCCACACCCTGTCCACGAGGGTGGGGGGCACGCCCCCTGTCTCGTGGGCCCCCTGATGCTCCACCGACCTCAACTCCAACTCCATATATTCCGTTTCACAGAGAAAAAAATCAGAGAGGAAGTTTCATCGCGTTTTACGATATGGAGCCGCCGCCAAGCCCTAAAACCTCTCGGGAGGGCTGATCTGGAGTCCGTTCGGGGCTCCGGAGAGGGGGATTCGTTGCCATCGTCATCATCAACCATCCTCCATCACCAATTTCATGATGCTCACCGCCGTGCATGAGTAATTCCATCGGAGGCTTGCTGGATGGTGATGGGTTGGATGAGATTTACCATGTAATCAATTTAGTTTTGTTAGGGTTTGATCCCTAATATCCACTATTTTCTAAGATTGATGTTGCTATGACTTTGCTATGCTTAATGCTTGTCACTAGGGCCCGAGTGCCATGATTTCAGATCTGAACCTATTAGGTTTTCATGAATATATGTGAGTTCTTGATCCTATCTTGCAAGTCTATAGTCACCTACTATGTGTTATGATCCGACAACCCCGAAGTGACAATAATCGGGATACTTCTCGGTGATGACCGTAGTTTGAGGAGTTCATGTATTCACTAAAGGAGGCCTTAATATCCCTTAGTTTCCATTAGGACCCCGCTGCCACGGGAGGGTAGGACAAAAGATGTCATGCAAGTTCTTTTCCATAAGCACGTATGACTATATTCGAAATACATGCCTACATTACATTGATGAACTGGAGCTAGTTCTGTGTCACCCTATGTTATATCTATTACATGATGAATTGCATCCGACATAATTATCCATCACTGATCCAATGCCTACGAGCTTTTCACATATTGTGCTTTGCTTATTTACTTTACCGTTGCTGCTGTTACAATTACTACAAAACTGCTATCGTCACTTTTGCCACTGTTACCATTACTATCATACTACTTTGCTACTAAATACTTTGTTGCAGATACTAACTTATCCAGGTGTGGTTGAATTGACAACTCAACTGCTAATACTTGAGAATATACTTTGGCTCCCCTTGTGTCGAATCAATAAATTTGGGTTGAATACTCTACCCTCGAAAACTGTTGCGATCCCCTATACTTGTGGGTTATCATGCCACTGGGAAGATGCAACGCGCCGCCGTCCTTCAGCTGTGCCTCGAAGATGATGTTTTGGTGTACCACATCATACACGCGCCCTCCATACTAGGTGAGCTTCACGATTTCTTGTCTTGGGAGGACATATACTTATATGGGGCAGCCACTGAAGGGGACAAACAGAAGCCGAAGCCGTACAACCTTGATTTGAAAAGCATTGCTGACCTACAAACCAGAATCAAAATTCATGTAGAAGATTGTGATAAACAGACACCATCCCTATTCAACGTAGAAAATTTTGTGCTCGGTACAAATCTTCAGAAGGGTGACGAGACGCTGGCATTAAGGTCGTTTGGATGGGAGAATTATCCCTTGACGTACGAGCGGATAAAATATGCTGCCCTCGATGCCCGTGTGAGTTTCGAGATAGCTGCCAGGTCCAAAGAGAAGAAGAAGAAGAAGAAGAAGAAGAAGAAGAAGAAGAAGAAGAAGAAGAATAAGAATAATAATAATAATACTAATACTAATAATAATAATAAGAAGAAGAATAAGAATAATAATAATAATAATAATAATAATAATAATAATAATAATAATAATAATAATAATAATAATAATAATAATAATAAGAAGAAGAAGAAGAATAAGAAGAAGAAGAAGAAGAAGAAGAAGAAGAAGAAGAAGAAGAAGAAGAACATACCCTATGTTTGTCATGAACCAAACATACCCTAAGTTCAACCATGGAGTCTTCTAGATTCTACATGTGGCAGAATCTGGTGGAATGTAGATGATATCCAATGGCCAGTAGTGCTCGGATTTGCCATCTTAGTACCGTCGTATTGGCTTCATCCAATGACCAACTTTCAAAATTATTCACACACTATATAGGGGTATAGATGTTTGGTTTGCGGCCTAAGGTTGCCACGCCTAAGCTTAGGCGTGCCACAATATCTTAGGCATGCGTTTGATTCATTGCCACACTTGTGGTTTGCCACACTTTTCTAGCTACATGGTCCACATGTCATAGACTCAACTTATTGCCAAATCTTGCCACACTTGTGGTGGCCATTTTGTTAGCCACATTTTTTGTGGCAGACACACTTTGCCTAAGATTAGTTGTGGGAAAGTTAGTCATGAACCAAACAGACCCTAAGTTCAGCCATTGAGTCTTCTAGATTCTACATGTGGTAGAATCTGGTGGAATGTAGATGATATCCAATGGCTAGTAATGCTCGGATTTGCCATCTTTGTACCATCGGATTGGCTTCATCCAACGACCAATTTTCAAAGTTATTCATACACTATATAGGGGGTATAGATATAGATGTGCCGGCCCGTGCGTTGCGATGGATCCAAAGTATATCTATTTAGTGGAGTGCACTCTAAACACATTATCTATTTATTTTTCTCTAACCTTTCGTAGCCATGCAACCAAGCCACATAAGCTTCATGGGTGCCCCCCACATCATACTATTCATACTACGTTGACTGAAAAAAGATAAGTTACTCAAAACAAGATCTACCCGTTTTTTGTTCCTACGATGTTGTGCCGTGCACGCACCTAGTTATATAGTGGTAGTACTAGTTGTATATTACAAACTTGGTACTAGTAGGAGTAGTAGTACGGAATGCTCCTACTCTATCAACGAGCTCCATCTGACACCAAATTTCTTGGCTTCCGTGCTACAGCTAGATCTTCCCCTCGTTTCTGTTTTCCAACCCGGCGGCGGGCGGGGTGCGGTTTGCCAATAGTCGGTTTGCTCAACGGCGGTCCCACATGAAAGTGAAAATGCTAGGCAACACGTCGTGCCGGACTGGCCGTGGAGTACTCCCGATTCCCGGGCATGTGGGGGTGCAACGCGAACGCGGCATGCCTTTTCCTTTTACTAGCAATGTGCCCGTGCGTTGCGACGGATCAAAAGTAGTAGAATAGTAGTACTTGTTCACAAACTTGAAAGAAATCACTCTTGTTTTGATATACTCCTAATATATTACTTTTCACTTAAAATATATTTCTTAGGCTGTTTTGATGAGGTGAGGGAGGAATGTGGCTGCTTTCAAGATAATAAGGTGTTTTCTGCAAATTGGAGCAGAGAAGTGGGCTGTTGTTGCAAAAATGCCACAACTTACGTCACAGTCGTTAGATGTAGATCTAATGGTCAGAAATGATGGATGGTGGACACACCACCATCACCAACTGAGTCTTTTATAGGAGTAGGAGTAGAGAAACATGTATAAATTGTAACATTTGGTTTTGCTCCTTGGCACGATCGATAGATAAAAATAACGATTGGAAATGCTAGGGCAGGGCTATTTCCGCCAGATAAGCAGGGTGCGTAGTAGCTAGGTTGGCGCATCGTCGGTTTGGTCACATGCGGTCCTACATGTTTTAGTGTTTCTAGCAAGATGCCTGCACGTTGCACGAAGTTGATTGAAAAGGTAAGAACAACTTATAAATTGACGGATGGAGTACTAGTTACAGTGATGCATATAATTAAGCAAAGGGACCGCACATGTTGGTATTGACTGGAACGAGAATGCAACAACACAATAAGAATTAAGGCCACGATGATATAGTCGTAGTGGTGGTTACAAGAGGCAAGAAGAAAGATGCACCCATCAATGTATGACCTCCTCCTCCTCAACTTAGTGCACCGGGCCACCGACCGACGGCTAAGGAGCGACGACTTTTGTGGCGAGGTCAAGGTGCTTCTCAGCAAAGGCATCCAAGGCTTCTAGCCGGTTGAGGAAGGCCAACGTCGTAGCGTCATCACTGGCCTTGTAGATACCTATGTACACGATTTGCTCGTACACGTGGATGTGTAGGTCGACGAATTCTTGCAGGGCGAGGCCCCTCACGGCGAGCGTGACCTCCAGGTGGACATTCTTCATGGCGTTGGCGGGCAGTCGTAGGGCCACCGGTGCTTGAAAGAGGTTCTGGCCGTGGAGGCCGATTAGGGTGGAAGGCAATGAGGAGCCCAGGCACGCGGGATGGAGGAGACGGCGACGTCGTCCGCGAGCTTCTTGAGGACGGTGAACTTGTTGGTGGCCACTGTCGCACCAACTCTTCGGATGGCTTCTGAGGAGCCGTTCTCTGGCATACTACCTGGCTGGGTGGCCCGCCGAGCTTTCTGGATATGGGCGAGCCCGCTTGGTGCTTCACCAACCTTGCTTGGCCCGACGGAGCCAGCTGCCGCCCCAAGCAGGCATGTGGTTCAGCAACTCGCCGCTTCAGTTCAGCTCGATGAGGAGTGGCGAGTTGCTCCACGCTGACACGGCGGCGAGCATGCCGGTACGGGCGTCGTCGCTACGATGTTGTATCGCGCCACCAGTGTCTATGGTGGCCGCGCCTACCGTGTATGTGGGAGCGCCTCCCGTGCCTGCGGTCGCGACTCCCGTGCCTGCGGTAGCGCCATGCAGGCAGAGACAGAAGCTGGGTTCGTGGAGAGCAACGAGTCGGTGGCCAGCTTCTCCGTGTCCGCTGCCATCATCTAGGAGAAGTAGAACACGGGAGGCCGCCGACACTTGGGTCCCATGAAGGCCACCGCCGAGGCGACGACTACGCATTCAGGTGGTTTCTTTGTTGCATCGTCTCTTCCGAGGACCTTCGTCGACCCCGCAAGTGTCTATCGGACATGAGGAAGGCAAAGGGATCCATGGGCGGCCATTTAGATTATGTACTCCCTCTCCAGTTGGCGGGAAATATTTGTTCTAAGAATGGATAAATTGTATGTATCTATAACTAAAATAAGTCTAGATACATCCATTTCTAGGACAAGTATTTACGGATAGAGGGAGTATTAATTAATACCAAGAGAGCCGAATTAGCACCGCTTAGTTCATGTAAATGTAATGAAACCCATCATGTTTATATGAAGATCTGGCTTTTTTATATGAAATCCTTCATGCTTATATGAAATTAGTCCATGTTTGCACGAATTTCATCTAGTTGGTTAGAGTTGTGAAAATGTATGCCGCTGACGTTTGATGTCGTCCTCCACGGAAGGAAGCGGGAGGAAATTTGCCGGCTGCCGTTAGAGATGCTCTTATGCTGGAAATAATAGAGTGACATCCAATCCATTTGAGTTAATTTTGCATGTATGGTTGTCCCTCTATAAAAAGTTAATTGCATGTACAGTGTACACGTGACTTGTAGGGTGGCTACAGCTTCGTATAGAAAGTTAAAAAGAAACAAGTCCATCCTTAATCTTGTATTCTAAGTACTCTATGGGTTCCACTATCAGTACAGTAGCGAAAGAAGTATATATTAAATAAGTAATATATAATATAAAATCAAAAGTTAAAGACAGAATTCAAACTCAGGTCATCGCGTTGCGAGCATCCGGCGCTAACCAGTCCAACACATTTTTGTTGTAGACCATGCTGGCGATATATCTCCATGTCTACTCTTATACTCCATCCGTTCCTAAATATTTGTCTTTTTCAGATTTCAAATGGACTACCACATACGGATGTGTATGTAGACATATTTTAGAGTGTAGATTCACTCATTTTGCTCCGTATGCAGTCACTTTTTGAAATCTCTAAAAAGATAAATACTTAGGAATGAAGGGAGTAGAAAACAGAGTTGGTGATGATGGTGTGCGTGCCATCCTGCAATATAGGCCGTCGGATTTATATCTAACAGATAGGAAGGAAACTATGGCAATTTTGCAAAAATATACACACACCCCTCTCCATGTTCGCAAATAAGGCCTTCCCATGTTCATCCTTTTCTCTCACAAGATAAACTACTCATACAAATGCATCTTGATGTTCTGTGAAACACACGGGCATCTAGCTAGTTTCTTTTAAAATAGTTACTACGATAATTGGGTTGAAGTGATATATTTTATGTCTACCCCGATTTCAGATTCACTAGTAGTAACAAAGAAAAGGTTGCCTTGTTAATTATCAGAAAACAAGGTGAAAACTATCACATGAGGCCGGTAAAAATGAGGCACACTGGGTTCAGCGTCATTGTCACTGCAGCTGTGCGCATGCAAGAAGTCTACATATCGAGGGGGCTACTGAGCGAGGCACGGAGACACAATGTTTGAGAGAGAAACCAATTGATAGATTCAGATCGAGTTGTCACCCTTCTGCTATCATTGTTGGG
>NC_041387.1:581463182-581468237 GCF_002162155.2 Triticum dicoccoides
TCAAGATTGAGGTGCCACCCTACTCCTTCGGTGTCGGATAGTGTGTGTGTGTGTGTGTGTGTGTGTGTTTGTGTGTGTGTGTGTGTGTGTTTGTGTTTGTGTGTGTGTTTGAGAGAGAAGCCAGTCGATAG
Organism: Triticum dicoccoides; assembly: GCF_002162155.2. NCBI lineage: Eukaryota > Viridiplantae > Streptophyta > Magnoliopsida > Poales > Poaceae > Triticum > Triticum dicoccoides. The sequence continues at coordinate 581,463,314 of NC_041387.1, forward strand.
ATTAGTATCAAGATCGAGGTGTCACCCTACTCCTTCGATGCTGGGAAGTGTGTGTGTGTGTGTAGGGGGGGGGGCAGTGACACTTACATATCTCTACTCTTATAAATAACAGAGTTGGTGATGATGGTGTTCCTGCCATCCTGCAATATAGGCCATCCGATTTATATCCGACAAACAGGAAGGAAACTATGGCAATTTTGCAAAAAGATACCCACACCCCTCTCCACATTTGCAAATAAGGCATTCCCTCATTCATACTTTTCTCCCACAAGATAAACTACTCATACAAATGCATCTTGATGTTTCGTGCAACGCATGGGCATCTTGCTAGTAGGGAGAAGGAGTTTGTGTGACACATATCTAGCTATATTAAGGGATAGGTAGATAGCATGTGTGCGAGGCATACTTAAAGTATCACGAAGATAAACAAACGGTGTGCATGCAAGTGCCGGAAAAATGAAGCGATAAATAATTGTGTACGCGCGCGCGCGTGTGTGTGCGTGCGTGTGCGTGCACGCGCATGTGTGTGTGTGTGTGAGAGAGAGAGAGAGAGAGAGAGAGAGAAATCTCAAAAGAAAAGGTGCTCTGCTGGAATCCCATTGTATGTATTCATATGGTTCCGGAACTCAATCTAACCTTAGGCATATGTGTGACAGATATAATTATACTTTGAGACATTAGTGGCTGTGGGTGGGCGGAATTAAAGGGGTAGGCGTGTTCTACAGAGAGAGCATGTGTGTTTCTGTGTGAGAGACTTGTAGGACGGGGTAGAAAGACGAATTCTAACCTTGACGGAGGGAGAGAAATACATGAAGTGCGCGTGTGTGATTCCGATGCCCACATGGAAATGAGATATGTATGTGTGTGAGAGAGATTGCACAATTTGTTCACGTATCACTATCTAGCAACCGTGGACGTGCATCGCTTGAACATAAATCAATATCTACTTCGTATCGTGGCCAAAGGTACAATATTGATTCAACACTATAAAGATTGGACACTCACATATCACATTTTTTTCTATCTAAATAAACCGTTTTAGTTGTGCATGCCAAAGTTACAGTGATGTTTCTTCTAACAACCAACATAGCTATCATGTGCATGCACCATTGTTACTCTTGCATTCAAGTTCATTAGTCTTGGATGATTTAAGCTTCTACTATGAAGTAATATATGTAATATTCATATATGAATTCAACGGGTACGCAATTTATGAAATGGAGGCTATGTAATCATATGAGGTAACACTTTCAAGTAGCGGACTACAATATCCATTTCTTTTTGTGCGCCTCTACACTAACACGTCAATGCATTATGTTTAAAGTAAATAACCAATGGCACTAAATTATCTATTTACACGAGAAATACATAGGCTGGGCGTTTGATCCTTTTTTTGTGAACGCGCCTCTACACCCGTACGATTGGCCGCGCCCGTGTGAACGTCCAAGTTATCGGCGCATCATCCCGTGTTATTGTCTTTTTTCTAGGGTGGACTTCACACCAGTTATTAACTGCTGACGCGTGCCCCGTGTACACAGTCTTGCATGATCTTCCCGCTAGTATAGTCCAACATTAGTTGAAACTGGATACGAACGATCCCGCGGGTGGCATAATCTCCCGCCTCATTCTAAAATTTCCGCCACCTAGTCTTTAGCATGTGAAATTCCCCATTTGTCCTTGGTGCACGGAGAACAACAATTACAATACCGCCCTCATCTACATAATAGGTCGGGGCTGCTTTGGTAACTTCCGGTTCTCCCCACCACATGACACCCCCATTTCCTCTCCCCCTCCACCCAAAACGACTAACTCCATAGCACCAGAGCATCTTACATCACGCCGTCCGTACTTCATCGGCCTTTCTACCCCTCCCTTCTCGAAACCCTAGACTGCTCATCCACCGGCGTACCAGAGCCCATTCACTCCCAGCAGCGTCCACCTCGCCAGATCTGCTTCTGCGGCCGCATCTACCCCTCCCACCTCCCCTAGAAACAAGTAGACTGCTCATCCACCATTGTACCACAGCCCATTCAGTGCCGGCCTTATCCACGACGCCGGATCTACTTCGCCGGTACTCTCGTCAACCGCAGCGCATATGCAGCGACTCATTCATACTCCCCACCGGAGACGCTTCGTCCACACCCCCCGGAGCCGCCCCACCGACGCCCCTGTCGACGGCCTCTAATCCTCTTCACCGACACCTTCATCAACCCTACCGGAGCCGCTTCGCCGACACCATCGTCAACCCTACCGGAGTAGCTTTTCCTATACCATTCTCAACCCTACCGGGGCCGCTTTGCCAACTCACAAGTCCACGGCCTCAGATCCTCTTCCTCGCACCCTCATCCAACCTACCGGAGCAGCTTCTGACGTCCCGTCCATGGCCTTAGATCCGCATCATCGACACCATCCTTAACCCAACCACCGGAGCAGCTTCGCCGACGCCCTTGTCCACGACCATAGATCTGCTTCGCCCACACTGTAGTAAAACCTACGGAGCCGCTCCACAAACACCCTACTCGACGGTTCTAGATCTCCTTACAGGACCCCGACAACCAGTGCAGCGTCATCACCCTTGATGTTTCTAACCTGATTCCCACCGTCTGGCAAGATGCCAAGCACCCGCCACGGCCTAGGTACTTGTCACCTTTAAACCCGTCCAGCATCACCTGCCCGATTTACTTCAAATATACAAACAGGTCACTATTACCTGTTATGCAGTTGGCAAAAACTACAAGGACGATGTTTCTTCTGGATATAAGAGCTTGGCCAACCAAGATCCTAGACTGAGGCATTGTTATGATCTTGTAAGTGCGTCTCTCTCTCTTGTATTGTTCTGTTCCTGCCAGCATGCTTTGCTAGGATTTTCGACCAGTAATCCCTTTGTGCAGACAATGATTTCTACTACTGGATGCTAAATTAGATATGTAGATGTCATACATGATACTACCTCGTACCTCCATTCCTAAATATAAGTCTTCCTAGAGATTCCACTATAGGCTACATATGGAGCAAAATGAGTGAATGTACACTTGATAATGCATCTATATATATCTGTATGTGGTCCATACTGGAATCTCTACAAAGACATATATTTAGGAATAAAGGCAGTACATTACACAAAATCTTAGGTGGCATGTTGGAATTCCAGTGCACTACATTAGGCTCCCTTCTAGTGCCTGCTAGTCCAGTACACAAACTCATGGCTAGCTTATGCTACGCACACAATCATTAATTGGTGGTTTAAATATGCGCAAGGGATATGCAATGTATTATCATGTAGAGATGTCTGAAATTAGCCGTGTCAACTTGCAGATAGGGTTACACAATGAAAAAGTACAAGATGTATGTGGCAATTTCATGGAACATCGCAAAAAAAGGAGAGGCAGCGGTGAGCCTATACAGTGGGCTATGGTATGTCACTCCTCCATTGCAATCATCGTGACATGTTATTTGTATGTCAGTTCTCTTGGCCAAGTTTCTTAGGGACAGTTATTACGAGTTATCCTAAGAAAACAAGCACCTGTGAATATAAGCTCCACGTAATAAGCCAACCCATTCTTTTCATTGCCTTCCTTTTCAGCTTATATTTGGTATGATCAGTGAAAAGTCTAGATTGCATTATATTTTTTCATTTTGTTGCCCATATGAAAATTAATTTGACTTGCAAACATCACAAATTGAACCCAATGCAGTAATTAATACGATAGGAAAATAGACCATCACTATTTGTTCAAAATGCAAATACAACGATACCATCTACTTGGCACAATCTACTTTGGTCAATGTCTTCCATAGAGATCCCATTGCCTAATTTAAACGAAGAACACATGGCCCACATTTAAATGAAGAACAATTATTTATTGAAATTCGATGGTCCAAGTGACTGGTTATTATCATATAGCAGCACCACCTGAAAGCATCATATAGCAGCAGCAGCTCATAGCAACTCATCATACAGAGCAGCAGCAGCAACAGTGTGTAATTCATCATATACCAGTAGCAGCTCATAGCAATTCATCATATAGCAGCAGCAGGAGCAATTCATAGCAATTCATCATATAGCAGCAGCAGGAGCAGCTCATAGCAATTCATCATATAGCAGCCGCATGAGCAGCTCATAGCAATTCATCATATAGCAGCAGCGGAGCAGCTCATATCAATTCATCATACAGCAGTAGCAGGAGCAGCTTATAGCAACTCATCATATAGCAGTAGCAGCTCATAGCAATTCATCATATAGCAGCAGTAGCTCATAGCAATTCATCATATAACAACAGCAGGAGCATCTCTGTCACATCCCTGGTCCTGTTATGCACTAGGCTAGACCTCATGTGAGTATCATGTTTTAATTCAAATGAAATTTGAATTGAGGAATTTTTAAAGCCTCAGAAACCTTCTAAAAATGATCAACATTAAAATCTCCTCAAAGAAGTCCAAGAAAATGTTCCTCTTAGTCTCTGAAAATATTGCAAAGAGGTAAAACTCAAAACAATATTTTTGGTATCTCAGAGTTAATTATTTTGGGCCTTTGAATTAAATAAATAGCTATTTGCATTGGATATATATTTGATATATAAATAATATATGTCTAATAATTACTGGAACATTTTATGTGGTTTGGTATATTTTAGTCCTAGCCACATAACTATTTCCAGGATTTTATAAAATGGTTTAGTGTCTAAAACTAAATCAAAACAAACTACGGAAAATAGAAAATAGAATTAAATAGAAATGAAAGAGAGAGAGAGAAGGACTTATCTGGCGCTCACCCGGTAGCCAGCCGGCCCAGCTCCTGTGCGGCCCAGCCCATCTCCACTTCCCCCCCCCCCTGTCGCCTTCCTCCTCGCGCCAGTAGGCACAGGCGCGTGGCCGACGCACGCCGGCGCACGCCCCGGCCACCTCCTGCTTGCCGCTCCACCTC
>NC_041387.1:581468435-581476477 GCF_002162155.2 Triticum dicoccoides
CTCAAAGGCTCCGCCTCGACCCCCTCTTCCTCCCCACCGATCCACGGCCCTCCGGAAGCCCTGGATGCTGCCAGCTTCGCCGTTCCCCTCCTCGGCCACCGCGGATCGCCGCCGTCAAATCCGCCCCCGTCCGGCCTCCCTCAAGCTCGCCGTCCACCTCTACAGGGTCTACGTGAGCTCTCCGTCCGTTTCCCCCTCTCTGTTTCGTCGTTCGCGCGCCGTAGCTAGGTTATCCACCGCGGCCGAGAGCTTCTCGCCGCCGGCCATGGCGTGGCCGTGGCCACAGCCACCGCAGCTCGCTCCCGAGCCCACCGTCGTGCTCACCGCAACCCCAGGAGGCCGCAACGCCCTTCCGTTTCCCCTCTTGTGCACCGTAGCGCCGTTCCCGCCAACGCCCGAGGTCCGGCAGCCGCTGAGCTCGATGCCGGCGAGGATTACGGTCGCCCTAGCTTCTCCCGTTTGCCCTGTTAGATGCGCGCGAGCCTGGGCATTCCGTAGATGCCCTCCGCCGGCCATTTGGTCGCCGGAGCAAGAAACCCGAAGGCCTCCGCCGCCTCGGCCTCGCCGGCGACTCAACGTCGGCGGGATTGAGTCGTTTGACCAGGGGTTTGACCTCCCCTGGGTCTATGACAGGTGGGCCCCCGCCATCAGGTGATTAGTTTAAGCTAATCACCACCTAAGCTAACCCCCTGACACTGACATGTGGGCCCTAGTGCCCCTAATCTTTAATTAAACTAAACTAACCCCCCCTGTCTAACCTGTGTCACTGACGTGTGGCCCCCACACGTCAGGTTTGACTCTGGGCGACCCAGTTGACCTGCTGACCTCAACCTTACGCCATGCTGACGCAATATTCCTTTTCTGGAATTTAGTTCATTTTATAAATATTCAGGAAATTCCAGAAATTTGTAAAAACTTCTAAAAATCATAGAAATTCAACCGTAACTCCAAATTAGATAATTTATATATGAAAAATTATTAGAAAAATTAAAGGAATCCATCTGTACCATTTTCATGCATGTTAGAACAACTTATAGCTGCTGTTTAGCACAAATCAATTAAATGGCATTTGAATAATCACATATGGAGTTTGAATTTGAATCTTGTATTCAAACCAACTTCATTTAATCTGTTGCTAGTTGCATTAGCCCAAAACACATTCATTTTGCCATGTCATGATCATGCATCATATTGTGCATTGCATTGATTGTGTTCCCTTCTGTGTTGCCGGTATTTGTCCCCTCTCGATAGACGTGATACCGATGATGTGATCGTTGACACTGATGAAGACTCAATGTTATCTTCAGAAGTGCCAGGCAAGCAAAACCCCCTTGTTCATTCCGATACAATCCTACTCTCTCGCTCCTGCTCTCTTTTACTGCATTAGGACAACACCGATTCATCTGTTACTTGCTGCGGTAGCTGAACCCCTTTTATCCTTTGCATGACCTGTCATTGCCACAGTAAATAGATGAAACCCACTAGCATGAGTAGGAGTTGTTTGAGCCCTGATGTGCCTACTCATTCATGCTTGTTTGTCATGCCTGCTACTGCTTAGAGTTAAGTCAGGTCTGATTCATCGAGGATGAATCAGAGGTGTGTGAACATGTCCTACTATGTGTGAGCTAAGTGTGTGAACACGATTTGGTAAAAGGTGTCGGTGAGAGGCCATGTAGGAGTACATGGTGGGTTGTCTCATTGAAGCCGTCCTTAGGAACTGAGTTCTGTGTTTGTGATCCATGATTCAGCTACTACCATGCATTGGGCCCTGAAATATGACCCCGCTCGACTTCTTATTCACCCTAGTCCTCTGTCCAGGAGTTGCAAGTAGTTTCTGGTGTTTGTAGCTTACTGGAGGCCGTGGACAGCGCTGACCGTAGGGGTGGGCTGTGATGCGGTAGGTACGTGGCACGGTGTACCGGATGCCCCTTTGGTATCTCGGGAACCCTGTTCACATCGTTTGGGGCTGTGAGCGAAACTCCGGCCGGATCTCCTCATGGATGGAACCCGAATAGGCGATAAACCTGGACTAGAGACTTGAGTGTTTAGGTAGGTCGTGGTCTACACCCACGTCGGCTTTCGCTTGAAGTCTGCCGAGCACATGTCGTGTGCAGACGCTAAGTGGTGGAAACATGTATGAAGAAGTACACCCCTGCAGGGTTAACATCATCTATTCGAATAGCCGTGTCCGCGGAAAAGGACTTCTGGATTGCTTATATCAGTTCATAGACAAGTGAAAGTGGATACTTTAAAATGCGCAAGATAAGCGTGAGTGCTATGGATGGCGTTCTCGTAGGGAGACGGGAGCGGATCCATAGTGGTGTATTGATATGGTGAATATGTGGACTCGTGTGCGCCACCTCAAAAGAGTCGCTTGCAGTCGTAGTTTAGGATAGCCACCGAGTCAAAGCTGGCTTGCTGCAGTTAAACCCCACCATCCCCTTGTTGAAAATGATGCATATGTAGTTAGTTCTGATGTAAGTCTTGCTGGGTACATTTGTACTCACGTTTGCCTATTTTATGTTTTTGCAGAGAGACTTCAGTCTCACTAGTAGTTCCACGTGGACTTCGACGTTTAGCTTGTTACCTCAGCTACGATCTTGTGCCCTCGGTAGGATCTGATAGATAGTCAGGCTTCTCAGCCTTTTTTCATTTATAGATGTCTGTACCCAGACATGATAGCTTCCGCTTGTGCTTTGATTTGTATGCTCTGAATGTTGGGTCATGAGACCCCTGTTTGTAATATCTCGCTCCTCGGAGCCTATTGAATAAATTACTTGAGTCGTAGAGTCATGTTGTGATGCCATGTTGTGTTTGCACATATCGAGCATATTATGTGTATGTTATTGAAATGCTTGGTATGTGTGGGATCTGACTATCTAGTTGTTTATCTTTAGTAGCCTCTCTTATCGGGAAATGTCTCCTAGTGTTTCCACCGAGCCATGGTAGCTTGCTACTGCTCCGGAACACTTAGGCTGGCCGGCATGTGTCCTTCTTCGTTCCTGTGTCTGTCCCTTCGGGGAAATGTCACACGATGAATACCGGAGTCCTGTTAGCCCGCTACAGCCCGGTTCACCGGAGTCCTGCTAGCCCAGTGCTACAGCCTGGATTCACTCGCTGATGACCGACACGTTCGATGCTGGGTCATGGATGCCTGTCCCTGTAAGTCTGTGCCACTTTGGGTTTACGACTAGCCATGTCAGCCCCGGGCTCCTTATCATATGGATGCTAGCGACACTGTCATATACGTGTGCCAAAAGGCGCAAACGGTCCCGCGCAAAGGTAAGGCGACACCCGTGGGAATACCGTGCGTGAGGCCGCAAAGTGATATGAGGTGTTACATGCTAGATCGATGTGGCATTGAGTCGGGGTCCTGACAGCGTTGGTATCAGAGCTTGACTGCCTGTAGGATTACCAAGCCAAACTGATCGAAGTTGAGTCTAGAAATTCTTTAGTTATATAAGGGAATTGATTGTGGGATGGAACGTAAGGCTCTTTTTACTCCTTTACCTCATGCCCTTCTGATCTGAGTCATCTTATCTTTCCTACGGGGATTAAGAACTAGGCTATCTCTTCTTTCTATCAGGATCACGTGTTACTAATCTGCAGACTTGTAGGATTGATGGTTCTAAGCTTGAGTTCAGTTTCTACTTCCGTATGTTAATTGTTGATCTCGAAACCTTGATATTGTGCTTCTGAGTGGCTATGCCACCATTTTGTAGCATGTCTCCAATCCTTTGAGCATTTACAGCCGTTATGCTATCGGAGTCATCCCAGGTTTCTAAATAGTCCGATGCATTTGCAAATCCCTTCCTTCTGTTTCCGATGTGCCTTTGGTCAAATTAATCACACAAATTAGTGAGTTGAGGTACTTTATTGCCTCGACATATATGTTGGAATAATTATTATGACCCTAGGTGTTTTAGGGAGTCACCTAGTAATCTAGCAACGTTTTGTGTTCCCAGTGTGAAGATTCTGGCCTTTATTATCGAAAGCATCCTGTGATGCCATTTAGTTAGTAGGCATTCTATTCCTGGGTTCTTGAACCCGAGATTCACTCTACTTACTTCATGTTGATAGTGTTTGCTAGTCCCTTTAGGATAGTAGTAACCTTTGCGATAGTCCTCGAGGTTCGTGGTACATCCTTCTTCCAATTACCATGAACCATTCTTGGCAGGAGTTCTTCTGAACCAAAAGATGACAACAAGAGTGCTGTCGATGAGTTCTCCATGCTATATTGTGACTCTGCCAGCTCAACCCTTCTGCATGGGTTATCCGGAAGAATTATGTTGAACTTGGTTCGACATACTAGTCTATGCATCCACAACTCAGAAAGTTATATGTTCCTTTGAGTTGTCCCTCTTTAGTTGTCTACTGACCTTCGTCTATCAATTGATAGTCAAGAGTATGCGTGCGTTCGTTTATCGATGCCTACTACTTTTGTGGTCCGTCAAGCCATTCTATCACGGAATGACTAGGAGAAACAAACTCCAGTACCTCATCCATATCTAGGATTGGGTCAAAGTAGTTGTATTCCGCAGATCAAATGCCAATCCAGCTTTTGGTTCTGTTCTACCTTGGAGTATTACCTTATTCTATATCGAGATTGTTATAGGAATTGCACACCATCCTATGAACTCTTGGTACAGTGATACTTCTCACCATCATTAGTCATTCCTCGGCCCTCGTGTTGATGCAACCGGAATACCACAAATGAATTGTGATGTGTGAAATCAATACTCCCAGCAACCTCGTTGCTTGGTAGTTAAAGGATAATAATTTCATTCTTAGTATGTTGGTTTTTGAATCATCCTTCTAAGACTGATCGTGCTACCTAGTCCTTATTTCGGTGCACCCTTCGATTGTTGAGTTAGGATCTTGTCAAGTCCTCACTCATTTGATCATATCGTCTTGCCCTCAAAAGCGAGATTGTTCTCAAGCTTAGTAACATACCGGTGGTTCGTGATTTTCCGAATATCTTCTCGGAAGTATTACTAGGTTGTCACCTGACTGCTATGTTGAGCTCGTGATCAAGTCGGGTTCTTGTGAACCACCCTTTCTCCAAGAATCTGTGATGGATATCCCGGAGCTAGTTGGTTAAGCTAGACAACAACTTGGAGAGTTGGAAGATAAAAGCTTGTCTGACTTAGTTCATGTTAAGGGATATCTTTCTGTGTATGTGTGTGTGTTGAAGAAAGATGATATCTTCATTAATTGGTCCTTGTGATCAGTTGTTGGACCTATTGTCTTACCCCATCTATAATTTGAGTATGGGCTATCATCCAATCAGACCAGAACCAACGATATTCGTAATGTTGTCTTACTCGTGGTTGATCCCTCGAGCATACACCATTATATCTTTTGGGTCTGACCAATGCTAACACTTGTTCTCTTAACTATGGAATTCCTTTTAAAGGGAAACCCGGAAGAATTGTTGTTGAGCCCATTTACAACATCCTTATCTCCTCCATGATTTTGTTGAACATTAAGCTAGTGTTGGAAACTTTTGAAAGCATTTCTTCATGCTAACTCATGAAGTATTTGTTTGATGAAAGGAGTGACTTCCTCTTATACACGTGCATTTGGTGAAAGTTGCCGCCGTGGATTTGAGAAAGTTAGTTTTGCTTCCTCTGGAATCATCCCAAGTCAGTCATGCATACGTGCGAAGTATTCTGTGGTCTGGAGACTTGCAACCTTCATTCCATATGTGTTCCGAGCACACCAAGCCACTGATTGAGTTATTCAAAGATAAAGGAGTCTGTCCAAGGTGAACTCTTTGGACTTCCACGCGTGGAGACTTCGATGTCATTAATGATGGTTCCCCACCTGAACTCGGTAGTGTTTCATTATAAGACTACCACGTGGTCATGTTTGTCTGGGACAACGTGTTCACATGTTTGTAGCAGAACCAGCTCATGTTTTGGAGCTTACTATCATAGTTCATTCCCCGAAAATCTCGCAGCGTTGTCTCGTCGAATTGTGTTGCAAACTTTTATTTTTCTTCCTAGACTCGATGAGTCTGGAATATCCTGACACCAACCAGATCTGAATCTCAGGCAGATATGATGGTTTGGAACATTTCCCAAGAACTATAATATCGGTCCCTCGAAAACCGGTAAAGTGGATGTCGTGGCCAACACACCCAGCCGGAAGACCTGTTATTATAATATCTTGATTGAGGAAGTTGGCCACCTCCCCATAGGGATTTCGTAGGATTTACTCCCTAGTTGCCCCTATGGATTTTGAGATCCCGAAGTCCGACCTTTTACTTGATGTTCTAGATATCAAACCATATCTATGAATGGGTTACGCTAGCACATCAAGGAGAACATTAGAAGCGGAGTGCTAAATGTCTCTCGGTCGATCATCCAGATTTTGTTTCCTTGGCCTCGCCAAGGTGAAATCTAAGAAGGTGTTATCTTCCTTTGCATCGGCATCTTCCACCGGTATTCATCATGGTAGTAAGTTGTGTTGCCAGAATCCTTGACACGGATATTGGTAAAACCTTGATGATTATGGAAATGCTCAAGTTCTTGAGAGCACGCACAAGCGTTAGGTGTTACCATCGGCACTAGCTAGGTTTGCTCTCAACTTCCTCGGTTATGCTATAACTTCTCAACAGTGGATTCACTCTCTATTGTTGGGTTCTTGCCCAGTTACCAGAATCATTCCCAGCATTTGCATTTTGTTCCCAGCTTGCACCGCCAATGTGCCATTCTACCACGGGTCTCTTCCATTTCCGGTGGTAAGCAAATTCATCCATTACGTTGTCTTCAACAAGGTAATCCACATCATCCAAGTCCGAGTATGCCATTCTACCGACCCCCTCCAAATGATCGCTCGAGAATTGCCTTAGGCTGGTTTAAAGAGTTTCAATGATCTCTGAATCAAAAGTAATTCTTTTTGCCACTTAAGGGGATATCTCTACGAGTCACCTTCCCTAAGGTGTATCGTTATGGTATCATGGCAACTCAACTCCTTGCTACATTGACAATCGATTACCACCTTCTTAAGCGTGAAATTGTGGTCTACCTAGTGAACCTTCGTCATCTGCTTCACTCCATTCCTATGGATGTGTGCTTCGCCTCTCAGCTCGAGAGATGTTGCTATGTCTCATTCCGTGAGTTAATCCTGAGTTGTTCGACCTTCGAGAAGAACCATTATTTTAGGATCTTTCCTTTCCTCTCGTTGTCATGTTAGTTGGAGTTCTCAGAGCAAGACTTCGAGACAAAGATGGTGATCGAATCAACGCTTTGATAAAGTGCACCCTGGATCGTGAAGATTGTGCTAGTTTGCGTTTCCCCTTCACCCTACCCTACGCTTGAATCTCGGGACGAGATTTTTGTTTAGTGGGGGTGAGTTGTCACATCCCTGGTCCTGTTATGCACTAGGCTAGACCTCATGTGAGTATCATGTTTTAATTCAAATGAAATTTGAATTGAGGAATTTTTAAAGCCTCAGAAACCTTCTAAAAATGATCAACATTAAAATCTCCTCAAAGAAGTCCAAGAAAATGTTCCTCTTAGTCTCTGAAAATATTGCAAAGAGGTAAAACTCAAAACAATATTTTTGGTATCTCAGAGTTAATTATTTTGGGCCTTTGAATTAAATAAATAGCTATTTGCATTGGATATATATTTGATATATAAATAATATATGTCCAATAATTACTGGAACATTTTATGTGGTTTGGTATATTTTAGTCCTAGCCACATAACTATTTCCAGGATTTTATAAAATGGTTTAGTGTCTAAAACTAAATCAAAACAAACTACAGAAAATAGAAAACAGAATTAAATAGAAATGAAAGAGAGAGAGAGAGAAGGACTTATCTGGCGCTCACCCGGTAGCCAGCCGGCCCAGCTCCTTTGCGGCCCAGCCCATCTCCACTTCCCCCCCCTGTCGCCTTCCTCCTCGCGCCAGTAGGCACAGGCGCGTGGCCGACGCACGCCGGCGCACGCCCCAGCCACCTCCTGCTTGCCGCTCCACCTCGACACCCCGGATGCCTCCATGCGTGCCACGCCACCCCCCTGGAACTCCCT
>NC_041387.1:581478822-581490375 GCF_002162155.2 Triticum dicoccoides
CCGTAGGGGTGGGCTGTGATGCGGTAGGTACGTGGCACGGTGTACCGGATGCCCGTTTGGTATCTCGGGAACCCTGTTCACATCGTTTGGGGCTGTGAGCGAAACTCCGGCCGGATCTCCTCATGGATGGAACCCGAATAGGCGATAAACCTGGACTAGAGACTTGAGTGTTTAGGTAGGTCGTGGTCTACACCCACGTCGGCTTTCGCTTGAAGTCTGCCGAGCACATGTCGTGTGCAGACGCTAAGTGGTGGAAACATGTATGAAGAAGTACACCCCTGCAGGGTTAACATCATCTATTCGAATAGCCGTGTCCGCGGAAAAGGACTTCTGGATTGCTTATATCAGTTCATAGACAAGTGAAAGTGGATACTTTAAAATGCACAAGATAAGCGTGAGTGCTATGGATGGCGTTCTCGTAGGGAGACGGGAGCGGATCCATAGTGGTGTATTGATATGGTGAATATGTGGACTCGTGTGCGCCACCTCAAAAGAGTCGCTTGCAGTCGTAGTTTAGGATAGCCACCGAGTCAAAGCTGGCTTGCTGCAGTTAAACCCCACCATCCCCTTGTTGAAAATGATGCATATGTAGTTAGTTCTGATGTAAGTCTTGCTGGGTACATTTGTACTCACGTTTGCCTATTTTATGTTTTTGCAGAGAGACTTCAGTCTCACTAGTAGTTCCATGTGGACTTCGACGTTTAGCTTGTTACCTCAGCTACGATCTTGTGCCCTCGGCAGGATCTGATAGATAGTCAGGCTTCTCAGCCTTTTTTCATTTATAGATGTCTGTACCCAGACATGATAGCTTCCGCTTGTGCTTTGATTTGTATGCTCTGAATGTTGGGTCATGAGACCCCTGTTTGTAATATCTCGCTCCTCGGAGCCTATTGAATAAATTACTTGAGTCGTAGAGTCATGTTGTGATGCCATGTTGTGTTTGCACATATCGAGCATATTGTGTGTATGTTATTGAAATGCTTGGTATGTGTGGGATCTGACTATCTAGTTGTTTATCTTTAGTAGCCTCTCTTATCGGGAAATGTCTCCTAGTGTTTCCACCGAGCCATGGTAGCTTGCTACTGCTCCGGAACACTTAGGCTGGCCGGCATGTGTCCTTCTTCGTTCCTGTGTTTGTCCCTTCGGGGAAATGTCACGCGATGAATACCGGAGTCCTGTTAGCCCGCTACAGCCCGGTTCACCGGAGTCCTGCTAGCCTAGTGCTACAACCTGGATTCACTCGCTGATGACCGACACGTTCGATGCTAGGTCATGGATGCCTGTCCCTGTAAGTCTGTGCCACTTTGGGTTTACGACTAGCCATGTCAGCCCCGGGCTCCTTATCATATGGATGCTAGCGACACTGTCATATACGTGTGCCAAAAGGCGCAAACGGTCCCGGGCAAAGGTAAGGCGACACCCGTGGGAATACCGTGCGTGAGGCCGCAAAGTGATATGAGGTGTTACATGCTAGATCGATGTGGCATTGAGTCGGGGTCCTGACAATCTCATAGCAATGCATCATATAGCAGCAGCAGAAGCAGCTCATAGCAATTCATCATATAGTGGATAAAAAAGAAAATTTGGCAAAAAATCAGAGGACATCCTCACCTTATTGGATGAGCTCATCCTTCAACATCACCTCAAGGCCACGACCTGGGAAGAGGGGAGGGGTGATAAGGTGCCTTCTGCCGCAGTGTGGCATCAGCCGTAGTTGTGTGGCGCCCGCCAGAGTAGTGCGTTGGACGGACCACAGTGGGGCAGCTGCTGGAGACCATGAGAATGAGGGGCGGCACCAGAGGGAGGAGCAGCCAGGGAGATTTGCCCCTACCCGCCGACCATGTAGCCTAGCTAGACAAAGCATCATCGAGGACCAGGCCAGATAGGACCAGTGGTGACGGCTCGCTGGAGGAACCCTGGTGCTGTAGGCAGGGGATCAAGGTCGAGGGGAAGGGGAGAGGAGATGCAAGTGGGAAGGGCAATGAACGCTTGCGTGTTTGTTTTCACTTGAGGGTTAGGTGTGACGCAGGCGTCAGCAGTTGCATTTTGAGTGTAATATAGGCGGGACAACGGAATCATTTCACTGTTCCCCTTCCCTTCAATTTTTAGCGAGGTTCTACCCGAAACACCCCCCTCCAAAGAGAAATAAGTTAAGGCCAAGCCTATAACTCAAAAATGATTTCTTTACATTTTTATGGCTTATTTTGACAATAAGCCCTGAAAAGGCGGAATCGAACTGGCCCTTGACCTGCAATTCAATTGTGCGTGCAATGATGAATCACTCCTGCCTGCTATAGTGTACATTTAGGCATCATCATACATGACATAACCTAATACATGTGCATTCCATTGTAGAATCTAGAATATGCAATGTTTATGTTAGTTCATACGTTGCACATGATGTTTAAATGCCCCTTAAATTTGGTCAGTCAAGTGATGGTATTTAAGCATCCTTCTTTGCTTCTTTTTGTTGATATGTAAGATTTGCTCACATATCTGTTCAATTGCTTGTTTGCATCAACCAGCCATACTAGGACTGTTTGCTTTGATTACTTGCTGTTCTTGACCTAACACTCTAACAGAGCTTGTCAACAATTTAAACACTAAGGGTTGCTGTAGTGGGGCCTTGTCTAACTCATAGGTGACATAAAGGTTTGGCTGTACACTAAAGTAGGCTCTCCAAGAGTACCTGGAGATCCAGTTCGAAGGTATGCCTAGTTTTTACATAGTGTAGACATAGTAAATGCTCATTTCATTGTGTGCAGGTGCAAGAGATGCGGCATGTTTCATTATGTGGTGTGGTTTTGTTATAATCTCATCCTTTTATGTTCACAGACTGGAAAGTATGCATATTTATCTTCCAAGGAGACGAGTAACTAGTTTGTGTCACCTTCTAGAGGGGGTGCAATGAAGATAAGATCGAGGATTTCCAAGTACAAGATGTTAGGAAGGAGCCTTGCAAGAGAAGTAGGAGCTGCGCTGAGCCTCTTCAACCAGTTAAGGTAAGTCACTGTATCCAACTCAACAGTTCAATTCCTTGTTTGTTTCAGGCATAGTTAATTTGCTCTTTTCAATTGCTTTATTTGTCCTCAATTAATGAGATGCCCAAACAATGATGCCTGATGTTGGGTACTTGTATAACTATTAGTTGACATAATTAAAGGCCTTACCATTTAATTACTCTGCCGAAGTGTGCCTGAAGCTTTGAAGTCTCTTAACCAACTATTATTGCATGAGGCTCACAATCTAGTTTATACTAGGCTAATGATTGCATAGTTTTGCTTGTTGTAGTAGGTTTGTATGAATCCCTCTCCTGTTCATTATGCTCCCTAAGACTTGAATTGAGCTATAGAATGGCCAACTGCTTGCTTACTTATACGCAACGTGCTGTCTAAATTTGTAACTTGTCTGTGTTTTGGATTGGTCCCCAACATCATGCTCCTCTGGTGAGCTAAGAGAGATTTCTATATGCAGGCTGCACATACTACCTTTTTTATAATTTTTAAAATATCACCTGCTTATGCTTCATGACGTGTAACATTATTGTTAGTCCTGTTCTGCCATGTACAAAATAGTGTGTCTTGCTTGCTTCACTGTTGTAACTATATTTTTGCCCTAGTCATGTGTACATACAGAAACATTTCAGGATGAAGTGACATCAACACAAATATCTGCGAGTAGTGCGGCATGGCCGTTACTGAATGATTATGGATTGGAATTGGAATGTGTTGATGTTCTCGAGCATCAACTAGAGGTGGCAAGACTACATGCACATGATTCTCAATGTACAATCAACAAGTTGAGACTAGACATGCAGGTATTAGATGCAGGAGTCAAAAAATGAAACAAGACACTGAGGTAACCACAAAGGAATTGGAGATTTTGCAGATTGAAATTTGTGCTATCTGAATCTGGCCAATCCTATTTTCTGAAGAGATTATAGTTCAAATGGTAAGTTCTGTTGATGCGTGTCCATGATGTATGAGCTTTATTTGTCCAATGTATGTAATTTTTTGTTTGTGTATGCTTTATTATCACTGGTGCCGAACTATAATGCCCAGTGGGTATATTCGGGTGTAATTTCTTTATTGTATAGTGTAGGATTATTCTAGGTTTCTATGCCGTCTTTTTATTATATAGTGTATGTTTTGTTAGAGGCGATAGTATAGAGTATGATATTTATTGAATATGCTATATCGTTGAGACGGGGGCCAACACACCCAAACATTTCCTGGACGCCATACAAACGAACAAACATGTGTAGTCAAAGTGGGCCTTAATTGGGCTAGTCAAAATAATATTCAGTGGATCCCAAATGATGTGGCCCACCGTAACAACGGCTGTTAGCAGGCGTCAATAGGCCTAAAGCTCGATAGGGCCGTATAAATGGAAATGGCCCACGGGCCTTTAGCAGAACGGAATAAATGTCAATTGTGTCTCGGCCATTTTACTTTATGAGCCAGTAAGAGGCCGAAAGTGTTATGGGCTAGAGGAGGCCCAATTTGCAAACTAGGCTGTTAACAGGCCGAAAGTCGCGTTGGGCTGAAATGATGCCCTGTGGAACGTGGGCCCCTAATGGACCTTTGCCCTGCTGAACATGGGCCACTAATGGACCTAAAGTCAAAGGACCAACTGTTGTGTGGACCATTAATAGGCCGAGGGACAAAATGGGCTAAGAGTTGGCCCGTTTATCGAATGGGCCAAGGACATGCCTAAAGTCACAGCGGGCTAGAATTGGCCCAACTGCAGAATGGGTCGAGAAAAGGCCGAAAGATGTTCCGGGACATCGACGGGCTGGAACTAACGATGGGCTATTAATAGGCTGAAAGAAGCTCGGGCCGCAATTGGGCCCAAAAACATGGCGGGCCATTAACGAGCTTAAACTGACGATGGGCTGGAAATTATAGAATCTAGAATGGGCCTTTGATGGGCCAATTTTGTGTAACTTGTATGGGCCGTACTTGTAAATGGTCCTGACTCAAGTAGGCCGCTAATGGTCCAGACTGCTTAATTTGACAGGCTCGACCTTTTCACTGGAATGGGCCTCTGTTGGGCCGTGCCACGTGTCGGCGTATCATAGGCGGCTCCTGTCCAATCAGTGGATGACATCTGTCCCCATGGTGAGGCAACACGTGTTTCCTCTGGCCAATGTGAACTTTACACATGGAAAATCCCCATTGGTCGTGGATGTTAGCGGGTTATCGGATCCAATACCGGACCCGATAGCTTAACGGTGTCCCGTTATGGTGGATGCCACGTGTCGGTCACCCTTGACGAAAGCACTTCTATGACGCACGATTTATCATCATGGAAGTGGACACTTCCATGCTGATAATTTTGGTAATGTCATGGAACACTTCTATGATAGCACAAGTATGACTATCTTGATTGTATCATAAAATCTTCACGGATGTACGTGCATGACAGAAAACGTGACCTACTGTGACAAACACATATCATCACGGAAGTGTATTTTTTTGTAGTGTTAGTTTGCTTATTACCAAAATCGGTCTCACCGAGTTTGAGTAATCGGTCAAACGGAGTTGAGGTTTTACCCTAACCCCTACACATTGGTCCCACCGAGTTGACCCTGTTGGTCCCATCGAAAACTCTAACATTCACATTTTGACCTGAGTCGGTCTGACCGAGTTTTACTGTTCAGTCCCACCGAGTTTGGGAATCTATGTGTACCGGCTAGATTTTAGGTGGAGTATATATATTCCCCTCCACCATTCTTCATTAGTGAGGAAAGCCATCATAATGTACCTACACTTCCACCATTCCAACCACAAGAATCTTGATCTCTAGCCTTACCCAAGTTGCTTTCCACTCAAAGCATCTTTCCGCCATAGCCAAATCTATGTGAGAGAGTTGAGTGTTGGGGAGACTATCATTTGAAGCACAAGAGCAAGGAGTTCATCATCAACACACCATCTATTAGATTTTGGAGAGTGGTGTCTCCTGGATTTGTTAGGTGTCACTTGGGAGCCTACGTCAAGATTGTGGAGTTGAAACAAGGATTTTGTAATGGCAAGGAGATCGCCTACTTCGTGAAGATCTACCCAAGTGAGGCAAGTCCTTCGTGGGCGATGGCCATGGTGGGATAGACAAGGTTGCTTTTTCATGGACCCTTCGTGGGTGCAGCCCTCCGTGGACTCGCCAATTGTTACCCTTCATGGGTTGAAGTCTCCACCAACGTGGATGTACGACAACACCACCTATCAGAACCATGCCAAAAATCTCCGTGTCTCGAATTGTGTTTGCACACTCCAATCCCATCTCTTTACTTTCTTGCAAGTTGCATGCTTTACTTTCTGCTGCTCATATACTGTTTGCATGCTTGCTTGATTTGTATTGTGAATGCTTGAAATTGTGCTAATTTCCAACCTCAACCTGAAAAACTTAAAAACTGCTATCTTTGCTTGTTGAGGGTCTAATCACCCCCCTCTAGACACCTCTTATCGATCCTTTCAATTGGTATCAGAGCTTTGGTCTCCATTGCTTTGGTTTAATCACCATTGGAGGAAGATGGATGAGTCTACGTTGGGGAGTCTTAGACGTAGAATGCCTATGCTTGATGGAGAGTTCTTTAGTGAGTGGAAAAATAAGATGCTTGAAATATTTCATGAATATCACTTGAACAAGTACATTACTACTCCTTGTGGACCCCTTGTTGACCCCTTGTATCCTACCCATGACGAGTCTCTTGACATGATTCACAATCTTAGAACTATCAATCTTATCACTAGAGGTTTTCCTAGAAATTTGATTGGTCACTTGCCAACTCTTGGTTGTGCTTATACTATATGGAGATTTCTTGAGGAACGATTTCCGGACTATTTCTTGAAAAACTTATACCAGATTCTTCACAAGTCTATTGTTTTGAATAATATTAATCCCAATGATCCTAAGTTTGGAGATTGTTTATTTGAGCTTCGCGACCTTATGCGTGCCAAAGGAGATGTTGGAATCATTAGCAATATCATTTTTGAAGCTATTAGAATTCATAGAGATGAACATTGTCAAAATCATATATCTAATGAATCACTCTCTCTAGGAAATGATCATTTGCAAGATGATGTTGAACATGTATACTATGATGAGGATGATGATAGTGACTATGATCTCAATGAGTCCATGAGACACTTTGGTCTTATGGCTAACCTTCGTGGCGACATGGCTGGAGGAAAGGAATGGGTCCTTGATAGTGGATGTGCTGACACATGACCGGAGACAAATATATGTTTCGTGAGCTTGTTGAAAATGACGACCCTCAAAAGTATGCCACTTTTGGTGATAACTCAAAGGGTAAGGTGGTTGGCCTCGGTAAGGTGGCCATCTCACATGATAGCTCCACACAAAATGTTATGCTCGTTGAATCTCTTGGCTATAATCTACTTTCTGTATCTAGACTAGTTGACTTTGGATTCAATGTCCTATTTACTGAAGTAGATTGCCAAGTGTTTTGAAGATATAATCATAAAATGGTCTTTTACGGCATACATAGAGGTGATCTATACATTGTTGATTTCACTAAAAAGGCTCAACCTAGAATTAATTGCTAAATCTTCTAAAGGCTGGTTGTGGCATAGACGGTTAGGTCATGTGGGCATGCAAAACCTTGACAAGCTCATTAAAGGTGATCATATACTCGGTGTTAAAGATGTCATATTTGACAAGTATAGAATTCATAGTGATTGCCAAGCAGGAAAACAGGTTGGAGGAAGCCACCCCGTGAAGAACATCATGACCACATGGAGGCCGTTCGAACTACTACATATGGATCTTTTTGGTCCCAATGCCACAGGAGTCTTGGTGGTAACTCCTTTGGATTGGACATTGTTGATGATTTTTCAAGATTTACATGGGTGTTCTTTCTTGATGATAAATCATAGGTCCAAAAGATCTTCAAAAACTTCGCTAGGAAGCCCCAAAACCAATTTGAAGTGAAGATCAGGAAGGTTCACAGCAACAACGGAACGGAGTTCAAGAATGCCAATGTGGACACCTTTCTTGACGAAGAAGGGATTTCACATGAGTTCTCGGCTACGTACACACCTCAACAAATTGGAGTTGTTGAGAGGAAGACCTGGACACTCATCGAAATGGCGAGAACGATGCTTGATGAGTACACGACGCCAAAACACTTTTGGGCGGAAGCGGTTGAGACAGCTTGTCATGCAACGAATCATCTATATCTTCACAAGCTACTTGGAAAGACGGCATACGAGCTTCTCACCGGTAACAAACCCCAAGTTGGATACTTTCAAGTATTTGGTTCAAAGTGTTACATTCTTGATACGCATCGTTGTTCAAAATTTGCTCCTAAGTCTCATGAAGGTTTCTTACTCGGTTATGGCTCAAACTCTCACACTTACCGTGTCTTCAGCAATTTCACCCGAAAGGTTGAAGATACGGTAGATGTGAAGTTTGATGAATCTAATGGCTCACAAGTAGAGAAATTGCCAATTGATGTAGGTGACAAAGATCCTTCGGAAGCAATCCAAGACTTTTCTATTGGCAAGATTCACCCAACGGAGGTGAAGGAGAGTACCTCGTCCGTCCAAGTGGAAGCCTCAACTTCACGCCAAGGTGAAGCACAAGTTGACTTGGAGGCATCCACGAGTGGGGCACATCAAGATGATGGGAATGAGGATGTACAACAAGATGAACCTCGACGACCTCCTTCTCCACCTCCACGGGAAAACAACAACGCCAAAAACAACGAAGAAAGACAAGAGGAAGAACAAGATAATGAAGAGGATGTTCCACCCTGACCCAAATAGAAGCTCTCACGAGTTCGAGCAAGAGTCTCAAGAGATCATCCCGTTGAACAAATCTTTGATGACATTCAAACCGGGAGAATTACTCGCTCTAGAACTCATTTGGCTAACTTTTGTGAACATTACTCATTTATTTCTAGCATTGAACCTATGAAGGTCAAATAAGCATTGGAAGATCCGGATTGGATAAATGCCATGCATGAAGAGCTACACAACTTTGAGAGGAACCAAGTGTGGACGTTGGTTGAAAAGCCCGATGAGAAGCACAATGTCATTGGAACCAAATGGGCGTTTCGGAACAAGCAAGATGAAGATGGACAAGTTGTACGCAATAAGGCTCATCTCGTTGCTCAAGGCTACACTCAAGTCGAAGGTATGGACTACAGTGAGACTTATGCCCCCGTTGCTAGACTTGAGTCCATTCGCATCTGACTTGCTTATGCCAATCATCATGACATTACCTTATATCAAATGGATATCAAAAGTGCTTTTCTTAATGGTGAAATTGAGGAGGAAGTTTATGTTAAACAACCTCCCAGCTTTGTTAACCCTAAGAAACCCGACCATGTTTACAAACATCACAAAGCTCTTTATGGTCTTAAACAAGCTCCTAGAGCTTGGTATAAATGCTTGACTAAGTTTCTTCTTGAAAAAGGGTTTGAAATTGGTAAAATTGATTCTACACTCTTTACTAAAAGGGTTAATGGAGAATTATTTGTGTGCCAAATTTATGTTGATGATATGATATTTGGATCAACTAATCCTCATTTTAGTGAAAAGTTTGGGAAGCTAACGTCGGAGAAGTTTGAGATGTCTATGATGAGTGAACTCAAGTTCTTTCTTAGTTTGCAAATCAAGCAAACTAAGGAAGGAACCTTTATCTCTCAAACAAAGTATACCAAGGACTTATTCAAGAAGTTTAACATGCAAGAATGCAAAGGTATGAATACCCCCATGCCTACTAGTGGACATCTTGACTTGACAAAGGATGGCGAACTAGTTGACCAAAAGGTTTACCGCTCTATGATTGGTTCATTGTTATATCTATGTGCCTCCCGTCCCAATATGATGCTAAGTGTGTGCATGTGTGCACGATATCAAGCGGCCCCCAAAGAATGTCATCTTAAAGCCGTGAAAAGGATAGTGAGATACTTAATACATACACCAAATTTTGGCTTTGGTATCCTAAGAGGTCTTCTTTTAATGTTGTTGGCTACTCCGATTCGGACTTTTCCAATGACATGGTTGATAGAAAGTCCACTTCGGGTACTTGTCAATTTCTTGGTAGATCTCTTGTGTCTTGGTCCTCCAAGAAACAAAACTTGGTATCCTTATCCACCGCCGAAGCGGAATACATTGCCGCCGGTTCATGTTGTGCTTAGTTACTTTGGATGACCGAAACTCTTAAAGATTATGGGATATATGTGAAACATGTTCCATTGCTTTGTGACAATGATAGTGCTATTAAGATTGCTCATAATCCTGTGCAACATTCTCGAACTAAGCATATTGAAGTTCATCATCATTTTATTCGAGATCATGTTGCTAAGGGATCAAACTTAATCATGTTCGTATCGATAAGCAATTGGCGGATATATTCACCAAACCACTTCATGAGAAAGTGTTTTGCAGGTTGAGAAGTGAATTGAACATCATTGATGCCTCAAACTTGGAGTAGAAACTCCATGTGGATTCATGCAAGGCATGATCCTTTCTATGACTAATCCTTGATATTTCTCTTATGATGATGATCATATGTCTTGGATATACTTGTACTCTTGCATGCTATCTAACCCTTGTAGGTACATGGATAAGCCCAACTCTATGAGATTACCACTCAATCACATTCTAAGCAATCTCTACATCTCCAAGTCTCTACAATATGGTGGTTGAAGACAAGGAAGCACGAATCCATTCAATATATCCTTTGAAGATTTCCTAATATCAAATTTCAATTAGTATCAAATTTCATGATTGTCACTTTGGGTACACAAGTGCTCTTCCTTGCAAGACTAAACCATGTAGGAAGATGAACTTCAACTACAAGTGGTGCTCCCAACTCTTGATGATCTACATCAACTTGAGCACCCTACACAAGTTCAACTACATGACCAAGTTCAACACCACCACCCAAGCTTTACCCCAAGACATGGGTCAAAGCAACTCAACAAGATGTAAATACATAAAATTGCTTAAACAAAAAATGGCAACTCCATTTTGAGCTTAAACGATGAGTATGACCTATGATCAAGTGTCTTCACTTGAATCCTAAGTCAATATACCCTAACATAGGTGAATTTGTCGTCGAGCAATTCTAGAAAAAGTTCTCTGTTGTTTCTTTGTGCTCTTGCATTTGTCTCTTGCATGCTTGTTCCCCTTTCAAAAAAAACTTCATCTAGATTTCTTTTCTTTTCTTTTCTGTTCTGCATTCCCCGCATCCAATTCATTGCAAATCCTTTAGTTAGTTCCTTGCATATCCTTGTGAGATCTTAATTTCCTAAGTGAGCTGAGGTGACAAGTGTTTTTCTCTTTGGTTTGAACTCGGCCTCACCGACTTGTTTACTTCGGCTGAACCGAACCATCTCGGTGCCACTGAAAATAACAACTCGGTGCTACCGATGTCAATACTGAGATAAAAACTATGTGACTTGCATCCTGCATATTTTCCCAGCTCACTCAAAGACACTTGTCCTCTACCAGCATCCTATTACATGTTGCTTTGTAATGTGTCTCAAGGACCAAACGTACTTGACTCATGCTCTAGAAGTCC
>NC_041387.1:581490824-581558566 GCF_002162155.2 Triticum dicoccoides
CTCCTAAAGCATCTCCTGATGCTTCTTATTCTTAAGAGGAAAGTTGTCTCATGTCTTCAAGAGGGGAAAGACATGATAGTATATGTAATGAGTTTATCTTGCTCTGGTTATTTTCTTGTTTGCTTTGATTCTATTACCCTATCTTCTCCCATTATCCAACGTCAGATTCATGGGGGAGAAAGACACCTAAGGGAAGAAAATCTTTTGTAATTCTTTGCGTACCTTTATCCTTGGGGACATGTCTATAACCAAATAGAGTACCTAGTACTCACTCTCAACATGTCATCCCAGTTTTGGTATTCTTGTGATCTCATGTTCTTGCTCTGTCTAGTAGATGTTCTTATGTTATCTAACCTTGTTTACCTAGGTACATCTCGTCCAAAGCTAGTTCAAGACCACAAGGTAAGTATATGCATCACACTCATGTGCATGAGGATCTCTTGCTATGGTATATTTTTTTGCAAGAGAGACTCATAAACATGAAGGTATATTTCGAGTATCTACACCATTTGCTCTAATGCATATAGCCAAGACACATGTAACTCATTGCTTGCTCTATCATGCTTATGCATTCTCATACTCTTATGTTCTATTATCATATGACTGCATACATGTAGGGGGGGGGGGCTAATGCATGTTGCATGTCTTTCCAATGTTTTACTTGCTATTTCCTTATATCTTTATCTAAAGCTTTGATGTATGTTGTCATCAATTACCAAAAAGGGGGAGATTGAAAGCACATGTGTTCCCTGAGTGATTTTGGTAATTAATGTCAACATATCTCTTGTTGGACTAATATTTCTACCTAGTATATTTAAGATAAGTTCAACATTAGAGTGGCATGGACATAGACAAGAGGATGTGGAACCCCTTCAGGATGCTAAGGACAAATATTGGCAAAAGCTCAAGACTCTACATTTTCATTTTAGTGATCCAAGATCACATTGAGTCCATAGGAAAGCCAATACTATTAAAAGGGGATGAGGTGTTGATTAATGCCTTGCTTTCTCAAAGTGCTTAGTGATATGCTCCAAAACCCTCAACCACTTTCTCATTTCCACATATGTCCTAAACCCAAAAGTCAAACTCGGCCCCACCGATTTGATATATTCTGCCCACCGAGTTCATTTGACATAGCCACTACCATAAACCCTAATAAGTTTGGTCTCACCGATGGGATCTCGGTCTCGCCGAGTGGGCTTGCAAACTTCCTGTTACCTGTTGCAACAATTTCGGTCTCACCGAGTTTATGCAATCGGTCCCACCGATTTTTCTTGACCAATCCTTAGTTTGCTAATTACCAAAATCGGTTTCATCGAGTTTGAGTAATCAATCAAACTGAGTTGAGGTTTTACCCTAACCCCTGCACATCGGTCCCACCGAGTTGACCTTGTCGGTCCCAAGAAAAACTCTAACATTCACATTTTGACCTGAATCGGTCTGACCGAGTTTTACTGTTTGGTCCCACCGAGTTTGGGAATCTATGTGTAACGACTATATTTTATGTGGAGGCTATATATTCCCCTCCACCCATTCTTCATTAGTGAGGAAAGCCATCAGAACGTACCTACACTTCCACCATTCATTTTCTCAGAGAGAACCACCTACTCATGTGTTGAGACCAAGATATTCCATTCCAACCACAAGAATCTTGATCTCTAGCCTTCCCCAAGTTGCGTTCCACTCAAATCATCTTGCCACCATAGCCAAATCTATGATAGAGAGTTGAGTGTTGGGGAGACTATCATTTGAAACACACGAGCAAGGAGTTCATCATCAACACACCATCTATTACCTTTTGGAGAGTGGTGTCTCCTAGATTGGTTAGGTGTCACTTGGGAGCCTCCGTCAAGATTGTGGAGTTGAAGCAAGGAGTTTGTAAGGGCAAGGAGATCGCCTACTACGTGAAGATCTACCCAAGTGAGGCAAGTCCTTCGTGCGCGATAGCCATGGTGGGATAGACAAGGTTGCTTCTTCGTGGACCCTTCGTTGGTGGAGCCCTCCGTGGACTCGTGCAACCGTTACCCTTTGTGGGTTGAAGTGTCCACCAACGCGGATGTACGATAGCACCACCTATCGGAACAATGCCAGAAATCTCCGTGTCTCCAATTGCGTTTGCACACTCCAATCCCATCCCTTTACTTTCTTGCAAGTTGCATGCTTTACTTTCCACTACTCATATACTCTTTGCATGCTTGCTTTATTTGTATTGTGAATGCTTTAAATTGTGCTATCTTTGCTTGTTGAGGGTCTAATCACCCCCTCTAGACACCTCTTCTTGATCCTTTCAGGTGGCTAACTTACGATTACAAGAATAAGATGAGAAGCTAACGGTCGCAAACTAGTAATGATCAAGACGTGATCCTAAACTACTTATGTTCAAACATAAACCCATCGTGTTTTCTTCTCGAACTCACCCGAAAAGAGACCATCACGGTTACACACGTGGTTGGTGTATTTTAATTTGAATCTGGTTTCAAGTTTTCTACAACCGAACATTAAAAATTCCCATCTGCCACATAACCATGGGCACGACTCTCGAAAGTTTAAACCCTGCAGGGGTGTCCCAACTTAGCCCATGACAAGCTCATGATCCGCGGAGACAATCCTCCATCTCAGGACATCCGACCAGACTCGGGATCCTGGTGCACAAGACATTTCGACAATGGTAAAAAAAATCCAGCAAGACCTCCCGACGTGCCGACACCCTGATAGTAGCTGCACGTATCTCGTCTTTGTCCACAGTCGGATGAGCTAAGCTTACGGTCGATGAGACCCAAGTTGCCAAGGGGGGCCGCAAGGTGCTCTAGTTTGGTCCAACGCCAGCAGCACTGGCCCCCCTGTATTATGTAGAATTACTCCTCGGGTAGCGCTAACTCCCTAAGCATGAAATTTCATATCAAGTTTAGTTATTATGTTGGGCAAATGGTAAAACCAATGTTGGGCCTTGCTAGAAGAGTTTTATTCAAAGCGAACTGTCAAGAGGGGCCCATAAACCCTCATTGTGTTAGGGATGCAAAATCAAGGAACATGACACAGACGTGATGGAAACTATGGCGGCAAGAGTGGAACAAAACACCAGGCATATGGCCGAGCCTTCCACCCTTTACCAAGTATATATGTTCATTAATTAAATAAGAGATATTGTGATATGCCATGATATCCATGTCCCAACATGGAACAACCTGCAACTAGCAACACTATAAGAACGGCTGAGCAAAGCGGTAACATAGCCAAACAATGGTTTGGTAGGATGGTGAAAAAGCTTAGAGGCTGTTTCATGGCAATTTGGGGCGCTTGATAAACAAGTGGTAGGAATCGCGACATAGCGATAGCATTGAGACAACTAGCATAGCAATGATAGTAGTGAGATCTAGGGTAACGTCATATTGCCTGAAATCCCTCTAGGAAGAAGACGAACGGGCATAGACGAACCAAGCGTAGTCGAACGAATCCTC
Organism: Triticum dicoccoides; assembly: GCF_002162155.2. Classification (NCBI taxonomy): domain Eukaryota; kingdom Viridiplantae; phylum Streptophyta; class Magnoliopsida; order Poales; family Poaceae; genus Triticum; species Triticum dicoccoides. Next base: position 581,494,283 of record NC_041387.1, read on the forward strand.
ATGATCACAGTGAAACATGAACTATCGAGAAGGAGCACAACCAGAAAGAAGCAAACAACATGGTAAACACCCAACACATAAACATGGCATGATTCTCAACAAAGTATGATGCAAGACAAGGCTATATGATTCTACTCATGGCAAGATATGATGCATACAAGAACATCACATCAAAGCAAGTTTAAATGAGGCCGGGAACAACATATAAGAATTTCGGTAAATCCTCATATGCAAATTTCGAAATCGGTCCAGATCTGAATAACACATCATGTTCAAGTTTCTAAACAACAAGTTAAGATGCACCAAGATGATCTACACTAATTTCTAGTCAAGTTACATATAAGGTTCATTTAATTTGGAGCTACAGCCTAGAAGATATGAGCAAATCAAGTTAAACATGGCATTGATGCAAAATGCATTCAAACATAAAGCAAACACACTCCAAACATGGATGCAACAAGATATTATAAAACGACATGCAAATCTAAGCAAGTTTGATATATGACATGATCAAAATAGAGCAACGGATCAACACAGACACTCCAAACAAGTTATATCAACAATCTGCCCAAAACAGCAAGTAGGCACTTTGCAATAAGCAAAACAACATCCTACAAGAAACCTATGAGCACACACTTGACATGAAATTCAAGTGCAGATAACATGCTTCAAATAAAATTAAGGTTCAGGTTCATAGACATAAAGATTATTCCAAGATGATCAATGCAAAAAGAAACTTTAGAACACAGATTATGACAGTGAAAAACAGGGCATATGCATGAGCAGAGTTAACATGATGACAACTCGGAGACATGAAACAAAGATGCTACAACAACTATACATAGCAACCAAGGGCATGGAATAAAATAGCACATAACAAAGAGCAAATAACATCAAGGCATCATATGCATATGACTCATGGATTAGTGGAAACCATCAAGACAAGTTTGAATGTTGAAACAGTTTCAGCAAGTGTAAAACAATAACATCATCATAACCTGTTTGCAACCTTGGAACAGAGATCATTAAAGTCCAAAAATTATCAAACTTGGCATGTGGACAAAGTAATCATAGTATAATTAAATTCATGTAACTGGAGCATCTCCAAAATAGGCATTGATTAAATAATATTAAGCTCACAACATGGCATCATGAAGTTAATAGAAAACTGGAACATCATTTAGGGAAGTTCTTAACAATGAAAACATATGCTACATGACATATATGAGGCATGTAATGGTATCGAATGATAGAGGATAACATGGAAATCAAAACATGTCAACTAAGCATCTCCAGATTATGCATGGATTAGATGGTAGCATCAAGCAAACATAGCAACAGGATATGACAGATTCATACTTGACAGAACATTAACAACAAGTAGCTCACTTCACAAGCTTGTTGCACTCACCACATGGAATACCAAAATACAGGGATTGCACCACTGCAAATATGACATGATTAGTCTCCTAAAACATTTTGATATGATGCTCAAAAGAAAATCACAAAAAGGATATAAAAAAGACAAATAGGCAAGTTTTAACAGTTTTCAGCATTTAACATCAGCAAGCACTTTTGCAACAGGGATTAACATGTCAAGATTCATCCTAACATGAACTAAAATCATATCAACATGTAGAGCACTCTGAGATGAACATTTGCATATGAAGATCATCACCACAGCTCCAAGAGGTACAAAGTTACAACACTCACAATATGCCTAAATGATGTTAACAGGCAGCAGATTTCAGCAGTTTATATCACTTAGCAGTTTTGCATTCAGAGATGAACATTTTGACATATCATGCACGCAAAGCGGAGCCACATGCACGAAGTTACAGACAGTTAAACATGCACACATAACATAGAAAATCTAGGACTTGGAAGAAATTATACCCTCGGGGACGGGATCTCGGGCAGACATGTCCATGCCTGAATGAACATGTCCGGCGGCTAGGGTCCACGTGGCAGAGGAAGAGGAGGCCATGGTCAACGCCGCCGGCGGCGGCGGTGAGGAGCTCCGGTGAGTGAGCTAGGGAGGCTGACGGTAGCGGTGATTGAGGGAGTCCTGGACTAGGGGGTATCCGGACAGCCGGATTGTATACATCGTCGAGACTATTGAAGCGTGAAGATACAAGACTCAAGACTTCGGCTCGTGTCCGGATGGTACTCTCCTTTGCTTGGAAGACAAGCTTGGCGATCCAGATTTTATATTTTCTTCCTTGTAACCGACTCCATGTAAACCCTAGCTCTCTCCGGTGTCTATATAAACCGGAGAGGATGGTCCTTTAGAAGGCCGATCACAATTACAATCATACCATAATAAGCTAGCTCCTAGGGTTTAGCCTCTACGATCTCGTGGTAGATCTACTCTTGTACTACTCATATCTTCAATATCAATCAAGCAGGAAGTAGGGTTTTACCTCCATCGGGAGGGCCCGAACCTGGGTAAACATTGTGTCCCTTGCTTCCTGTTACCATCAGCCTAAGACGCACAGATCGGGACCCCCTACCCGAGATCCACCGGTTTTGATACCGACATTGGTGCTTTCATTGAGAGTTCCTCTGTGTCGTCGCTTCAAGGCTTGATGGCGTCTTCAATCGCCAACGATACGGTCCAGGGCGAGACTTTTCTCATCGGACAGATTTTTGTGTTCGGCGGCTTTGCACCGCGGGCCAATTCGCTCGGTCATCTGGAGCAGATCGACAGCTACGCCCCTAGCCACCAGATCAGGTTCGGAAACTTGAACTACATGGCGGATATTCGTGGAGACTTGATCTTTGACGGATTCGGCCCAGTGCCAGGAGAGCCAGACAGTCACGACGAGTACGGCCTAGACCTGCTGTCGGACAATGCTCAGGACATCATCCCTGCAGCAGCCCCAAATCTTAATCAGGAGCAGGTTGCGTTGCCGAAGGACGGAGGGGTAGACCCCGCCCCGCAGTCCGCACACTCATCGGCGGTGGAGCCGAACACAAGTCTCATCTCTGTGGAAGTCTGTAACCTCGGGCCCCCGCACTCGTATCCGGTTGTTGGTCCCGGTCCACATACCCTCGAGCCAATCAAACCAGGTTGCGCTCCGGTAATGGAGTTTACCGCTGCGGACATCTTCCAGCGCTCGCCCTTTGGCGACATGCTGAACTCATTAAAGTCTCTCTCTTTGTCAGGAGGCTCTGGGCCGAACTATGTCCGGCCTGAGTGGAAAGCAGGCGACGAGGAAATTCGTTGCCCACCCACCACCGATGCTTTAACTGATGATTTAACCGATGCTCTTGACTTCGACTCCGAAGATATCGACGGTATGGACGACGATGCAGGAGAAGCTCCGGAATATCTGGGGCGCGGGACTACTACCTTGTCCCACGATATATACATGGTGGATACGCCCAAGAAGGACGACATCGATAATCCGGAAGATAAAGCACCCGGACAAAAGCCAAAACGGCGGCGCAGACGCCGCTCAAAGGCCAGCAACAATAAAAATAGCGACAAGATCGCAAGAAGGGTTGATATACCAGTAAACCCCAAAGGCAGGAACGACCACATGGACCCAGCGATGGAGCAGGACGAGCTAGGTCACGCCAAACCGAGTTCGGAGCAGATACCCGATCACAATGATCCGGAGGGACGAGCTCCTGAAGCCGCCCCCGAACATGAACACAGTCCGGACGACGATGCATTCACCATTCCGGACGAACAAGTGGAACGAGACAACCTCCACCGAAAACTTATGGCCACAGCAAGAAGTCTAAAGAAGCAGAAACAACAGCTTAAGGCCGCACAGGAAAAGCTCAGTCGCAGATGGAATAAAGTGCTAGACACTGAATAAAGATACGGCGACGATCGCCATACAAAAAGCTATCCAAAGCACAAGCTACTGCCATAATTCGACGATGAGGCCGTTCCACCAAAGAATAATATGACCAGGAGACCAGACGTACCGCCTCACAACCACAACAGAGCGGCTACTGAAAACGTGCATGATCTACGTGAGAAGCCGGATAAGAAGGCCGGTGCAGCCATGTCCATCTACGAATCTAAAGGACACACCCCTGCGAGGGACTATGGTCACCCCAACGCTCATACAAGCCAAATACCAGTCCAGAACAAACTCCGGACACAACAACAGCCGACTACATGCCACAACGCGCCCAGATACAGAGGGGCTACTCACCCCTTGTGCTTCATCGAAGAGGTACTGGACCATGAATTCCCACAAGGCTTTAAACCTGTGAACATAGAGGCATACGACGGTACAACAGAGCCAGGAGTCTGGATCGAGGATTTTATCCTGCATATTCACATGGCTCATGTGGACGACCTCCATGCCATCAAATACCTTCCCCTCAAGTTGAAGAGACCAGCTCGACACTGGTTGAAAAACCTCCCCGAAAATTCAACCGGGGGTTGGGAGGAACTTGAGGATGCTTTCAGGGCCAACTTTCAAGGGACTTATGTCCGGCCTCCGGATGCAGACGATCTAAGTCACATAATCCAACAACCCGGAGAGTCCGCCCGCAAGCTTTGGAACCGATTCCTCACTAAAAAGAATCAAATTGTCGATTGTCCGGACGCTGAAGCCTTAGCGGCATTCAAACACAGCATCTGTGATGAATGGCTCTGTGACACCCCAAAAATTTTAACCTTGTTTTACTAATTAAGATTTTGCCAGGAAACTTAAACTTTTGTTTTCTGGATTTTCTTTTGATTTCAGAACCTTTCTGTTCTTTATTTTTATGGAGTTTTTACCCCACGTGAAAACTTCCCAATTTTATTTTGGACTTGTTTGCCCTCTCAAGAAAAACACTTCTATTATCAGTGGATTTATTTGCATAAAATTTTGCTCTCTGAGCTTTATTCCTTAAAATGGTTTTTCATTAGTTTTGAAGCCCTTTTTGAACTACAACCATTGGATAAATTTATTTAAAATTCCAACCAAAATTTGGAGATGTCATGTGATGTTTTTAAATCACTTTTATGCAAAAATATCTCCTGTTCATTGGAGATTTTGAGCTCTACACCAAGTTTTCAAATCTGGTCCAGTGGGCAATTTTGCCCTACAACCTATTTAAATGTTTAATGGCGATGTGAACTAGATTATTGACTCTAGTGCAAGTGGGAGACTGTTGGAAATATGCCCTAGAGGCAATAATAAATTAGTTATTATTATATTTCCTTGTTCATGATGATCGTTTATTATCCATGCTATAATTGTATTGATAGGAAACTCAGATACATGTGTGGGTACATAGACAACACCATGTCCCTAGTAAGCCTCTGTTGACTAGCTCATTGATCAATAGATGGTTATGGTTTCCTAACCATGGACATTGGATATCATTGTAACGGGATCACATCATTAGCAGAATGATGTGATGGACAAGACCCAATCCTAAGCCTAGCACAAAGATCGTAGTTTGTATGCTAAAGCTTTTCTAATGTCAAGAATCATTTCCTTAGACCATGAGATTGTGCAACTCCTGGATACGTAGTAATGCTTTGGGTGTACCAAACGTCACAACGTAACTGGGTGGCTATAAAGGTGCACTACAGGTATCTCCAAAAGTGTCTGTTGGGTTGGCACGAATCAAGACTGGGATTTGTCACTCCGGTTAACGGAGAGGTATCTCTGGGCCCACTCGGTAGGACATCATCATAATGTGCAAAATGTGACCAAGGGGTTGATCACGGGATGATGTGTTACAGAACGAGTAAAGAGACTTGCCGGTAACGAGATTGAACAAGGTATCGGCATACCAACGATCGAATCTCGGGCAAGTACAATACCGCCAGACAAAGGGAATTGTATACGGGATCGATTGAGTCCTTGACATCGTGGTTCATCCAATGAGATCATCGTGGAACATGTGGGAGCAAACATGGGTATCCATATTTAAATGTTTCTTTAAAACTTCCACCGAAATTATGGGATGTTAATAGGAGTATATTATTCAACTTTATGCAAAAACCCAGTTTTGTTCTTTGAAAAATTTGAGTGAATCAACCTCATTTTCATTCTGGTCCAACTTGATGGTTTGTACTGGAAGCATATTTTTACTTGCTCCTTTACCCATGATTCCTTCTCCTGCTTATAGACCACCCTGCAGAACCCTTAAGTCCAAGAGAGTGGACCCATGGGAGGATTTTAAGTGTATGCAATCATGCCTTTTTCTTTCTTTCCAAAACTGAAGATTTGCAAAACTTGCATTAGCAAGTTTATGGTTTTTCCCAAATGACCTTGCCACCCTCTCTATCATCTAAAGAGACTATGATCTGGGGACTTTGGCCACCCCAAGAGTTGCCTAGGGACTCCTGACATTCTGTTGAACACCTTGAGTTCATGAACAGAATTGACATGCTCATGAGTTTGCATTGCAGACTTGCCACAACAGCCAAACGAGCATGTCCACTAGCATCCCAACTATCACTAGCCTAAATCTGTTGGTCACCAGCCCCTCCTATGCCCTCTAGCACACTCCGGCATTTATCCGAACGGTTGGCGTGCGTGCTCTAGGCGCGCCCAGGACGCGCGTTTTGCACGTGCGGGCACCGAGCCGCCGCGTCGCACGACCGCCTCCCCGCACCCGCTCTGGCCTCTCCCCACTCGCAGCCAGCACGCCCGCCCCCTCCCTCGCTGCAGAGCCGCCCCTGGTGCCCTAAAGCACCACCGTCAGCTCGGCAATGGCGGCTAGCGGCCGGCCACAGTGCGCCTCTGCCATGGACGGCGCCGCCCGAGCCACAACTCCTCGCCATCTTGCCTCGTGAGCAGGCCGCCCTTATCTCCGAGCCGTCTGCTAGCGCCGACCCTGCTCCGGCCATCGCCATGTCGCTCTGCCGCAACAGAAGCGGTCGACCGGCGATCTTATCCCCGGCGAAGGCGGAAACGACCCTCCCCGGCTATATATAGCCCCAGGCCTCGCTCGAGTCCCCTCAGGCAGCCTTGTACCACCCCTCTAGAGCCCCCCGTAGCCAGCAAGCGCCGAATGACGGCCGTCTTCCTCGTCCCTGACAGGTTCGGCCACCGCCACACTCCGGTGAAATCCGGCCAAGACCAAGGCCCCAGGCCCCTCTCGTGCTTCCATCCTACTCCCCTCAACCGTGCGGAGCCGCCCACCTTCTCAGCATCGATGGGGAAGCACCATAGCCCGAACCCTTGAACCTCCCGAAGCTGCCGTCCGCCACAAAGCTCGCCGCCGGCGACTCCCTTCATCCCCACCACCCACTCGACCACTGGGAGGACCGTCGTGGAGTGGCGGATTCATCCCCATGCTCAGATCCCCGAGGGATGCCTCCGTTCGCCGGCAAGCCTCACCGGAGCTCCGCCTCTGTTCGGTCGGAGGATACGGCGCGCACGTGGACTAGTCAAACCTGACCAGTGGGCCCGCGGGACCCACTGTCAGTGACCCACGCGTGGTCCACGCTGGAAAAGTGGAGACATAAACTCGGAATACGCCTTCGACGTGGTCAGTTTTCGAAACGTTTTTCCTTTTTTCTATTTTATTTTAAAAACAGATTTTGACCAAAACTTTGACTGACCATAACTTTTTAAATATAACTCCAAATAAGTTGATTCTTTTTCCTACCTCTCTCAAATATTGTCTAGTTTATTTTCAGATTTATTTGTAAATTTTTCAGACAACTTTTTGGTACTGTTTTTGAAACTATGTATTGATTCAAAAATATTTTAAATAGGATTTTTGGAGAGAGGAGAGAGCTTTCAAAAGTTTTGGAGTGCACCCTGCCTTCCCCACAACTTGAAGGCAAGCATTCTGAACTCGGGCATAATTTTGTGTGTGTTGTGTGACACGGTTACAATACCACCTCGACATGGAGTGTCCGTTATTTTATGTGATGATATGTTCAAACTCATGAGTGCATATTAATGATCTCATGCATATTGGAGATTTCCTTGCTGTTGGAAATGGTCATGCTTGTGACAGTAATCATCCTCGTATGCTTTTCGTGCCTGCCGGAAGGAAGCCGGGAAAGTCTCTGTCTTGGGTAGACCTGATCTTGTCCCTAGTTCCTCGTTGAGGCGAGTGTCTCCGGTATGGCATGATGGGGTATGATGAGTGGTGATTCTGTCTGTTGGATGAAATATATTTGTTATGGTAATCATGCAGGGAATACTTAAACCTCCTGCGTCGACCATGGATCGAGTCTTGTTCCGGTAACCCCCACACTTGTTTCGTACTACCACTTGTCCCTGCCATAGGTAGGGTACGGTTCAGTAAGTTGTCAACCCTTTCTAGCACACATCTTACAGAGGGGCCGGGATGAGGGTTCCATGGCCCTGGATTAAAGCCAGTCATCCGGTCAGGGGGCATGGGTGTTTCGGTTGTAGCCGAGGGGGTAGCTCCCCTAGTTTTCGCGCGGTATAAATTTTATGATCCCATGCTAATCGAGGTTGTAGCCTCCCCACTTAGAGTTTTGCTTGACTAGTGTCATGGGTGATTGCAGACACCGGTAGGTTAGGCTGGTGTGTGCGGTCAGGTGTGTTTTCAATTAAAAGATCGTAGACGGAATTAGTCCCGATGGACTAAAGGAATCCGTTACCCGTGGGTAAAGAGTACACCCTCTGCAGAGATTAAATCTATTCGAATAGCCGTGTCTATGGTTAAGGACTACAGTCTGGGATGGGTCAAGTGTCGGTCTTAGTGTCGGTCTTCGGAGGAGAAACTACTAAACCAGAATATGGATCATGACGTGTGACTTATGATGATTATGATTATTATTATTATGGACTAACCCCTTTATATTATTTGAAGTATGGAGTATCCCTAGGAAGGTTCTACTTCCTGGATATTCGTTGTGATTATTTTTCTTACAAGCCCTTTATGTGGTGTTGCTCAGACGCCCGACTGTGGCATGCTTGTTATTTACTTTATAAGCCCTTTATGTAGTGTCGCTCAGACGCCCGACTGTGGCATGCTTGTTATTTACTTTATAAGCCCTTTATGTGGTGTCGCTCAGACGCCCGACTGTGGCATGCTTGTTATTTACTTTATAAGCCCTTTATGTGGTGTCTCTCAGACGGCCGACTGAGGCATGCTCGTTATTTACTATCCTTTCGAGACGCCGCTTCAGACATCCGATCGGTGCAATTTACTACTACTCGGTTATTACATATTCATGTTGCATATAATAACCTGCTTGCATGCATCAGAGATTTTATTTTATGACTGACATTGTGATCGTGGAATAGTTTAGAGCATGATTTGTTATATTATACCCGTGTTCATAATGTTTGCGAGTACATTCAAAGTACTCACTGGCTTGTCCCTGGATATTGTCTTCGCCAGATCTCTTGCATGGAGAGGAGCGTTGCGATGACAGCCCCGGAACCTAAGCAACGGTAATAGCAGCCCCGCGAAGATAGGAGTTAACCTGGTCAGCTGTTCCTGTGGGAAATGGAGTCCCATAGACGCTGATGTACAACAAACCGCTTCCGCCATCAACCACTAGCAACCTTATGTTGTACTCATAGGCCAGAATGGTCTTGTACTACATATTATGTATTTTTCTTAGAGTTTCTGTATCAAGTTGGTGCCTCATCAGCTAACAGTAATCCTGGGGCTGGTGAGCACAAAGGCCATTTTCTAGGAAATTAATACCCGGAAAACCGGTCGTGACAAACTTGGTATCAGAGCCAGGCTGACCGTTGGCTAATCCTATCTTAGCTAGCTCAAAAACCTAGGTAAACCAACCCACTAGACCTTAACCAAACCCCGACCAAGCTTCTCATGCAAGATAGCCATATAGTGACCCCGACACTTTTGGCAGTCGGTGCCCAACCTATCAGCCTAGCCTGTCGATCACGCGCTAGTGACCGACACCTATATTGTCCCATTCGCAAGCGTGCGAAGGAAGACTCCGTCCCCTTTTCTATAAAAAGGGCACGCTAGCCTCAACATAGCACATCACAAACTCTTTCCCAAACCGAGCTATAATGCCAGGACCCATTGTCCACAATCAGACCACAGCAACCAACCTTGGAGGTTTTGTGACCATGCTCGCAAACCTCACCCGCCGTGCCTTTGTGTTAGAAGAGCCCCCAGAATATGTCATGTACCAAGGACCCATGAGCGGTGAGAACCATCAATTCTGGGCCACTGTGCATGTCTATGGTAGGGGTCTATCGCCCGGACGCCCCTACAGGTTCACCGGAAGGACAACTTCCTTTGAGCCACAAGCCATCCAACTAGCTGCTCGAGAGGCTATAGTTCAACTCCGGCACTTGTCGCCCAGAGTTAACTGTCGCTCGTTCTACTACTACCCCAGCCGTGATGGGTATGGTAGGCCACCCCAGGTTGCCAACGGAGATCACGAGATAGATCCTGCATTATTGCATCTGGTGCGCTATGTAAGTGCACTAGAGGAACTGTTCGATCAGATCACTCTAGATCTGATTGCAGCTCAAGGAGAGCTGGTTTGCCGAGCCCCGGCTAGAGAAGAGGATGAGCCCAACGCCGACAATCCAGTCGTGTTGTTTGGACAACCGATCGAGTCCCTAAGGTCTGCCCCAGCCATCGACCAAGGTGCTTTGATGACCCCAGAAGTGCTTCGTCGCCTTTTGGGAACACGCTCCAATGGGATTGTGGCCAACAATCCCTGCGATGGTCATCATCACTACCCCGACCATGCAGCCCCTCAACCCCCTCCAGCTAATCCCGACAGTGAGACCCGAGGAGAAACCTCGACATCCACAAGGCGCGCCCGCTTGGATATCAACGAGGTAGACTAAGTCACTCGAGTAGTACCGAGTCTTAGTATACCCCACGCCCTGTAAATTATGTGGTCATGTATCACCATGTTGAAATGTTGTCTGTTTGTGCGTCCCTATTTTTAAATTGTAGTCATGCATAAGTGCATTGGTGTACGGCTGCAATTTTTAATTCCGGGTGTAGCTACCAAAAACCAACCCCGATGACTCCCACAGTAACACGTCACGTTTGTGAGATATGTGTATCTGTGGCTTTGACCCCGACCCCATGAGAGCAGAACCGACAAACTAGTGCCCTTCACCATGGTAAATAACCCAGCCCCAAAGCTATATAAAAGGCCACCTCATGACCTTGCAAAGCACCCCTCACCTTGTGCACCACCCTCACAATCATTTCTTGCCATGCCAAGCCCTAGCATTTATCTGAGAACCCCAGACGCAACCTCGGGTAGCTTTGTCAAAATATTGTGGGACTTTACCTGCAGTACCATGGGTTCTACCCAGCCACCCCAGTACGAGCTGCTCAAATCGAGAATCACCCCATCCACCTCAAAATATTGGGCAGTAGTGCACATCCCTCCCGTAAACTCAAACCAAGACCCAATGGAAGTCTCCTTCCTGGGGAAATCTATGTCAGCTCCACAAATGGCCATAGAAGCGGCCGCACACGAAGCGCTTGCTCGCCTTCGATTCGCGGTACCTTATGCCAGCGAACGAGGGTATTATTACTTTCCGAGCCGTGCAGCACCCGGAGAAGTGACATCTTTTCCCGGTGGACGAATTGAGAGAGACCCAGTACTGGCCAACCTTGTCCAGTACGTCATCGCTCAAGAACGCTTGACCCAGCGAATAATGGGTTATCTCCAGAGCCTCGCTGATTTAAATCCTCATATCGCCATCGGTTGACCACTGAGGCCCGACAGGAGAGACGCATTCATCGACTGGTCAATCCACTTCCCCCGATAGAAGAAGAGTGTGTCCCGATTCCAGAGACTTTTTCTCAGGACCCTGTCCATTTACCACTATCATTGTAGATGTCATTGCTGTGTTTATGGTCCCTGCATTTATTTATGTGTTGCAACTCGTGTGTGGTATCCTAAATTTGTGCGATGAATTAAATTGTTAGTTTCAACCAATGTGAGTGATTTTACCACGGTAAAATTTTATTGGCTGTTTTCACTCTCAGTAAAACCTGAAGTGAGATTTTTCTCGGAGTTGTTGCAACATACATTTCTTCACGACATAGATTTTTATTTCATACAGCACCATAACAACAGTTTCACGACCCCAACCACGCGATCTGGTGCAAATCCACGTGCACTTTTTGCACCAAGCTAATCACCTCCCTAACACCCCACAGTCTCAAAGGAAGAGATTTGTGAGTAATCACTCGGGTACAAGTTACCCTGGCACCCTGACAGCAGTTAGCACCTGACACCGCACCTAATCATCATGATCACCGCCACCGCGGAGAGCCAACACTCGAGCGGCCGCATCATGATGATCATCGAGGATCATCATGCACAGGAGCACGGAGAACCCCAACAATGCCGCCAACCCTCCGCACATCAGGATCGTGTACCAGTCCGGCATCACCTCCGCCATTAGAGCCTCGTCCCAAGCTCCTGCAGACAGAAATGAAGGAGAAGGGAGGAGAACGAGGAGCGAGGCCATGTGTGAGGAAGAAGAAAGGAGCACCCCGGTCATTTTATAGCTCGAGATTGGTGTACGGTGGGCAAGGTCCACCAGCGCTGCTCGTCGCTCAAACGCCGGTGTTCGGAGGTGAATCCGCGAGCAGTGCCGACAGCGCACTGGCCCGTGAGGTGAGTGCACACTGCGCCGGTAGCTAGCACGCCACGCACTACCGCAGGTACGGCCTAGATGCCCTACGTGCTAGACGTCGCCGGTGGAGAAAGCACGGGAAAGCGCGCGGGAGAGAGGAAGAAGAGAGAGCCAGAGGAAGAAGAAGAGACTGACAGTGGGCCCTGGGTCCACCTGTCAGCTACAGAGAGCACTGTGCTCTCGGGTACGACCAACATATTTTAGAATTTAGAATTTATTCTAAATTTACTGTGTCCGACGTAGAAATTGCTCGTTTTCCCCAAAACCGTGGATTTCTCCACGCAGCGCCAGTATCCCACACTATAGTTTCACACCACTTATTGCCCTCTCACTATAGCCGCATCTTACCGCTTTAAGTGAAGCGATTATTTTGATATGGTAAAAAAATATTTTCAAAAACAAGCCTTAGCAAATCTCGAGGACGAGATTTTTCTTAAGGGGGGTAGTGTTGTGACACCCCAAAAATTTTAACCTTGTTTCACTAATTAAAATTTTGCCAGGAAACTTAAACTTTTGTTTTCTGGATTTTCTTTTGATTTCAGAACCTTTCTGTTCTTTATTTTTATGGAGTTTTTACCCCAAGTGAAAACTTCCCAATTTTATTTTGGACTTGTCTACCCTCTCAAGAAAAACACTTCTATTATCAGTAGATTTATTTGCATAAAATTTTGCTCTGAGCTTTATTCCTAAAAATTGTTTTTCATTAGTTTTGAAGCCCTTTTTGAACTACAATCATTGGATAAATTTATTTAAAATTCCAACCAAAATTTGGAGATGTCATGTGATGTTTTTAAATCACTTTTATGCAAAAATATCTCCTGTTCATTGGAGATTTTGAGCTCTACACCAAGTTTTCAAATCTGGTCCAGTGGGCAATTTTGCACTACAACCTATTTAAATGTTTATTTAAAACTTCCACCAAAATTATGGGATGTTAATAGGAGTATATTATTCAACTTTATGCAAAAACCCAGTTTTGTTCTATGAAAAATTTGAGTGAATCAACCTCATTTTCATTCTGGTCCAACTTGATTGGTTGTACTGCAACCATATTTTTATTTGCTCCTTTACCCATGATTCCTTCTCTTGCTTATAGACCACCCTGCAGAACCCTTAAGTCCAAGAGAGTGGACCCATGGGAGGATTTTAAGTGTATGCAATCATGCCTTTTTCTTTCTGTCCAAAACTGAAGATTTGCAAAACTCGCATTAGCAAGTTTATGGTTTTGCCCAAATGACCTTGCCACCCTCTCTACCATCTAAAGAGACTATGATCTGGGGACTTTGGCCACCCCAAGAGTTGCCTAGGGACTCCTGACATTCTGTCGAACACCTTGAGTTCATGAACAGAATTGACATGCTCATGAGTTTGCATTGCAGACTTGCCACAACAGCCAAACGAGCATGTCCACTAGCATCCCAGCTATCACTAGCCTAGATCTGTTTGTCACCAGCCCCTCCTATGCCCTCTAGCAAATGTTGTCATTTAGCCGAACGGTTGGCGTGCGTGCTTTGGGCGCGCCAGGACGCGCGTTTTGCACATGCGGGCACCGAGCCGCCGCGTCGCACGGTCGCCTCCCCACGCCCGCTCTGGCCTCTCCCCACTCGCAGCCAGCACGCCCGCCCCCTCCCTCGCTGTAGAGCCGCCCCTGGCGCCCTACAGCGCCGCCATCAGGTCGGCAACGGCGGCTAGCGGCCGGCCACAGTGCGCCTCTGCCACGGACGGCGCCGCCCGAGCCACAACTCCTCGCCATCTGGCCTCGTGAGCAGGCCGCCCTTATCTCCGAGCCGTCCGCTAGCGCTGACCCTGCTCCGGCCATCGCCACGTCACTCTGCTGCAACAGAAGCGGTCGGCCGGCGATCTTATCCCCGGCGAAGGCGGAACCGACCTTCCCCGGCTATATGTAGCCCCAGGCCTTGCTCGAGTCCCCTCAGGCAGCCTCGTACCACTCATCTAGAGCCCCCCGTAGCCAGCAAGCGGCGAATGACGGCCGTCTTCCTCGTCCCCGACAGGTTCGGCCACCGCCACACTCCGGTGAAATCTGGCCAAGACCGAGGCCCTAGACCCCTCCCGTGCTTCCATCCTACTCCCCTCAACCGTGCGGAGCCGCCCACCTTCTCAGTGTCAATCGGGAAGCACCATAGCCTGAACCCCCGAACCTCCCGAAGCTGCCGTCCGCCACAAAGCTCGCCGCCGGCGACTCCCTTCATCCCCGCCACCCTCTCGACCACCGGGAGGACCGTCCTAGAGTGGTGGATTCATCGCCGTGCTCAGATCCCCGAGGGATGCCTCCGTTCGCCGGCAAGCCTCACCGGAGCTCCGCCTCTGTTCGGTCGGAGGAGACGGCGCGTCCGTGGACTAGTCAAACCTGACCAATGGGCCCGCGGGACCCACTGTCAGTGACCTACGTGTGGTCCATGCTGGATAAGTGGAGACGTAAACTCGGAATACGCCTTCGACGTGGTCAGTTTTCGAAACGTTTTTCCTTTTTTCTGTTTTATTTTAAAACAGATTTTGACCAAAACTTTGACTGACCATAACTTTTTAAATATAACTCCAAATAAGTTGATTCTTTTTCCTACCTCTCTCAAATATTGTCTAGTTTATTTTCATACTTATTTGTAAATTTTTCAGACAACTTTTTCGTACTGTTTTTGAAACTATGTATTGATTCAAAAATATTTTAAATAGGATTTTTGGAGAGAGGAGAGAGCTTTCAAAAGTTTTAGAGTGCACCCTGCCTTCCCCACAACTTGAAGGCAAGCCTTCTGAACTCGGGCATAATTTTGTGTGTGTTGTCTGACACGGTTACAATACCACCTCGACACGGAGTGTCCGTTAGTTTATGTGATGATATGTTCAAACTCATGAGTGCATATTAATGATCTCATGCATATTGGAGATTTCCTTGCTGTTGGAAATGGTCATGCTTGTGACAGTAATCATCCTCATATGCATTTCGTGCCTGCCGAAAGGAAGCCGGGAAAGTCTCTGTCTTGGGTAGACCTGAGCTTGTCCCTAGTTCCTCGTCGAGGCGAGTGTGTCCGGTATGGCATGATGGGGTATGATGAGTGGTGATTCTGTCTGTTGGATGAAATATATTCGTTATGCTAATCATGCAGGAAATACTTAAACCTCCTGAGTTGACCATAGATCGAGTCTTGTTCCGGTAACCCCCACACTTGTTTCATACTACCACTTGTCCCTGCCATAGGTAGGGTACGGTTCAGTAAGTTGTCAACCCCTTTCTAGCACACATCGTACAGAGGGGCCGGGATGAGGGTTCCATGGCCCTGGATTAAAGCCAGTCATCCGGTCAGGGGGCATGGGTGTTTTGGTTGTAGCCGAGGGGGTAGCTCCCCAGTTTGTGCGCGGTATAAATTTTGTGATCCCATGCTAATCGAGGTCGTAGCCTCCCTACTTAGAGTTTTACTTGACTAGTGTCATGGGTGATTGCAGACACCGGTAGGTTAGGCTGGTGTGTGCGGTCAGGTGTGTTTTCAATTAAAAGACCCTAGACGGAATTAGTCCCGATGGACTAAAGGAATCCGTTACCCGTGGGTAAAGAGTACACCCTCTGCAGAGATTAAATCTATTCAAATAGCCGTGTCCATGGTTAAGGACTACAGTCTAGGATGGGTCAAGTGTCGGTCTTAGTGCCGGTCTTCGGAGGAGAAACTACTAAACCAGAATATGGATCATGACGTGTGACTTATGATGATTATGATTATTATTATTATTATTATGGACTAACCCCTTTATATTATTTGAAGTATGGAGTATCCCTTGGAAGGTTCTACCACCTAGATATTCATTGTGATTATTTTTCTTACAAGCCCTTTATGTGGTGTCGCTCAGAAGCCCGACTGTGGCATGCTTTTAATTTACTTTATAAGCCCTTTATGTGGTATCGCTCAGACGCCCGACTGTGGCATGCTTGTTATTTACTTTATAAGCCCTTTATGTGGTGTCGCTCAGACGCCCGACTGTGGCATGCTTGTTATTTACTTTATAAGCCCTTTATGTGGTGTCGCTCAGACGCCCGACTGAGGCATGCTCGTTATTTACTATACTTTCGAGACGCCGCTTCAGACATCCGATCGGTGCATTTTACTACTACTCGGTTATTACATATTCATGTTGCATATAATAACCTGCTTGCATGCATCAGAGATTTTATTTTATGACTGACATTGTGATCATGTAATATTTTAGAGCATGATTTGTTATATTTTACCCGTGTTCATAATGTTTGCGAGTACATTCAAAGTAATCACTGGCTTGTCCCTGGCTATTGTCTTGGCCAGATCTCTTGCATGGAGAGGAGCATTGCGATGACAGCCCCGGAACCTAGGCAACGGTGATAGCAGCCCCGCAAAGATAGGAGTTAACCTGGTCAGCTGTTCCTGTGGGAAATGGAGTCCCATAGACGCTGATGTACCACAAACCACTTTCGCCATCAACCACTAGCAACCTTATGTTGTACTCATAGGCCAGAATGGTCTTGTACTACATATTATGTATTTTGCTTGGAGTTTCTGTATCAAGTTGGTGCCTCATCAGCTAACAGTAATCCCGGGGCTGGTGAGCACAAAGGCCATTTTCTGGGAAATTAATACCCGGAAAACTGGTCGTGACAGGCTCGCCAGACACCTCAGCCAAGAAAAGCCAAGAACAATGGCAGCCTTATCAAGCCTTATGACCCGCTTTTGTGCGGGTGAAGATAGCTGGCTAGCCCGTAAAGGCACCAGCGACCCCAGCACGTCCAAAATAAGGGATGGCAACGGGAAGCCAGGACGTAATAAACACAAATGCCAAAATAAGGAGGAGAGCCCGGATAACACAACGGTTAATGCCGGATTCAGGGGCTCTCGACCTGATCAGCAAAAGAAGCCATTTAAAGGCAGTAAAGAGGGGCCGTCCGGTCTGAACAGAGTCCTGGACAAACTATGCCAAATTCACGGCACCCCGGAGAAACCTACAAACCACACCCATAGAGAGTGATGGGTCTTCAAGCAGGCCGGCAAACTAAATGCCGAACACAAAGGGACGGAAACACCAAGTGAAGACGACGACGGACCTCGCCAGCCGAACACTAGGGGACAGAAAAAGTTCCCGCCAGAGGTTAAAATAGTAAACATGATCCACGCGATTCACACATTCACGAGAAGGCCAGAACATGCGCTCAGAGACACGCACGATGTAGAGCCCATCGTACCCACATCTGGCTACTGGATGTCTCGTCCGATCACTTTCGATCACATGGACGGCCGAACTAGTATTCGGCGCGGAGGATCACAGGCCTTGGTGCTTGACCCAATAATCAACGGATACCGTCTCACCCGTGTCCTCATGGACGGCGGCAGTAGCCTCAATTTAATATACGAGGACACTGTTCGCAGAATGGGGATAAACCCATCCAGAATTAGCCCAAGCAACACCGCGTTTGGAGGGGTGATACCAGGCGTTGAAGCCTACGGCAGGGGCTCCGTCATGCTGGAAGTAACATTCGTCCCCCCAGGCAACTCCATAAGCGAAGAACTGCTCTTCACCATCGCACCCTTCCAAAGCAGCTATCACACATTGCTAGGAAGAACGGCCTTCGCCCGCTTCAACGCATTGCCGCACTATGGCTACCTTACACTCAAGATGCCTGGTCCACGCAGCGTCATCACCGTTAGCGAAATCACAGAGCGCTCTTCACACGCGGAGACTATAAGCGGCCTCTAATATCAGAAAACTTGACTGGTCATTAAGACCGCAGACACGGTTAGACGAGTCCGGTAGCCCGGTTAAATTAAACCGGGCACCGTATATGTAATCCCATATCGGAAACGAGGGGCTATAAATATTTAATACAGCCCGACACTTGGCTCAACCTTATTGGTAGGCCAACAACTTACACTTTTACTATCTATCGCATACTTACGTTGTACTCTCCTATGAGTTTTCCTTTTTTTAACAGACAACGTTCGCGCGATACCCATCCAGGATACGACACAATGGAGACAAAGGCGCAGACGTGCAGCAGGGCCCCGTTCAACAGGTTTCTTTTTAGATTAAGCCCCTGTGTAAACCTTTTTTATTGCCTCTTGTTGTCTAAACCATCCCATGGGTTCCATACCCACAGAGGATACTGTCATATTGGCATTTCGCCACGATAGAGTACCACACATACCTGGAAATACAGGGTTCATAATGAATGGGCATTCTTGTGCCCATCTTCTGTTATAAAGCCCGAACACCTTCGGGAGTGTTCGGCGTAACGAGTTTGGCCTTATATGCATTAGCTCCGAATCATGTCTTTGGTCAAATGTTGGGTTTGCCCGGCTCCTGGGTTTGCCGCCTTATGTTCCTTATTATCGGCTAAGGCAGGCCAAAGGAGAACTACTGCGATTGTGCCCTGGTTATTCCGGATGAACACCTCAATAGAGAAATCCGAAACTTGACTGTCATGATACAGCGAGAGACTGTTCAACCACTCGAAGACTCATCAGAATCTCTAAGGATTCCTCCGCATTAACGAAGGGCCGTTTCCCGGCCATGTACACATGCGCCCGTATTCGGATGCACGCGAATGTACCAGGGGCTACATAGTAGCCCCACCGTTATATCCCATGGCTAAGAGAAAGTGTTACAGCTATATAGTCCGGTTGACTAGTTCGACGTGCGATCACCTCCTTAATGGACCAAGACGTTGGATCAAGTGTGATTATGCATATTTTTCGCGAACACCCCCGCATTGTATGCGTGGGAGCTGAAGCCAACGACTGCTATCTTTCGGACTACTTATATATATAAACGGCCGTACAGGGGACACAATCATATTATCAGGCAATAAGTATAAAAATAGCCTTATAATCAAAATAAACATTGTTTTTACAATGATTCGACTTATCAGTCGAAGAGGACATTCTTCGAGCACTGCGCCTCTATTAGGCGGGCACCTTCGGTGACCTGCGCCAAGTAGTGCTCGGCCGGATATTGGCCGCCCGTCGGATCTTGGGTCGCTATAATGGTGGCCTCCATATCCGTCCAATAGGATTTTATGCGGGCAAGAGCCATCCACGCACCCTCTATGCACGCCGACCTCCTCATGGCGTCAATCCGAGTTACGGTCCCAAGGAATTGCTGCACCAAACAAAAGTAGCTGCCCGGCTTAGGCTCGTTTGGCCAAAGATGGTCTATTACAGACCGCATTGCAAGCCCGGACAGCCTGTGGAGCTCCGCCATAGCAGCCACCCTCTCATTTAACAGCAGCGGGCGAGTGGGAGCATTGAACTGCGACCAGAAAAGCTTCTCCACTTGTTTATCACCTTGACCCTCGAAGAACTTAGCGGCGTCAGCTATACTATTCGCTAGGTCCGCATATGCGTCTGCAGGACTCCAACTCCCGGCCAAGGGAGCATACTTTGGATCCAAAAACTTTGTCTGCAGTAGGTAGGAGCCCCCAGCCACGATTTTGTCGGCCTGTTGGAGCTCATCCCGCATACCCCGGATCTCGGTCCGCATCTCCTTGGCGGCATTAAGTGGCTTGTCCAGCTCGGCCGAACTAGCCTTATTCTCCTTCTCAAGGAGTACATACTGGTCAGCGGCATTCTTCAACTCCTCCGCCATTTCGGCTATCTTTTCCTCGCTTCGGCGATGAGCAGCCTGTTCGGCTCTCAACTCTTTGGCTGCCTTTCGGGCAGCCGTACTGCTAGCCCGAGCTTGTTCCTTGGCCTGAGCAAGTTCTGCCCTTAGGGCCTCCACGGCAGCAGCACCATCTGCAGTGCATACACATGGCATTAACATTATGCCATTCTCACATTTTCCTATACAATATAATAAGGGAAGTAGAGCACATACCTTGGGATTCTTCCAGCCGTTTGTTCACCAGCGTGATATCGGCATCAATAGATCCGATCTGCCTCCTTAGTTCAACAACTCCAACAGACTGGTCGGCTGCCGGATCCTTATATACTTGCACACATGTACAACACAGCCACTAGTATATGATCCCCTGTTTGCCGCCTATGGCGTGCAACCAGAGTCTCAGGGGATACTACCCATAGGGAGCACACCTAGCGCGTGCCTCATAACCAAAAAATAGTGCATTTTTCACAACATACCTCAAAGCTTTTGAGCAGGCTTGTAAATGCCTCATTCAAACCGCTTGTAGCGGATGAAATCTTCGTAAGCACCGTTCTCATTAAAGAATGGTGCTCCTCCGAGAGCGTGGCTCGCTCCAGAGGTCCCGTCAGTACGTTCGGCCGGACATCGAACTATGTCGGACCCTTCTCATCGCCCCCCGTGGGAGCCGAACGCTCCGGGCTCAGGGCGACTGACGTGTTGGCCTCCGGCTTCGGCAGGTCTAGACTCCTCTGTGATGACACCTCTGTGTCACCCGCTTCATGAGGCAGAGAGGTGGGTGGGGTCTCACTCTCCATCATCTCCGGAAGAAGATCCCCCGAAGACGAACTCTGTTGAGAAGAGCTGCTCGCCGGACTGCAAAAGACGAAGTCCCGGTTATGGATCTCGGAGAAACACCATACCTTTGAATTAACGATCAATTTACAGCTCGGTGGAGGGCTGGCCCGTTGGTGGGCACGACGCGGTGAGGGTGCCCGTCGCGGCAGAGCCCCCTGGTAATACCTTCTTCCCTTGCTTGGGCGTCTCCGCCTCCAAATCTTCGGAGGCTGCCCTCTTCTTCCCGCGTGGGGAGGAGGCTTTAGCCTCCCCTTCCCGGCTATCCTCCATAGGAGAGGTAGCGATTCCCCCGGTCTAGATGCGTAGTGCGTAAAGTTCGTCTTCACTGCCCTTTCCTTCGCCTTTCCCTGAGGGGATTTTGCTGAGCACCCGGCCAAGCATCTTTGCAATGGTTGGACCAGGCGAGCTCTCAGGAAGTGGTGCCGGACACCTGATTCTCTCCGCCTTGTTGAGCCATTCCTGGCCACGGAGGGATTTTCAGAATAATAGTTATGATAAATATAAATGAAGTGTTCGGCTTTAAGGTTACTTACTTGGGCATATAAGCGATTGCAGCTTAGTCCCGCATCCTCGGTGGTGTCCGGACACTTTACCTGTGGTCCGAAGAATAATTTACACATCCCTTCGAGCTTCAGGCCGAAGAAGTGCTTAATAGTCCGTGGACCCTCCGGATTGAACTCCCACATCCGGAGAGGCCGACGTTTGCATGGCAACATCCGTCGGACTAGCATCACTTGCATTATGTTGACAATATTTATGTCTCTCTCAATAAGCTCCCGGATGCGATTCTATAGTTCTGGTACATCGCCAGCAGGCCCATAATTCCATCCTACGCCAGTCCAAGACGCTAACTGTGACAGAGGGCCCAAGCGGAATTCGGGGGCGGCTACCCACTTTGTGCCTCTGGGAGCTGTAACATAAAACTACCGCCGTTGCCATACATCGGATACATCCGGAAAAGAGCCCTCTGGCCATGGGGCATCGGAGTTCTTGCTTATTATGGCACCTCCACACTCTGCATGTTGCCCCTCGATCATCTTCGGCTTCACATTGAAGGTCTTGAGCCATAAGCCGAAGTGTGGGTTGACATGGAGAAAAGCCTCGCACACAATAATGAACGACAAGATGTGGAGGACGGTGTCTGGAGCCAGATCATGAAAATCCAACCCATAGTAGAACATGAGCCCCCGCAAAAAGGGGTCGAGGGTGAGGCCTAGGCCTCGGAGGAAGTGAGGAACAAACACAACGCTCTCGTTGGGCTCCGGTGTGGGGATAACTTGCCCCGGAGCGGGAAGCCTGTGGTGGATATCGGCCGTCAGGTATCCGACCTCCCTAAGCTTCGTAATGTCCTCCTCTTGAATCGAGGAGGCCACCCACCGACCTTTTGCGTCGGATCCGGACATACTGGAGGATCTGGGGTGTGGGAGCTTAAGTTTTGAGTGCTGGAGCTCGAGGTGCAAGAAGGAGCATGAGAGGTGGAAAAGAGGTGTAGGCCTCGGCCCCTTTATAAAGGGCATGAATATCAAGAGTCCTTAGCATGACTGCTTGAGACTTATCTAAAGTACATGGAGTCATACCAATGGTCGCCGTGGGGTCACACACACCCATATTGATGAAAGATCCCGTAATAAGAGGAATAAAATCTCTGCTTTGGCAGGACGTGCCAGTAAAACCGCCTCGCAACGCGAGTCGAGGTGGAGCAGGAAACGCCGGTTCGTGTTGGAACAGGCCACGATGCAAGGACACGACCTATGCTATGTTCCCTACAATGGTGTGTGAAGATCATCTCGCAGATCCGGACACGGTCTACGTGTTTGATAATAACCTTGGAGTATTCAGAGAAGGAACCCGCCTTGCAATGCCGAAGAAAAGGCTGCACGCCGGACTCATCGTCATTGAAGCCTAGTTCAGGGGCTACTGATGGAGTCCTGGATTAGGGGGTATCCGGACAGCCGGACTGTATACATCATCCGGACTATTGAAGCGTGAAGATACATGACTCAAGACTTCGGCTCATGTCCGGATGGTACTCTCCTTTGCGTGGAAGACAAGCTTGGCGATCCGGATATTATATTTCCTTCCTTGTAACCGACTCCATGTAAACCCTAGCTCTCTCCGATGTCTATATAAACCGGAGAGGAAGGTCCTTAGAAGGCCGATCACAATTACAATCATACCATCATAGGCTAGCTCCTAGGGTTTAGCCTCTACGATCTCATGGTAGATCTACTCTTGTACTACTCATATCTTCAATATCAATCAAGCAGGAAGTAGGGTTTTACCTCCATCGAGAGGGCCTGAACCTGGGTAAACATTGTGTCCCTTGCTTCCTGTTACCATCAGCCTAAGACGCACAGATCGGGACCCCCTACCCGAGATCTGCCGGTTTTGACACCGACAGTGATGTGGATCCAGCCGTCCCCTGGCCGGATCTGGCCGGAGACGGGGCCGCTGGCGAGCTGGGCGCGTGATCCGAGCGTGAGCGACGGGGCTCCAGCGCGGAGGCGGCGGTGCACTGTCGAGGCCGTAAGCGAGCAAGTGAGGGGGTCGGGGCGCGCGGTGATGCGGGGCACCGGCGGTGATGGTGGAGTCCGACGGCCGCACTAGTCGGCGAGGCGATGAGGGGTCGCGACCTCCGACGAGGTACGGGCAACAGGGATGATGCATGCAGGGAGCTGCGGGCGATAGGCGATGGCGGGCTGCTCGGGGCCGGTTCGGCCCCGGGGCGGGTCGGATCTGGGCCCGCGACAGTGGAAGCGGGGCAGGTAGGCGAGGTGGTGGCGCAGGAGTGGTGGAGGCCAGCTGAGGGACACCTAGAGGCCTCGGATTGGCCCAGAGGCAAGGGCGCAACAGCGGTTGGCATAACTAATAGCGACAAGTGGCGGTGGCTCGGTGGCTGGGCGTGGAAAACGAGGCACGGGGAGGCGGCTGGTGTCGGTGTCAAAACCGCCGGATCTCGGGTAGGGGTCCCGAACTATGCGTCTAAGGCTAATGGTAACAGGAGGCTGGGGACACGATGTTTACCCAGGTACGTGCCCTCTCGATGGAGGTAATACCCTACTTCCTGCTTGATTGATCTTGATGATATGAGTATTACAAGAGTTGATCTACCATGAGATCGTAGAGGCTAAACCCTAGAAACTAGCCTATGATTATGATTGTTCTTCTTGTCCTACGGACTAAACCCTTCTGTTTATATAGACACTGGAGGGGGCTAGGGTTACACAGAGTCGATTACAGAGAAGGAGATCTACACATACGAATCACCAAGCTTGCCTTCCACGCAAAGGAGAGTCCCATCCGGACATGGGATGGAGTCTTAAATCTTGTATATTCATAGTCCAACAGTCCAGCCAAAGTATATAGTCCGGCTGTCCGAGGACCCCCTAATCTAGGACTCCCTCAGTAGCCCCTGAACCAGGCTTCAATGACGATGAGTCCGGCGCGCAAATTGTCTTCGACATTGCAAGGCGGTTTCCATCTCCGAATACTCCAAGGTAGATTTGGAACACATGAATCGTGTTCGACTCTGCAAAAAAAATTCCACATACGACCGTAGAGAGCATAATTTCTCGTGAATCTAATCTGGTGACAATTTTTATGGCATGACATCATGCCACGGTCCGGTCATTATTCGAACCGTTTTTTCCCAGCCTGCTACTGCACATATTGCAAGGCGGTTTTATGGGCATGTCTTGTCGAAGCAGAGATCGTATCCCCTTATCACCGGATTCTCATCAATACGGGTGTCGGTAACCCAACCGCACCATCGATGCAGCGGTTGGGGAATAAGCGAATGTATAGGGAAAGTGGGGAGGCGCACAGTTTCTATCGCCTCTATAAAGAGATAAGGACTCTTCATTTTCACCCACGCCTTGTTCTCCCTCTGCTCATCCATCCTCTTTCGCTCGAGCTCTAGCGACCAAACCCTCACCTTCCCCGCAAATTCATTCAAGCATGTACGGAGCAGGAGGCAAGTGGATGGCCTCTGCCGTCACGGAAGAGGACATAACAAAGCTACGGGAGGCCGAATACCTGGCCGCAAACATTGCGCACAGGCTTCGGCCGAGGGGAAGATCATCTATACTCCGAAACCCCAGGAGAAGGTGGTGTTCCTCCCTCATTTCATCTGCGGACTGGGATTTCCCCTCCACCCATTCGTCCATGGGCTCATGTTCTACTACAGGCTCCATTTTCACGATCTGGCCCCCAACTTCATCCTCAACATCTCGGCGTTCATCGTCGTGTGTGAGGCTTTCCTCCGCATACCTCCCCACTTTGGCCTATGGCTGAAGAGCTTCAACGTGAAGCCAAAGGTGGTGGGCGGCCAGCAAGCGGAGTGCGGGGGCGCCATGTTGGGCAAGATGCCCAATGTCGCTTGGCCCGAGGGCTCCTTCGTGGAGACAGTAAAGGGGTGGTAATTGGGGTGGTTCTACATCACCGAGCCACGCAACGCCAACTGGGTGGCGGCCCCCGAATTTATATCCGACTCCCCCATGCGGCTCACCTCCTGGAAAGAGACAGGCTTAGCCTGGTGGTCCACGACCGAGCTGTCCGGACTTCAGAAATATGTCCGGAATACGGTAAGCAAGAAGATCAAGCTCGTCAACATAGTACAACTTATGCTCCTCCGTCGGATCCTTCCGTGCCAACGACGGGTTTGCAATCTATGGGAATTTGACCCGGCCGAACACCATACACTATGAGAGCTCTTTGACACGACGCACGAAGAAGTCTGGAAATGGCTGTTCAAGGCCAACGAGGTACCACCACCCATAACTGAAGATTGTGGGCTCAGCCTAAAGCGCCTCGCCAATCCGGTAAGTTCATGTGTTTCGCAGGGTGTGCTCTTCATCAGCACATCTGGAGGAGGATCTTAAGCTTTTTGCACTGTTTCCGCAGGATTGGGTAGCAGTGGCGGAGCGGATCGACTGCCCGGCTCTGTTACCAGAAGATCCGGAATCGGAGCTTCTGACGAAGATGTTATTTCCGGCACCCTATGAGGTGCTGGCGAAGAAGGCCAAGAAGGCGGCCACGGGAACCAGGAAAGGTCTCCGGCGCAAGGCCATATTAGACTCGTCGTCCGAGGACGGCGATGCAGATACCTCCCACGACGACGGGGAGGAAGAAGAAGAAATCCCCGCCTCCCCGCACCGGGGAGGAGAAGAAGAGAAAAGCTGCCCCACAGGGGGAGGCTAGGACGCCTAAGAAGGGAAAGACATCCCTTCCGGACTACTCCACCACGACCGCCTACAACGACGAGGAGTGGTTGCCCAGGGACAAGCCCCTGGCGAAGTCGTAAGTATCCGTACTCAATAGTACTTTCAATGTGTTTTAGCTTCATTGCTTCTTATAATGCCGAGCACGCATATGTAGTCCGGCCAAGTCCCACATCGAGGTATCCTCTTCGGATGGGTCCTTGAGTGAATCGGAGATGAATAGCTATTCACTCCCGACGGCCACCTCCCCCCGGCCCGCGGATGACACCAAGGTGTTGTCCCAAAGGATACCGGAATAGGGGGCGACGGTTCTGGAGACGCCCCAAGGAGGAATCCCAGACGCCGGGCACATGGGGGTAAAACCCCCATGGATTCTACTGACGGGGGCCGCAACAAGTCTGGCCCCCGGCCGGATACTATGCCGGAACCTCCAATGGTTCCGGATTCAAGTGGGCAGCCCCTCGCTAAGGAGGGCGAGCCGCATGTGCCGATGACCTCTGTCCAGCCAGAGGCATCAGACAATTTCATGGAAGTGCTTCGAGGCACTTCCATTGATGAAGAGCACCGTATTCTTATGAGTACGGTGATTGAGAAGGTTCGGTCCGCCAAAAGAGGATTGACCAAAGCTTGCGCTAGCCTCCTAACAGGCTTTGAGGTTAGTAACAAAAGTGTAAGAAAATATCACATTATGGACAGTAGTCCCTGATGCTCTGTTTGATGTTCAGAAAGAAAAGCCAAACGGAGGGTCAATTATTATCCGCAGGAGACTAACAGAAAATGTCAATGTGAATAAGCAGGCGTCGCTGCTGGCCGCCGCCGCCCATACTACGGAGGTTGCCGGACTGAAACGGGACCTAGGGCGGGCCGAGAAAGAGCTCGGCCTCGTGAATAGGCAGCTCGAGGAGAACAAAGGTAAGTGATACCCCGTCCATGTGTCATATAAAGGAAAATCATTCATGCTAACAAAAGCATCATGGATTTTAATAGGGGCCACGACCAAAGTGGCGGCCCTTAAGAAAACACTGTCCAAGGCCGAGGACAAGGCGGCCAAGGAGCGTACCGAGCGTCAGAAACATGAGGCTCGGGTTAGTGAGGTCCAGCAAGAGCTCCAGGACTTTGTCAAAAAATTTGCGTCCTTGGAGCGTGACTCCAAGACGCAAGAGTCTGAGCTTGCGAAGGCCCTCCAGAGCATGCAAGACGCCAAGGCCGAAGCCCAAAAGTCCCTCCAGGAGATTCAGGCGGCCAAGAAGATAGCGGCGGGTAAGGAATACATTATGCAAAGAAAGCATGTGAAGGAGACTTTCCTTTTACTTACCCGAATTCGGAGCTCTCCAGGGGCATTCGCACATATGCCACGCAGCATATCGGATGCCACGGAGTTCTACCACGCTGAAAAAGGGAGCTCGACGGAGAAGTTGTTCTGGTCTCAACATGCTGGGACCGAACATCCGATGCCCTTGAGTGACCAGCTGAAGCAATTGGTCGAACTGCAGAAGGCGTCCGAACTGGCCATAAAGGACTTCATAGTCCGGCTGTGGCCTAGCGAGCCCCTGCCCAGTAGCTACTTCGGCCTTATAAAGCGGATGGTAAATGCATGTCCGCGGCTTGAAGTCATTAAGCGGTCCGTCTGTATTGAAGGTGCCCGCCGGGCCTTCTCCAGCGCGAAAGTGCACTGGGCGAAGATGGATGTCGAGAAGCTGGTAACGGAGGGGCCGCCATAGGGCAAGGCGCATCGCCACCCCGAGAAGTACTATGACGGTGTTATGAAAGGCTCCCGCCTTGTGGCGGAGGATGATACGTCTCCAATGTATCTATAATTTATGAAACATTCATGCTATTTTTTTATCTGTTTTTGACGATTACGGGCTTTATTATACACTTTTATATTACTTTTGGGACTAACCTACTAACCGGAGGCCTAGCCCATATTGCTGTTTTCTTGCCTATTTCAGTGTTTCGAAGAAAAGGAATATCAAATGGAGTCCAAACGGAATGAAACCTTCGGGAGACTGATTTTTGGGAAGAATATGATCCGGGAGACTTGGAGTTCATGTTAGAAGAGCCTCGAGGAGGCCAGGAGATAGGAGGGTGCCCCCCCTACTAGGCGCGCCCCCTGTCTCCTGGGCCCCTCGAGACACCCTCGACCGACTTCTTTCGCCTATATAGGTCCACGTACCCTAAAAACATCAACAACGAAGATAGATCTAGAGTTCCGCCAGCGCAAGCCTCTGTAGCCACCAAAAACCTCTCAGGATCCCGTTCCGGCACCCTTCCGGAGGGGGGGGGGGAATCCCTCACCAGTGGCCATCTTCATCATCCCGGCGCTCTCCATGACAAGGAGGGAGTAGTTCACCCTCGGGGCTGAGGGTATGTACCAGTAGCTATGTGTTTGATCTCTCTCTCGTGTTCTCTCTCGTGTTCTCTCTATGACATGATCTTGATGTATCGCGAGCTTTGCTATTATAGTTGGATCTTATGATGTTTCTCCCCCTCTACTCTCTTGTAATGGATTGAGTTTTCCCTTTGAAGTTATCTTATCGGATTGAGTCTTCAAGGATTTGAGAACACTTGATGTATGTCTTGCCGTGCTTATCGGTGGTGACAATGGGATATCACGTGATCCACTTGATGTATGTTTTGGTGATCAACTTGCGGGTTCCGCCCATGAACCTATGCATAGGGGTTGGCACACGATTTCGTATTGACTCTCCGGTAGAAACTTTAGGGCACTCTTTGAAGTACTTTGTGTTGGTTGAATAGATGAATCTGAGATTGTGTGATGCATATCATATAATCATGCCCACAGATACTTGAGGTGACAATGGAGTATCTAGGTGACATTAGGGTTTTGGTTGATTTGTGTCTTAAGGTGTTATTCTAGTACGAACTCTTGAATAGATTGATCCAAAAGAATAACTTTGAGGTGGTTTCGTACCCTACCATAATATCTTCGTTTGTTCTCCACTATTAGTAGCTTTGGAGTGACTCTTTGTTACATGTTGAGGGATTGTTATATGATCTATCTATGTTATTATTGTTGAGAGAACTTGCACTAGTGAAATTATGAACCCTATGCCTTGTTTCCTACCATTGCAATACCGTTTATGCTCACTTTTATCATTAGTTACCTTGCTGTTTTTATAATTTCAGATTACAAATACCTTTATCTACCATCCATATTGCACTTGTATCACCATCTCTTCGCCAAACTAGTGCACCTATACAATCTACCATTGTATTAGGTGTGTTAGGGACACAAGAGACTCTTTGTTATTTGGTTGCAGTGTTGTTTGAGAGAGACCATCTTCATCCTACGCCTCCCACGGATTGATAAACCTTAGGTCATCCACTCGAGGGAAATTTGCTACTGTCCTACAAACCTCTGCACTTGGAGGCCCAACAACGTCTACAAGAAGAAGGTTGTGTAGTAGACATCAAGCTCTTTTCTAGCGCCGTTGCCCGGGAGGTGAGTGCTTGAAGGTATATCTTTAGATCTTGCAATTGAATCTTTTTGTTTCTTGTTTCATCACTAGTTTAGTCTATAAAATAAAACTACCAAAAAATGGAATTGAGTTTGCCTCATACGCTTCATCTTTTTAATATCTTTCGTGAGAATGATGGTAATGAAAATTGTGCTCAAGTGCTAGAAGAAGAAATCTATACAATGTTTGGCACTAATTCTTTGAATGATGAGCATGATTGCAATGTTATTAGTATGAATTCTTTGAATACCCATGATTTTAATGATATGCAAAGCCACAAGCTTGGGGATGCTATGTTTGATGAATATGATATTTTTTGTCCCCCAAGTTCTGATGAGAATATTTATTATGATGAAAGCATGCCACCTATTTATGATGATTATATTGATGAAAGTGGGTTTGGAAGAGTGTCAACTTTAGCTAGTATTGATCCCACTATTTTGGAGGATATTGAATCTTATTGTTATGAATATGAAAGTGGATTTTGAAGAGTTTCAACATAATTTAGTGATGATTCCACTATCTTGGAAGAGGTTTCAATCGATTATGATGAGAACAAAGTTGCTACTTATGATGATTATTGTGATGGAACTTATGCTATAAAAAGTAGTGATGATTATATTTATAAAACTTTTCATGATTATGATTACCCTTTTTCTGAACATTACTCTTTTAATGTGGAAACAATTTATAGTATTCAAGTCTCTTATGACACTCCCACCATTCCGAATGACAAGAATTTTGCTCATGTGGAGAGTAATAAATTTTCTATGCTTGTAGATCATGAAAAGAATGCTTTATGTGCTGGTTATATTGTTGAATTCATTCATGATGCTACTGAAAATTATTATGATGGAGGAACATATGCTTGTAGGAGTTGCAATAATATCAAGTTTCCTCTCTATGTGTTGAAAATCTTGAAGTTATGCTTGTTTTGTCTTCCTATGCTAGTTGATTATTGTTCCCATAAGTTGTTTGCTCACAAAATCCCTATGCATAGGAAGTGGGTTAGGCTTAAATTTTCTAGTCTTATTCTTCATGATGCTCTCTATGTTTCAATTCTTATCTTTTATGTGAGCATCATTGAAACCATCATGCCTAGCTAGGGGCGTTAAACGATAGCGCTTGTTGGGAGGCAACCCAACTTTATTTTTGTTCTTTAGTTTTTATTCCTGTTTAGTAATAAATAATTCATCTAGCCTCTGGTTAGATGTGGTTTCATGTCTTAATTAGTGTTTGTGCCAAGTAGGACCTTTGGGAAGACTTGGGTGAAGTCTTTATGATCTTGCTGTAAAAAAACAGAAACTTTAGCGCTCACGAGATTAGCTGCCATGTTTTACAGAAGAATGATTTTAGGTTGATTATTTTTGCAGATGATTAATAGACAAATTCCTCAGGTCCACCAATTTATTTCAGAATTTTTGGAGTTCCACAAGTATACGTTTGATACATATTACTACAGACTGTTCTGTTTTTGACAGATTCTGTTTTCTATGTGTTGTTTGCTTATTTTGATGAATCTATGAGTAGTATCGGAGGGTATGAACCATAGATAAGTTGGAATACAGTATGTTTAACACCAATATAAATAAATAATGAGTTCATTACAGTACCAAAAGTGGTGGTTTGTTTTCTTGTACTAACGGAGCTCACGAGTTTTGTGTTGAGTTTTGTGTGGTTGAAGTTTTCAAGTTTTGGGTAAAGATTTGATGGACTATGGAATAAGGAGTGGCAAGAGCCTAATCTTGGGGATTACCAAGGTATCCCAATGTAGTATTCAAGGACAACCAAGAGCCTAAGCTTGGGGATGCCCCGGAAGGCATCCCCTCTTTCGTCTTCGTTCATTGGTAACTTTACTTGGAGCTATATTTTTATTCGCCACATGATATGTGTTTTGCTTGGAGCGTCATTTTATTTTTTTAGTATTTGCTTGGTGTTATTTATAATAATGTTTTGCATCTTTATTTTCAATAAAAATGTCAAGGATATCCTTTACCATGCTTATTTTGCTAGTATACATGTTGCTGTTTGAAAACAGAAAGTTTACCGCTGTTGCAAAAATTCCCTAGAAAAGTCAGAGAGTGATATAATGTTGAATATTTTTGCATGATGAGATCTGGTAAAACTTATACAGCTTAGTATTTTTCTTTCAATTTTTGGAGTTAAGGAAGTATGATGAATCTTGCATTCTTTACAGACTATACTGTTTTGGGAGATTGCTGTTATGTTTGCATTTTTTGCATATGCTTGCTTGTTTAATGATTCTATTTAAGGATAGGAGTGTTAAATATGCATAGGCATTTAGTATGAAATGTTGAATAATAATTTTAGTGATTTTTTATAGTAGAAAATGATAAGGTTTTGCATTGGTTTATACTAACCTATCTCACAAGTTCTTGTTGAGTTTGGTGTGGATGAAGCTTTTGATAAAAATGGAAACCATGATATGAGAGGAATTAAGGAGACACAAAAGTTCAAGCTTGGGGATGCCCAAGGCACCCCAAGATAATATTTCAAGAAGTCTCAAGCATCCAAGCTTGGGGATGCCCCGGTAGGCATCCCACCTTTCTTCTTCAACAATTATCGGTTAGTATCGGTTGAACCTAAGTTTTTGCTTCTTCACATGAGTTGTGCTATCCTTGCAATGTCATTTTGTTTTGTTTTGCTTTCTGTTTGAATGAAATACCAAGATCTGAAATTCTTAAATGAGAGAGAGTCTTCACATAGTTACATAATTATTTAACTACTCATTGATCTTCACTTATATCTTTTTGGAGTAGTTTGTTATTTGCTCGTGTGCTTCACTTATATCCTATGAGTAAATGGTTGAATGAGTTGAATGTCATAAATCTGAAATTATATATGTCTCATTTGCTTATCCCATGGGGAGTAATGACTTCACATATAAGAAGTAGAGGTTGTAAATTTATTGAAGGTTAGCAAGCATTGTATTGGTCATTTGAACAATTCATGAAAGAATATTGAAGGAAGAGAGATTTCACATATAAATATATTATCATGGACATCTTTTATAATTGTGAGCACTCATTAAGTATGACATGCTAAAGAGTTGATGTTGGACAAGGAAGACAACGTAATGGGTTATGTTTTCTCACATCTCAGTTAAAGTATATTGTCATAGATCATTAAAACATGTTGAGCTTGCCTTTCCCCCTCATGCTAGCCAAAATTCCTTGCACCAAGTAGAGATACTACTTGTGCTTCCAAATATCCTTAAACCTAGTTTTTGCCATGAGAGTCCACCATACCTACCTATGGATTGAGTTAGATCCTTCAAGTAAGTTCTCATTGGTGCAAGCAATAAAAATTGGTCTCTAAATATGCATGACTTATTAGTGCGGATAAAATAAGCTTTGTACGATCTTGTTATGGAAGCAATAAAAGCGATGGACTGCATAATAAAGGTCCATATACAAGGGGCAATATAAAGTGACGTTCTTTCGCATTAAGATTTTGTGTATCCAACCCTAAAAGCGCATGACAACCTCTGCTTCCCTCTGCGAAGGGACTATCTTTTACCTTATGTCTTTTACTTTATGCAAGAGTGAAGGTGATCTTCACCTTTCCCTTTTTCATTTTATCCTTTGACAAGTACTTTGTGTTGGGGTGATCCTGATATTTATATCCAACTGGATGTAAGTTAGTATGAACTATTATTGTTGACATCACCCAAAGGTGAATACGTTTGGAGGCAAAGCTATAAGACCCTATCTTTCTCAGTGTCTGATTAAAACTCCATAACCACAAGTATTGCGTGAGTGTTAGCAATTGTAGAAGACTAAGACTATATGATAGTTGAGTATGTGGAGTTTGCTAAATCAAAGCTCTGACATAGACCCTTCCTAAAAATAAGATGAATTGCAATTTTTTGATGACTAAGAATGAAGTTTGCTAGTTTTCAAGAAACTTTATGGTCTATGCTTTAACATGTGAATAGCTTGTTACTTGATCATGAAAAGTTTTATGAGATGAACCACTGTTATGACATATAAACATGCTAGAAAAGGTGATTGAAATTATCATTGATCAAACTTGTGCACCTGCTAGCATTCACACTTCATAAATTCTTTCTTTTATCATTTATCTACTCGAGGACGAGCAGGAATTAAGCTTGGGGATGATGATATGTCTCCAATGTATCTATAATTTATGAAGCATTCATGCTATTTTATTATTTGTTTTGGACGATTACAGGCTTTATTATACACTTTTATATTACTTTTGGGACTAACCTACTAACCAGAGGCCCAGCCCATATTACTGTTTTCTTGCCTATTTTAGTGTTTCGAAGAAAAGGAATATCAAATGGAGTCCAAACGGAATGAAATCTTCGGGAGCGTGATTTTTGGGAAGAATATGATCCGGGAGACTTGGAGTTCACGTACACGAGCCCTGGTCGTATGTATGCGCGAGTAGGCGTTCGAGACCCCGCTCGTATGTACGAACGTGGCCTTATTTACTTTCTTGCACCCCGGCCACTTTACGTACGTGTACATGCTATGTGTGTGCCTCTACTACGACACATGCGCGTCTACATCGACCAGTATGTACGTACACGTTCGCGACCAGAATGACAACGCTACGTACGCTTCGACCAGGTGGGTCCTGACTATCAGGCACTTCCTTGCGTGCAAAGATGTAGCTGGTGGGTCCCAGTAGTCTGGAGGCGAATCATTTTTTTTCCCGTAATATGGACGCACTTCCTTGCGTGGGAAGATGTAGCTGGTGGGTCCCAACAATCAGGGGGAAACGTTTTTTTTCACGAAATACAGTGGACCGTCCGGTGGGTCCCTGCTGTCAAGTGGATGAATAATTATTTTGCGCGTAATAAGGAGGCACTTCCTTGCGACCACCGTGGACCCAGCTGTCAGCCTCTCCACATACAGTACTCTTCCGATGGAAGTCGTTCCTTGATCACGTTGACCACGCCGCGCTGAGAGCACTAGGGCGATGGACAACGGCGAGGCCTAGGAAGGGGACGACGCAGAGCCGGGGAAGATGCGGCAGTGGAAGCCCGCGAGGAGTACGAGGGTTCATTGGTTTGGCTGCAGTGTGAGGTTCCCGTCACCGCAGGGCCTGGCCAGTGTGTGGGTAGAGGGATGGCCTGGCGGCAGCACAGCCAACCACGAGAGAAGGGAGTAGGCAGTCCCGCTGGTGCTGGTTTGGGCGGCTGGAGCAGGAAGATCAGAGATGAAGAAGCACGGCGGCCGTTGGATGGACATCCAACAGTCACTTCTCTGTGTTGACTAAGTTGACAAAGCCTTGCGTATGCGTCAAACTTTTTTAGGACAGCGTCATCGTCAACCTAGTAGGCCCAGAAGTCAGCCTCCAAATCTGTGGAAAATAGCATACTTCCCATTAGCCATTATTTTCAATAATTTACAGCCCATTTGCTAATTCTTAAGGATATTTGAAGCCCATATGCTTTTTATTAGCATTACAGACCATATATTCTGGACACTGCTAAAAAATTCATTGAAATTTTGCATATTTCAGTGGGGTCCGAACTCTTTTAATCATGAAATTTTGAGTCACCTTAAAAATAATTTTTAAAAATTATATCAAAATAAAATTCAAAAAACAATTCTCCGCAAAAAAGAATGAAATTTAGAATCTTAACTAGCAAGATGCCCGTTCGTTGCACGAAATATGAAGATGCATCTGTATGAGTAGTTTATGTTGTGGGAGAAAAGATAATATTTTAATGTAATTGCCAATTGGCTTTGGTTTTTATAAGAGTAGAGAGTAGGGAAATCCTAAAAAAATGATATTTTAATGCAATTGCCGGTTGGCTTCGGTTTAAAAATTTACAGCCCATTTCTTACAACTTATAGCCATTTTCTCAGGATGCCCATTTCTTACTACTTACATCCCTCCTCATCTTGAAAGATTTGCAGCCCAGCAGGGCTGAGAAAAGCAAGTAGGCCTCAGTTTTGGTATTCTCCAAAAAAAAGAACTGGGCTAGCCATTTTCAGAAAGAAAAAATATATCAACTGGGCTCGTCATGTGCTTAAATAAAAGCGTAAGCGTGGGCTAGGCGGGCCACATCCCTCGCACAACGCACAGTTGAGCTCCATCTCTGAAACTAAAAAACAATCAGGCAAGCTGCTGGGTCCCGGGTGTTATCCGCTTGTTGTGTAATTTTCTCTAGTATTGACTACATTGACAATGGTGTGGGACCTAGTTGTCAAACAATTAGGAGGAAGTATTTTTTTGGCTTGTAATAACGAGGCACCTGCTTGCGAAAAGCAATGACCCTAGTGGGTCCCTACTGTCAGCCTCTCCACATACAGTCATCTCCTGTTTCCTCTTGGTCGTTGACCATGTTGACAACGCCAAATGGCGGCGGGTACAGCGAGCGAACCAAGGCGGAGAGCAACGGCGAGGCCTCGGACGGGAACGAACAGCAGCCGTGGAAGATGCGGCAGTGTAGTGGCAGGTGGAGGGGAGTACGAGGGCAACAACATGAAACTCAAGCTTACAAATGGTACAAAAAGCCCAAGGATTAATTGCTTATCAAATTTTTAGACGAAACCCAGATTGAACATGGCAGTAACATCTAACCCAACCACTCTTTTTTGCAGTCACAAACAAATGGGTCGGTCTTATCCATAAAATCAACATTCTGTGCAAAAAAATTTATGTCAGGATGACTACAACTTGTTGTAAATAGAAGCCGAGCACGTTTAGAAGCCCATTTGTCCACCTGAAACTTCTTTTTTTGATGTTCAACGTGTCCGTCCGTGAGAAATCTCTTGCGGTAAAACTTAAGCCTCATGTACAATAGTAACCTCGCATTCAACATGAAGAATGTGACAAAGTTTCTATTTGCCTGGTTGGATGCATATCCTTCCATCATTATCGTCCTCAAACGAATGTACGGTGTACAGTGGGCAAGGTCGTTTTATAGCTCGAGATCGGTGTACGGTGGGCAAGGTCCACCAGCGCTGCTCGTCGCTCGAACGCCGGTGTTCGGAGGCGAATCCGCGAGCAGTGCCGACAGCGCACTGGCCCGTGAGGTGAGTGCACACTGCGCCGGTAGCTAGCACGCCACGCACTACCGCAGGTACGGCCTAGATGCCCTAAGTGCTAGACGTCGCTGGTGGAGCAAGCACGGGAAAGCGCGCGGGAGAGAGGAAGAAGAGAGAGCCAGAGGAAGAAGAAGAGACTGACAGTGGGCCCCGGGTCCACCTGTCAGCCACAGAGAGCACTGTGCTCTCGGGTACGACCAGCATATTTTAGAATTTAGAATTTATTCTAAATTTACTGTGTCCGGCGTAGAAATTGCTCGTTTTTTCCCCAAAACCATGGATTTCTCCATGCAGCGCCAGTATCCCACACTATAGTTTCACACCACTTATTGCCCTCTCACTGTAGCCGCATCTTACCGCTTTAAGTGAAGCGATTATTTTGATATGGTAAAAAAATATTTTCAAAAACAAGCCTTAGCAAATCTCGAGGACGAGATTTTTCTTAAGGGGGGTAGTGTTGTGACACCCCAAAAATTTTAACCTTGTTTTACTAATTAAAAATTTGCCAGGAAACTTAAACTTTTGTTTTCTGGATTTTCTTTTGATTTCAGAACCTTTCTGTTCTTTATTTTTATGGAGTTTTTACCCCAAGTGAAAACTTCCCAATTTTATTTTGGACTTGTCTACCCTCTCAAGAAAAACACTTCTATTATCAGTGGATTTATTTGCATAAAATTTTGCTCTCTGAGCTTTATTCCTTAAAATTGTTTTTCATTAGTTTTGAAGCCCTTTTTGAACTACAATCATTGGATAAATTTATTTAAAATTCCAACCAAAATTTGGAGATGTCATGTGATGTTTTTAAATCACTTTTATGCAAAAATATCTCCTGTTCATTGGAGATTTTGAGCTCTACACCAAGTTTTCAAATCTGGTCCAGTGGGCAATTTTGCACTACAACCTATTTAAATGTTTATTTAAAACTTCCACCAAAATTATGGGATGTTAATAGGAGTATATTATTCAACTTTATGCAAAAACCCAGTTTTGTTCTATGAAAAATTTGAGTGAATCAACCTCATTTTCATTCTGGTCCAACTTGATTGGTTGTACTGCAACCATATTTTTATTTGCTCCTTTACCCATGATTCCTTCTCTTGCTTATAGACCACCCTGCAGAACCCTTAAGTCCAAGAGAGTGGACCCATGGGAGGATTTTAAGTGTATGCAATCATGCCTTTTTCTTTCTGTCCAAAACTGAAGATTTGCAAAACTTGCATTAGCAAGTTTATGGTTTTGCCCAAATGACCTTGCCACCCTCTCTACCATCTAAAGAGACTATGATCTGGGGACTTTGGCCACCCCAAGAGTTGCCTAGGGACTCCTGACATTCTGTCGAACACCTTGAGTTCATGAACAGAATTGACATGCTCATGAGTTTGCATTGCAGACTTGCCACAACAGCCAAACGAGCATGTCCACTAGCATCCCAGCTATCACTAGCCTAGATCTGTTGGTCACCAGCCCCTCCTATGCCCTCTAGCACATGCTGGCATTTAGCCGAACGGTTGGCGTGCGTGCTTTGGGCGCGCCAGGATGCACGTTTTGCACATGCGGGCACCGAGCCGCCGCGTCACACGGTCGCCTCCCCGCGCCCGCTCTGGCCTCTCCCCACTCGCAGCCAGCACGCCCGCCCCCTCCCTCGCTGTAGAGCCGCCCCTGGCGCCCTACAGCGCCGCCATCAGGTCGGCAACGGCGGCTAGCGGCAGGCCAAAGTGCGCCTCTGCCACGGACGGCGCCGCCCGAGCCACAACTCCTCGCCATCTGGCCTCGTGAGCAAGCCTCCCTTATCTCCGAGCCGTCCGCTAGCGCTGACCCTGCTCCGGCCATCGCCACGTTGCTCTGCCGCAACAGAAGCGGTCGGCCGGCGATCTTATCCCCGGCGAAGGCGGAACCGACCTTCCCCGGCTATATATAGCCCCAGGCCTTGCTCGAGTCCCCTCAGGCAGCCTCGTACCACTCCTCTAGAGCCCCCCGTAGCCAGCAAGCGGCG
Organism: Triticum dicoccoides; assembly: GCF_002162155.2. NCBI lineage: Eukaryota > Viridiplantae > Streptophyta > Magnoliopsida > Poales > Poaceae > Triticum > Triticum dicoccoides. The sequence goes on from NC_041387.1 coordinate 581,533,064, forward strand.
AATGACGGCTGTCTTCCTCGTCCCCGACAGGTTCGGCCACCGCCACACTCCGGTGAAATCCGGCCAAGGCCGAGGCCCCAGACCCCTCCCGTGCTTCCATCCTACTCCCCTCAACCATGCTGAGCCGCCCACCTTCTCAGCGTCGATCGGGAAGCACCATAGCCTGAACCCCTGAACCTCCCGAAGCTGCCGTCCGCCACAAAGCTCGCCGCCGGCGACTCCCTTCATCCCCGCCACCCTCTCGACCACCGGGAGGACCGTCCTAGAGTGGTGGATTCATCCCCGTGCTCAGATCCCCGAGGGATGCCTCCGTTCTCCGGCAAGCCTCACCGGAGCTCCGCCTCTGTTCGGTCGGAGGAGACGGCGCCTCCGTGGACTAGTCAAACCTGACCAATGGGCCCGCGGGACCCACTGTCAGTGACCTACGCGTGGTCCACGTTGGATAAGTGGAGACGTAAACTCGGAATACGCCTTCGACGTGGTCAGTTTTCGAAACGTTTTTCCTTTTTTCTGTTTTATTTTAAAACAGATTTTGACCAAAACTTTGACTGACCATAACTTTTTAAATATAACTCCAAATAAGTTGATTCTTTTTCCTACCTCTCTCAAATATTGTCTAGTTTATTTTCATACTTATTTGTAAATTTTTCAGACAACTTTTTGGTACTGTTTTTGAAACTATGTATTGATTCAAAAATATTTTAAATAGGATTTTTGGAGAGAGGAGAGAGCTTTCAAAAGTTTTAGAGTGCACCCTGCCTTCCCCACAACTTGAAGGCAAGCCTTCTGAACTCGGGCATAATTTTGTGTGTGTTGTCTGACACGGTTACAATACCACCTCGACACGGAATGTCCGTTAGTTTATGTGATGATATGTTCAAACTCATGAGTGCATATTAATGATCTCATGCATATTGGAGATTTCCTTGCTGTTGGAAATGGTCATGCTTGTGACAGTAATCATCCTCATATGCATTTCGTGCCTGGCGGAAGGAAGCTGGGAAAGTCTCTGTCTTGGGTAGACCTGAGCTTGTCCCTAGTTCCTCGTCGAGGCGAGTGTGTCCAGTATGGCATGATGGGGTATGATGAGTGGTGATTCTGTCTGTTGGATGAAATATATTCGTTATGCTAATCATGCAGGAAATACTTAAACCTCCTGAGTTGACCATAGATCGAGTCTTGTTCCGGTAACTCCCACACTTGTTTCATACTACCACTTGTCCCTGCCATAGGTAGGGTACGGTTCAGTAAGTTGTCAACCCCTTTCTAGCACACATCGTACAGAGGGGCCGGGATGAGGGTTCCATGGCCCTGGATTAAAGCCAGTCATTCGGTCAGGGGGCATGGGTGTTTCGGTTGTAGCCGAGGGGGTAGCTCCCCCAGTTTGCACGCGGTATAAATTTTGTGATCCCATGCTAATCGAGGTTGTAGCCTCCCCACTTAGAGTTTTACTTGACTAGTGTCATGGGTGATTGCAGACACCGGTAGGTTAGGCTGGTGTGTGCGGTCAGGTGTCTTTTCAATTAAAAGACCCTAGACGGAATTAGTCCCGATGGACTAAAGGAATCCGTTACCCGTGGGTAAAGAGTACACCCTCTGCAGAGACTAAATCTATTCAAATAGCCGTGTCCATGGTTAAGGACTACAGTCTGGGATGGGTCAAGTGTCGGTCTTAGTGTCGGTCTTCGGAGGAGAAACTACTAAACCAGAATATGGATCATGACGTGTGACTTATGATGATTATGATTATTATTATTATTATGGACTAACCCCTTTATATTATTTGAAGTATGGAGTATCCCTTGGAAGGTTCTACCACCTAGATATTCATTGTGATTATTTTTCTTACAAGCCCTTTATGTGGTGTCGCTCAAAAGAACGACTGTGGCATGCTTTTAATTTACTTTATAAGCCCTTTATGTGGTATCGCTCAGACGCCCGACTGTGGCATGCTTGTTATTTACTTTATAAGCCCTTTATGTGGTGTCGCTCAGACGCCCGACTGTGGCATGCTTGTTATTTACTTTATAAGCCCTTTATGTGGTGTCGCTCAGACGCCCGACTGAGGCATGCTCGTTATTTACTATCCTTTCGAGACGCCGCTTCAGACATCCGATCGGTGCATTTTACTACTACTCGGTTATTACATATTCATGTTGCATATAATAACCTGCTTGCATGCATCAGAGATTTTATTTTATGACTGACGTTGTGATCATGGAATATTTTAGAGCATGATTTGTTATATTTTACCCGTGTTCATAATGTTTGCGAGTACATTCAAAGTAATCACTGGCTTGTCCCTGGCTATTGTCTTGGCCAGATCTCTTGCATGGAGAGGAGCATTGCGATGACAGCCCCGGAACCTAGGCAACGGTGATAGCAGCCCCGTGAAGATAGGAGTTAACCTGGTCAGCTGTTCCTGTGGGAAATGGAGTCCCATAGACGCTGATGTACCACAAACCACTTTCGCTATCAACCACTAGCAACCTTATGTTGTACTCATAGGCCAGAATGGTCTTGTACTACATATTATGTATTTTGCTTGGAGTTTCTGTATCAAGTTGGTGCCTCATCAGCTAACAGTAATCCTGGGGCTGGTGAGCACAAAGGCCATTTTCTGGGAAATTAATACCCGGAAAACTGGTCGTGACAGGCTCGCCAGACACCTCGACCAAGAAAAGCCAAGAACAATGGCGGCCTTAACAAGCCTTATGACCCGCTTTGGTGCGGGTGAAGATAGCTGGCTAGCCCGTAAAGGCACCAGCGACCCCAGCACGTCCGAAATAAGGGATGACAACGGGAAGCCAGGACGTAATAAACACAAATGCCAAAACAAGGAGGAGAGCCCGGATAACACAACGGTTAATGCCGGATTCAGGGGCTCTCGACCTGATCAGCAAAAGAAGCCATTTAAAGGCAGTAAAGAGGGGCCGTCCAGTCTGAACAGAGTCCTGGACAAACTATGCCAAATTCACGGCACCCCGGAGAAACCTGCAAACCACACCCATAGAGAGTGTTGGGTCTTCAAGCAGGCCGGCAAACTAAATGCCGAACACAAAGGGACGGAAACACCAAGTGAAGACGACGACGGACCTCGCCAGCCGAACACTAGGGGACAGAAAAAGTTCCCGCCAGAGGTTAAAATAGTAAACATGATCCACGCGATTCACACATTCACGAGAAGGCTAGAACATGCGCTCAGAGACACGCACGATGTAGAGCCCATCGTACCCACATCTGGCTACTGGATGTCTCGTCCGATCACTTTCGATCACATGGATGGCCGAACTAGTATTCGGCGCGGAGGATCACAGGCCTTGGTGCTTGACCCAATAATCAATAGATACCGTCTCACCCGTGTCCTCATGGACGGCGGCAGTAGCCTCAATTTAATATACGAGGACACTGTTCGCAGAATGGGGATAAACCCATCCAGAATTAGCCCAAGCAACACCGTGTTTGGAGGGGTGATACCAGGCGTTGAAGCCTACGGCAGGGGCTCCGTCGTGCTGGAAGTAACATTCGTCCCCCCAGGCAACTCCAGAAGCGAAGAACTGCTCTTCACCATCGCACCCTTCCAAAGTAGCTATCACACATTGCTAGGAAGAACGGCCTTCGCCCGCTTCAACGCATTGCCGCACTACGGCTACCTTACACTCAAGATGCCTGGTCCACGCAGCGTCATCACCGTTAGCGAAATCACAGAGCACTCTTCACGCGCGGAGACTATAAGCGGCCTCTAATATCAGAAAACTTGACTGGTCATTAAGACCGCAGACACGGTTAGACGAGTCCGGTAGCCCGGTTAAATTCAACCGGGCATCGTATATGTAATCCCATAGCGGAAACGAGGGGCTATAAATATTTAATACAGCCCCACACTTGGCTCAACCTTATTGGTAGGCCAACATCTTACACTTTTACTATCTATCGCATACTTACGTTGTACTCTCCTATGTTCCTTTTTTTAACAGACAACGTTCACGCGATACCCATCCAGGATACGACACAATGGAGACAAAGGCGCAGACGTGCAGCAGGGCCCCGTTCAACAGGTTTCTTTTTAGATTAAGCCCCTGTGTAAACCTTTTTTATTGCCTCTTGTTGTCTAAACCATCCCATGGGTTCCATACCCACAGAGGATACTGTCGTATTGGCATTTCGCCACGATAGAGTACCGCACGTACCTGGAAATACAGGGTTCATAATGAATGGGCATTCTTGTGCCCATCTTCTGTTATAAAGCCCGAACACCTTCGGGAGTGTTCGGCGTAACGAGTTTGGCCTTATATGCATTAGCTCCGAATCATGTCTTTGGTCAAATGGTGGGTTTGCCCAGCTCCTGGGTTTGCCGCCTTATGTTCCGTTATTATCGGCTAAGGCAGGCCAAAGGAGAACTACTGCGATTGTGCCCTGGTTATTCCGGATGAACACCTCAATAGAGAAATTCGAAACTTGACTGTCATGATACAGCGAGAGACTGTTCAACCACTCGAAGACTCATCGAAATCTCTAAGGATTCCTCCGCATTAACGAAGGGCCGTTTCCCGGCCATGTACACATGCGCCCGTATTCGGATGCACGTGAATGTACCAGGGGCTACATAGTAGCCCCACCGTTATATCCCATGGCTAAGCGAAAGTGTTACAGCTATATAGTCCGGTTGACTAGTTCGACGTGCGATCACCTCCTTAATGGACCAAGACATTGGATCAAGTGTGATTATGCATATTTTTCGTGAACACCCCCGCATTGTATGCGTGGGAGCTGAAGCCAACGACTGCTATCTTTCGGACAATAAGTATAAAAATAGCCTTATAATAAAAAAAACATTGTTTTTACAATAAAAATAGCCTATATATATAAACAGCCGTACAGGGGACACAATCATATTATGAGGCAATAAGTATAAAAATAGCCTTATAATAAAAAAACATTGTTTTTACAATGATTCGACTTATCAGTCGAAGAGGACATTCTTCGAGCACTGCGCCTCTATTAGGCGGGCACCTTCGGTGACCTGCGCCAAGTAGTGCTCGGCCGGATATTGGCCGCCCGTCGGATCCTGGGTCGCTATAATGGTGGCCTCCATATCCGTCCAATAGGATTTTATGCGGGCAAGAGCCATCCACGCACCCTCTATGCACGCCGACCTCCTCATGGCGTCAATCCGAGTTACGGTCCCAAGGAATTGCTGCACCAAACCAAAGTAGCTGCCCGGCTTAGGCTCGTTTGGCCAAAGATGGTCTATTACAGACCGCATTGCAAGCCCGGACAGCCTGCGGAGCTCCGCCATAGCAGCCACCCTCTCATTTAACAGCAGCGGGCGAGTGGGAGCATTGAACTGCGACCAGAAAAGCTTCTCCACTTGTTTATCACCTCGACCCTCGAAGAACTTAGCGGCGTCAGCTATACTATTCGCCAGGTCCGCAAATGCGTCTGCAGGACTCCAACTCCCGGCCAAGGGAGCATACTTTGGATCCAAAAACTTTGTCCGCAGTAGGTAGGAGCCCCCAGCCACGATTTTGTCGGCCTGTTGGAGCTCATCCCGCATACCCCAGATCTCGGTCCGCATCTCCTTGGCGGCATTAAGTGGCTTGTCCAGCTCGGCCGAACTAGCCTTATTCTCCTTCTCAAGGAGTACATATTGGTCGGCGGCATTCTTCAACTCCTCATCCATTTCGGCTATCTTTTCCTCGCTTCGGCGATGAGCAGCCTGTTCGGCTCTCAACTCTTTGGCTGCCTTTCGGGCAGCCGTACTGCTAGCCCGAGCTTGTTCCTTGGCCTGAGCAAGTTCTTCCCTTAGGGCCTCCACGGCAGCAGCACCATCTGTAGTGCATACACATGGCATTAACATTATGCCATTCTCACATTTTCCTATACAATATAATAAGGGAAGTAGAGCACATACCTTGGGATTCTTCCAGCCGTTTGTTCACCAGCGTGATATCGGCATCAATAGATCCGATCTGCCTCCTTAGTTCGACAACTCCAACAGACTGGTCGGCTGCCGGATCCTTATATACCTGCGCACATGTACAACACAGCCACTAGTATATGATCCCCTGTTTGCCGCCTATGGCGTGCAACCAGAGTCTCAGGGGATACTACCCATAGGGAGCACACCTAGCGCGTGCCTCATAACCAAAAAATAGTGCATTTTTCACAACATACCTCAAAGCTTTTGAGCAGGCTTGTAAATGCCTCATTCAAACCGCTTGTAGCGGATGAAATCTTCGTAAGCACCGTGCTCATTAAAGAATGGTGCTCCTCCGAGAGCGTGTGGCTCGCTCCAGATGTCCCATCAGTACGTTCGGCCGGACATCGAACTGTGTCGGACCCTTCTCATCGCCCCCCGTGGGAGCCGAACGCTCCGGGCTCAGGGCGACTGCCGTGTTGGCCTCCGGCTTCGGCAGGTCTGGACTCCTCTGTGATGACACCTCTGTGTCACCCGCTTCATGAGGCAGAGAGGTGGGTGGGGTCTCACTCTCCATCATCTCCGGAAGAAGATCCCCCGAAGACGAACTCTGTTGAGAAGAGCTGCTCGCCGGACTGCAAAAGACGAAGTCCCGGTTATGGATCTCGGAGAAACACCATACCTTTGAATTAACGATCAATTTACAGCTCGGTGGAGGGCTGGCCCGTTGGTGGGCACGACGCGGTGAGGGTGCCCGTCGCGGCAGAGCCCCCTGGTAATACCTTCTTCCCTTGCTTGGGCGTCTCCGCCTCCAAATCTTTGGAGGCTGCCCTCTTCTTCCCGCGTGGGGAGGAGGCTTTAGCCTCCCCTTCCCGGCTATGCTCCATAGGAGAGGTAGTGATTCCCCCGGTCTGGATGCGTAGTGCGTAAAGTTCGTCTTCACTGCCCTTTCCTTCGCCTTTCCCTGAGGGGATTTTGCTGAGCGCCCGGCCAAGCATCTTTGAAATGGTTGGACCAGGCGAGCCCTCAGGAAGTGGTGTCGGACACCTGATTCTCTCCGCCTTGTTGAGCCATTCCTGGCCACGGAGGGATTTTCAGAATAATAGTTATGATAAATATAAATGAAGTGTTTGGCTTTAAGGTTACTTACTTGGGCATATAAGCGATTGCAGCTTAGACCCGCATCCTCGGTGGTGTCCGGACACTTTGCCTGTGGTCCGAAGAATAATTTACACATCCCTTCGAGCTTCAGGCCGAAGAAGTGCTTAATAGTCCGGAGACTTGGAGTTCACGTTAGAAGAGCCTCGAGGAGGCCAGGAGATAGGAGGGTGCCCCCCTACTAGGCGCGCCCCCTGTCTCCTGGGCCCCTCGAGACACCCTCGACCGACTTCTTTCGCCTATATAGGTCCACGTACCCTAAAAACATCAACAACGAAGATAGATCTGGAGTTCCGCCACCGCAAGCCTCTGTAGCCACCAAAAACCTCTCAGGATCCCGTTCCGGCACCCTTCCGGAGGGGGGGGGAATCCCTCACCAGTGGCCATCTTCATCATCCCGGCGCTCTCCATGACAAGGAGGGAGTAGTTCACCCTCGGGGCTGAGGGTATGTACCAGTAGCTATGTGTTTGATCTCTCTCTCTCTCGTGTTCTCTCTCGTGTTCTCTCTATGACACGATCTTGATGTATCGCGAGCTTTGCTATTATAGTTGGATCTTATGATGTTTCTCCCCCTCTACTCTCTTGTAATGGATTGAGTTTTCCCTTTGAAGTTATCTTATCGGATTGAGTCTTCAAGGATTTGAGAACACTTGATGTATGTCTTGCCGTGCTTATCGGTGGTGACAATGGGATATCACGTGATCCACTTGATGTATGTTTTGGTGATCAACTTGCGGGTTCCGCCCATGAACCTATGCATAGGGGTTGGCACACGATTTCGTCTTGACTCTCCGGTAGAAACTTTAGGGCACTCTTTGAAGTACTTTGTGTTGGTCGAATAGATGAATCTGAGATTATGTGATGCATATCATATAATCATGCCCACAGATACTTGAGGTGACAATGGAGTATCTAGGTGACATTAGGGTTTTGGTTGATTTGTGTCTTAAGGTGTTATTCTAGTACGAACTCTTGAATAGATTGATCCAAAAGAATAACTTTGAGGTGGTTTCGTACCCTACCATAATATCTTCGTTTGTTCTCCGCTATTAGTAGCTTTGGAGTGACTCTTTGTTACATGTTGAGGGATTGTTATATGATCTATCTATGTTATTATTGTTGAGAGAACTTGCACTAGTGAAATTATGAACCCTATGCCTTGTTTCCTACCATTGCAATACCGTTTATGCTCACTTTTATCATTAGTTACCTTGCTGTTTTTATAATTTCAGATTACAAATACCTTTATCTACCATCCATATTGCACTTGTATCACCATCTCTTCGCCAAACCAGTGCACCTATACAATCTACCATTGTATTAGGTGTGTTAGGGACACAAGAGACTCTTTGTTATTTTGTTGCAGGGTTGTTTGAGAGAGACCATCTTCATCCTACCCCTCCCACGGATTGATAAACCTTAGGTCATCCACTCGAGGGAAATTTGCTACTGTCCTACAAACCTCTGCACTTGGAGGCCCAACAACGTCTACAAGAAGAAGGTTGTGTAGTAGACATCAAGCTCTTTTCTGGCGCCGTTGCCGGGGAGGTGAGTGCTTGAAGGTATATCTTTAGATCTTGCAATTGAATCTTTTTGTTTCTTGTTTCATCACTAGTTTAGTCTATAAAATAAAACTACCAAAAAATGGAATTGAGTTTGTCTCATACGCTTCATCTTTTTAATATCTTTCGTGAGAATGATGGTAAGGAAAATTGTGCTCAAGTGCTAGAAGAAGAAATCTATACAATGTTTGGCACTAATTCTTTGAATGATGAGCATGATTGCAATGTTATTAGTATGAATTCTTTGAATACCCATGATTTTAATGATATGCAAAGCCACAAGCTTGGGGATGCTATGTTTGATGAATATGATATTTTTTGTCCCCCAAGTTCTGATGAGAATATTTATTATGATGAAAGCATGCCACCTATTTATGATGATTATATTGATGAAAGTGGGTTTGGAAGAGTGTGAACTTTAGGTAGTATTGATCCCACTATTTTGCAGGATATTGAATCTTATTGTTATGAATATGAAAGTGGATTTTGAAGAGTGTCAACATAATTTAGTGATGATTCCACTATCTTGGAAGAGGTTTCAATCGATTATGATGAGAACAAAGTTGCTACTTATGATGATTATTGTGATGGAACTTATGCTATAAAAAGTAGTGATGATTATATTTATAAAACTTGTCATGATTATGATTACCCTTTTTCTGAACATTACTCTTTTAATGTGGAAACAATTTATAGTATTCAAGTCTCTTATGACACTCCCACCATTCCGAATGAGAAGAATTTTGCTCATGTGGAGAGTAATAAATTTTCTATGCTTGTAGATCATGAAAAGAATGCTTTATGTGCTGGTTATATTGTTGAATTCATTCATGATGCTACTGAAAATTATTATGATGGAGGAACATATGCTTGTAGGAGTTGCAATAATATCAAGTTTCCTCTCTATGTGTTGAAAATCTTGAAGTTATGCTTGTTTTGCCTTCCTATGCTAGTTGATTATTGTTCCCATAAGTTGTTTGCTCACAAAATCCCTATGCATAGGAAGTGGGTTAGGCTTAAATTTTCTAGTCTTATTCTTAATGATGCTCTCTATGTTTCAATTCTTATCTTTTATGTGAGCATCATTGAAACCATCATGCCTAGCTAGGGGCGTTAAACGATAGCGCTTGTTGGGAGGCAACCCAACTTTATTTTTGTTCTTTAGTTTTTATTCCTGTTTAGTAATAAATAATTCATCTTCCCTCTGGTTAGATGTGGTTTCATGTCTTAATTAGTGTTTGTGCCAAGTAGGACCTTTGGGAAGACTTGGGTGAAGTCTTTATGATCTTGCTGTAAAAAAACAGAAACTTTAGCGCTCACGAGATTAGCTGCCATGTTTTACAGAAGAATGCTTTTAGGTTGATTATTTTTGCAGATGATTAATAGACAAATTCCTCAGGTCCACCAATTTATTTCAGAATTTTTGGAGTTCCATAAGTATACGTTTGATACATATTACTACAGACTGTTCTGTTTTTGACAGATTCTGTTTTCTATGTGTTGTTTGCTTATTTTGATGAATCTATGAGTAGTATAGGAGGGTATGAACCATAGATAAGTTGGAATACAGTATGTTTAACACCAATGTAAATAAATAATGAGTTCATTACAGTACCAAAAGTGGTGGTTTGTTTTCTTGTACTAACGGAGCTCACGAGTTTTGTGTTGAGTTTTGTGTGGTTGAAGTTTTCAAGTTTTGGGTAAAGATTTGATGGACTATGGAATAAGGAGTGGCAAAAGCCTAATCTTGGGGATTACCAAGGTATCCCAATGTAGTATTCAAGGACAACCAAGAGCCTAAGCTTGGGGATGCCCCGGAAGGCATCCCCTCTTTCGTCTTCGTTCATTGGTAACTTTACTTGGAGCTATATTTTTATTCGCCACATGATATGTGTTTTGCTTGGAGCGTCATTTTATTTTTTAGTATTTGCTTGGTGTTATTTATAATAATGTTTTGCATCTTTATTTTCAATAAAAATGTCAAGGATAGCCTTTACCATGCTTATTTTGCTAGTATACATGTTGCTGTTTGAAAACAGAAAGTTTACCGCTGTTACAAAAATTCCCTAGAAAAGTCAGAGAGTGATATAATGTTGAATCTTTTTGCATGATTAGATCTGGTAAACCTTATACAGCTTAGTATTTTTCTTTCAATTTTTGGAGTTAAGGAAGTATGATGAATCTTGCATTCTTTACAGACTATACTGTTTTGGCAGATTGCTGTTATGTTTGCACTTTTTGCATATGCTTGCTTGTTTAATGATTCTATTTAAGGATAGGAGTGTTAAATATGCATAGGCATTTAGTATGCAATGTTGAATAATAATTTTAGTGATTTGTTATAGTAGAAAATGATAAGGTTTTGCATTCGTTTATACTAACCTATCTCACAAGTTCTTGTTGAGTTTGGTGTGGATGAAGCTTTTGATAAAAAGAGAAACCATGATATGAGAGGAATTAAGGAGACACAAAAGTTCAAGCTTGGGGATTCCCAAGGCACCCCAAGATAATATTTCAAGAAGTCTCAAGCATCCAAGCTTGGGGATGCCCCAGTAGGCATCCCACCTTTCTTCTTCAACAATTATCGGTTAGTATCGGTTGAACCTAAGTTTTTGCTTCTTCACATGAGTTGTGCTATCCTTGCAATGTCATTTTGTTTTGTTTTGCTTTCTGTTTGAATGAAATACCAAGATCTGAAATTCTTAAATGAGAGAGAGTCTTCACATAGTTACATAATTATTTAACTACTCATTGATCTTCACTTATATCTTTTTGGAGTAGTTTGTTATTTGCTCGTGTGCTTCACTTATATCCTATGAGTAAATGGTTGAATGAGTTGAATGCCATAAATCTGAAATTATATATGTCTCATTTGCTTATCCCATGGGGAGTAATGACTTCACATATAAGAAGTAGAGGTTGTAAATTTATTGAAGGTTAGCAAGCATTGTATTGGTCATTTGAACAATTCATGAAAGAATATTGAAGGAAGAGAGATTTCACATATAAATATATTATCATGGACATCTTTTATAATTGTGAGCACTCATTAAGTATGACATGCTAAAGAGTTGATGTTGGACAAGGAAGACAACGTAATGGGTTAAGTTTTCTCACATCTCAGTTAAAGTATATTGTCATAGATCATTAAAACATGTTGAGCTTGCCTTTCCCCCTCATGCTAGCCAAAATTCCTTGCACCAAGTAGAGATACTACTTGTGCTTCCAAATATCCTTAAACCTAGTTTTTGCCATGAGAGTCCACCATACCTACCTATGGATTGAGTTAGATCCTTCAAGTAAGTTCTCATTGGTGCAAGCAATAAAAATTGGTCTCTAAATATGCATGACTTATTAGTGCGGATAAAATAAGCTTTGTACGATCTTGTTATGGAAGCAATAAAAGCGATGGACTGCATAATAAAGGTCCATATACAAGGGGCAATATAAAGTGACGTTCTTTCGCATTAAGATTTTGTGTATCCAACCCTAAAAGCGCATGACAACCTCTGCTTCCCTCTGCGAAGGGACTATCTTTTACCTTATGTCTTTTACTTTATGCAAGAGTGAAGGTGATCTTCACCTTTCCCTTTTTCATTTTATCCTTTGACAAGTACTTTGTGTTGGGGTGATCCTGATATTTATATCCAACTGGATGTAAGTTAGTATGAACTATTATTGTTGACATCACCCAAAGGTGAATACGTTTGGAGGCAAAGCTATAAGACCCTATTTTTCTCAGTGTCTGATTAAAACTCCATAACCACAAGTATTGCGTGAGTGTTAGCAATTGTAGAAGACTAAGACTATATGATAGTTGAGTATGTGGAGTTTGCTAAATCAAAGCTCTGACATAGACCCTTCCTAAAAATAAGATGAATTGCAATTTTTTGATGAATAAGAATGAAGTTTGCTAGTTTTCAAGAAACTTTATGGTCTATGCTTTAACATGTGATAAGCTTGTTACTTGATCATGAAAAGTTTTATGAGATGAACCACTGTTATGACATATAAACATGCTAGAAAAGGTGATTGAAATTATCATTGATCAAACTTGTGCACCTGCTAGCATTCACACTTCATAAATTCTTTCTTTTATCATTTACCTACTCGAGGACGAGCAGGAATTAAGCTTGGGGATGCTGATATGTCTCCAATGTATCTATAATTTATGAAGCATTCATGCTATTTTATTATTTGTTTTGGACGATTACGGGCTTTATTATACACTTTTATATTACTTTTGGGACTAACCTACTAACCAGAGGCCCAGCCCATATTACTATTTTCTTGCCTATTTTAGTGTTTCGAAGAAAAGGAATATCAGATGGAGTCCAAACGGAATGAAACCTTCGGGAGCGTGATTTTTGGGAAGAATATGATCCGGGAGACTTGGAGTTCATGTCAGAAGAGCCTCGAGTTGGCCAGGAGATAGGAGGGCGCCCTCCCTACTAGGCGCGCCCCCTGTCTCCTGGGCCGCTCGAGACACCCCTGACTGACTTCTTTCGCCTATATAGGTCCACGTACCCTAAAAACATCGACAACGAAGATAGATCTGGAGTTCCGCCACCGCAAGCCTCTGTAGCCACCAAAAACCTCTCAGGATCCCGTTCTGGCACCCTTCCGTAGGGGGGGATCCCTCACTGGTGGCCATCTTCATCATCCTGGTGCTCTCCATGACAAGGAGGGAGTAGTTCACCCTCGGGGCTGAGGGTATGTACCAGTAGCTATGTGTTTGATCCATCTCTCTCTCGTGTTCTCTCTCGTGTTCTCTCTATGACACGATCTTGATGTATCGCGAGCTTTGCTATTATAGTTGGATCTTATGATGTTTCTCCCCCTCTACTCTCTTGTAATAGATTGAGTTTTCCCTTTGAAGTTATCTTATCGGATTGAGTCTTCAAGGATTTGAGAACACTTGATGTATGTCTTGCCGTGCTTATCGGTGGTGACAATGGGATATCACGTGATCCACTTGATGTATGTTTTGGTGATCAACTTGCGGGTTCCGCCCATGAACCTATGCATAGGGGTTGGCACACGATTTCGTCTTGACTCTCCGGTAGAAACTTTAGGGCACTCTTTGAAGTACTTTTTGTTGGTTGAATAGATGAATCTGAGATTGTGTGATGCATATCATATAATTATGCCCATGGATACTTGAGGTGACAATGGAGTATCTAGGTGACATTAGGGTTTTGGTTGATTTGTATCTTAAGGTGTTATTCTAGTACGAACTCTTGAATAGATTGATCCGAAAGAATAACTTTGAGGTGGTTTTGTACCCTACCATAATCTCTTCGTTTGTTCTCCGCTATTAGTAGCTTTGGAGTGACTCTTTGTTACATGTTGAGGGATTGTTATATGATCTATCTATGTTATTATTGTTGAGAGAACTTGCACTAGTGAAAGTATGAACCCTATGCCTTGTTTCCTACCATTGCAATACCGTTTACGCTCACTTTTATCATTAGTTACCTTGCTGTTTTTATAATTTCAGATTACAAATACCTTTATCTACCATCCATATTGCACTTGTATCACCATCTCTTCGCCGAAGTAGTGCACCTATACAATCTACCATTGTATTGGGTGTGTTGGGGACAAAAGAGACTCTTTGTTATTTGGTTGCAGGGTTATTTGAGAGAAACCATCTTCATCCTACGCCTCCCACAGATTGATAAACCTTAGGTCATCCACTCAAGGGAAATTTGCTACTGTCCTACAAACCTCTGCACTTGGAGGCCCAACAACGTCTACAAGAGGAAGGTTGTGTAGTAGACATCATAGGAATGTGCCAAGGATGTAATATTTGAATGAATGTACTAGTGTCATCCTGTAATATGAAAACGAGTTCGTGTGCGCTATATTACACTAGTTGATTTAACATATTACCTTCTGTGCGACCGTTTATAAAAATCTAAAAGTTGGCCAGTCGTCGGCTTCTGCCCCCATGTAACTAGTACTGGGGCGTTCGGGATAAACCTAAACACTCTTTATCCATGTTTTTGGTCCTTTAAGGAGGTGTTTAGCGCAGCGAACAAGGCAATCGGACTATATGGCTTGATCACTCTCACTTTGCCATAGAAGTGTATAATTTTAAATTTCGGCGAAGCCCCTAGTATTCGGAAGGCTGAACTTGGGCCGCTATACACGCCCAAATCGGACAAGGCCGATTCCTCGCCCGAAGCGGAAAAAATATTTAAGGATTTGAGACCTCTCGAACAGCGACCAGCTCTCGCCACATCATGACAGTCAATTTTCGGCTTTCTCTACTGAGGTGCTCGTCCGGAAGAACCGGGACACAATCGCAGTAGTTCTCCCTACGCTACCTTAGCCGATATAGCGGAACTTAAGGCACCAAAACAAGGGAGCCGGACAAACCCAAGTATTGACCCACGACATGATTCGGAGCTGATGCATATAATGCTATAAGTGCGGGGTGCCGCACTGCCGAAAGTGTTCGGACTTTTCTTGCCGTGTTATGGGGTACATTGAAGCCCCTGGCGATTTAAACGTACCAAAGTGTACGGCTGCTATTTATAGTATGTAGACAGTCAAGGAAAAAGATAAAGAAAATATAATAACAAGCTGACGTTGTATGCTTTTTCCATTGTTATTTAAATAATACGTCAAAGTGTATGTATATAAGTAATGCGATAAGGAAGAATAGGACTATTTGACATGTCCTAACCAAGGGCAGGCTGCGTGTGGGTATGTAAAACAAGTATAACGATCGTTATCAGAGACCACCTGGGTATTTCCTTGTACTTCAAAGCCTCTTGCCTCCTTGGTTGTTCCTTCCCATGATGAGTTCAATGATCATGCTATTTGAGAAGGCTTCCCGAAAGTAGGGTCCTGAAAAGGAAGACGATGATGAAGGTATACGGGTCCGTGGCGGTTGAGCCGCACTATGGACCGCATTGTAGCCGTGCCTCCGCCTATGCCTATGGTATTTTTAGTGCGTAACTATGTACGCATGGCACAAATTCCGCCGTTTGACTGGGACTAGTACGGAGGCCGAATTGCTAGTCGAGCTCTGGACGTGTCGGACGATCCTGTTGCAGAGTACTCCGGACACGCTTAACAGTGTCCGGGGGTTTTATCGTCGAGTTGGTGGTCTGCCTGAGAAGGTTGCTTTGTACTTCTGCTGCGAGGGCCGCAGTGTGCTCCTCCGTACGGAGCGACCGGTCTGTGTTTCCATTGACTATTATAACCCCGCGAGGTCCAGGAATCTTGAGCTTGAGGTATGCGTAGTGTGGTACCGCATTTAATCGAGCAAATGCGGTTCGTCCTAGTAGTGCGTGATAGCCACTACGGAAGGGGACGATATCGAAGATCAACTCCTCGCTTCAGAAGTTGTCCGGAGATCCGAAGACCACTTCAAGTGTTATTGAGCCCGTACAATAGGCCTCTACACCTGGGATTACACCTTTAAAGGTGGTTTTGGTGGGTTTGATCCTTGAGGGATCGATGCCCATTTTAAGCACTGTATCCTGATAAAGCAGGTTCAGGCTGCTGCCACCGTCCATGAGGACTCGCGTGAGATGGAGTTCGTCAATGATGGGGTCGAGTACCAATGCGGCTGAACTGCCATGACGGATACTGGTAGGATGGTCCCTGCGATCGAAAGTAATCGAACAGGACGACCATGGGTTGAACTTTGGGGTGACTGGCTCCATCGTGTAGACGTCCTTGAGTGCATGCTTCCGTTCCTGCTTGGGAATGTGGGTGGCATAGATCATATTTATCGTTTTCACTTGGGGAGGAAATTTCATCTGTCCCCCTGTGTTCGGCGGCCGGGACTCCTCGTCGTCATCGCTATGCAGCCCCTTTTCCCTGTTTTCGGCATTCAACTTGCCGTCCTGTTTGAACACCCAACATTTTCTGTTGGTGTGGTTGGCTGGTTTATCAGGGATGCCGTGAATTTGACACGAGCAATCGAGTATGCGGTCCAGACTGCATGAACCCAGATTGTTTCTTTTAAATGGCTTCTTCCGCTGACCGACTTAGATCCACTGAATCGGGCATTAACTACCGTGTCTTCGGTGTTGTTGCCGTTGCTCCGACGCTTATGTCTGTTGCGTCGTGGCTTGCCGTTGCTATCTCGGGCATATGAAGTGCCAAGATTTCTTGGCGTGATGTTACTACGAGCCAGCTAGCTGTCCTCGCCCGCACAAAAGCGGGTCATGAGTGTCGTGAGGGCTGCCATGGACTTCGGTTTCTCTTGGCCGAGGTGTCGGGCGAGCCACTCGTCGTGGATGTTATGCTTAAATGCCACTAGGGCTTAGGCATCCGGACAGTCAACGATTTGGTTCTTTTTAGTTAGGAACCGAGTCCAGAATTTCCTGGCTGACTCTCCGAGCTGTTGAGTTATGTGACTTAAGTCATCAGCGTCCGGTGGTCGCACGTAAGTGCCCTGGAAGTTGTCAAGGAATGCGTCCTCCAGGTTCTCCCAACTGCCAATGGAGTTTGCCGGCAGGCTATTCAGCCAATGTCGAGATGGTCCTTTAAGCTTAAGGGGAGGTACTTGATGGCATGTAGATCGTCACTGCAGGCCATGTGAATGTGGAGAAGGAAATCTTCAATCCATACCGCGGGGTATGTTGTGCCATCATATGATTCAATGTTTACGGGTTTAAACCCCTCTGGGAATTCATGATCCATTACTTCATCCGTGAAGCATACGGGGTGTGCGGCGCCTCTATGCCGGGCTACATCACGACACGGTTCAAATGAGTCTGGTCTATGGTATTCGGCCCGGCCGGACTTGTTTTTATCGTATCCGACGTGACGGTCATCATCACGCGCTATGGTGCGCCCCCGTGATTCATAGATCGATCTTGGCTGCCCTGCTTTGTTTTCCAATACGTCTCGCAGGTCCTGCATGTAGCCCTGGGCCTTAGTGTTTTTGTTTGATTGGCGGCAGGGTGCGGGCTGGTAGGCCGCTTTGTCTCGGCCACGAGGTGGCCGGTCCGCTTCGTCCTGCGCTGGTAGTGTAGGCTCTAGCGCCTCCTCCTCGAGTTGGGGTAGCAACCTGCACTTTGTGTAACTTTTGGTTGGGCGCTCGAGTCTGTATTCCTCAGTTGCCAGGACCTCGGTCCATCTATCTGTTAGCAGGTCTTAATCAGCTTGAAGCTGCTGCTTCTTCTTCTTCAGGCTTTTTGCAGTGGCTATAAGCCGGTGCTTGAAGCGCTCCTGCTCGACGGGATCCTCAAGCACGACAAATTCGTCGTCGCCGAGGCTCACCTTGTCTTTGGAGAGAGGCATATAATTGTCGTCCTCCAAGTCTCCATCCGTTGCCTGTTCGTCTGGGCTAGCTTGCCCATCCTCCTGCTCGGCCTGCTCAAAGTCTGGCTGGGCTGGATTGTATTCATCTTCGGCACCATACAGATTGCTATCATCTCCTGTGACGGTACTACTATTTCTGCCATGGCAGGGCTTAGAGCGGCGCCGATGACGCTAGTGCTTTGATTGCTTCCCCAAGGGATTATCCTTTGTTGCCTCATCGCCATTGTTTTCTTTGGGGGTGTCCACCATATATATATATATATATATATATATATATATGTATATATATATATATATATCATATGATGAGGTGGGTGTCTAGCGCCCTATGGGCGGCTGTTCCTGTTCTTCTCCTGCATCGTCGTCCATACCGTCGATGTCTTCGGAGTCAAAGTCGAGCACATCGGTTAAGTCATCGATAGTGGCTATTAAGTGGGTGATGGGTGGGTAACGAATTTATTCGTCGTCCGCTTCCCACTTGAGCCGGACATAGTTCGGCCAAGAGTCTCCTGATAAAGAGAGAGAGACCTCAATGAATTTAGAATGTCACCCAAGGGTGAGTGTTGAAATATATCTGCGGAGGTAAACTCCATGATCAGTGCCCAATCAGATTCGATAGGCACGGATGCGCATGGTTCTGAACCTAAGACCGGAGATGAGTCCGGGAGTCTAGTGATACAGATCTCTATGAAGGTGGAGTCTATGTTCGGCTCCAACGCCGATGAGTGTGCAACCTCAACGGCGGGGTCCATCCACCCGTCCTCGGTCGGCGCGATCTGCTCCAGATTAAGGGCCGGGGCAGCCGCAGGTGCGATATCCCGAACACCGTCCGAGGGCAGATCTAAGCCATGCTCGTCGTGACTGTTCGGCGCTCCTGACGTAGGCTTGAATCCGTCAAAGATCAAGTCCCCGCGGATGTCGGCCATGTAGTTAAAGTTTCCGAACCTGACCTGATGGCCTGGGGCGTAGCTGTCGATCTGCTCCAGATGGCCAAGCGAGTTGGCCCGCAGTGCGAAGCCGCCGAATACAAAGATCTGTCCAGCGAGGAAGACCTCACCCTAGACCACATTGTTGCTGATGATTGAAGGAGCCATCAAGCCTTACCGTGACGACACAGTGGAACTCTCAATGAAAGCACCAATGTCGGTGTCAAAACCGGCGGATCTCGGGTAGGGGGTCCCGAACTATGCGTCTAAGGCTAATGGTAACAGGAGGCTGGGGACACGATGTGTACTCAGGTTTGGGCCCTCTCGATGGAGGTAATACCCTACTTCCTGCTTGATTGATCTTGATGATATGAGTATTATAAGAGTTGATCTACCACGAGATCGTAGAGGCTAAACCCTAGAAGCTAGCCTATGATTATGATTGTTCTTCTTGTCCTATGGACTAAACCCTCCGGTTTATATAGACACCAGAGGGGGCTAGGGTTACACAGAGTCAGTTACACAGAAGGAGATCTACACACACAAATCGCCAAGATTTCCTTCCACGCAAAGTGGAGTCCCATCCGGACACGGGACAAAGTCTTCAATCTTGTATCTTCATAGTCCAACAGTCCGGCCAAAGTATATAGTCTAGCTGCCCGAGGACCCCCTAATCCAGGACTCCCTCAGCTGGGAGGACGCGGCTAGAGCTAGGGGATGGATAGCTTAGGGGCTAGGGTTTCCAAAATTGGAGGGGGTTGGCCGTCTATTTATAGTAGGGGAAGCTAGGAGAGGGGGATTTAGTCCGTTTTCGGACCGTTCGATCGCTATCGGACGGTCCAGAGCGGAGGGGGTAGGTACATGGGCTAGTGGGCTGAGAAAAGAGAAGGAGAGAGGAAGCCCGACAACGGTTTTCGAAGACCGAAAATGTCCCACGTTAGATCAGCAACGATGCCGCTATATGTTTAACGGTTGGGCTATCAAATAGACTCCGAATGCGACGAAACTTGGTAGGTGGTCTACCTACACTATAATAAGACTGCACGCCAACTCTCAGCCCATTCCGAGAACGTTTTTGTCCTGCTCACAAAACAAGATCTGGGAGGTGCGACGGGAGCGTGTGAGTGTGGTTGGGCTCATAACGGACAACGGAGATAATTGGGAGACCCGAACGGATGCAAGTTTTGATAAACATGCAGATGAAATGCACAGGATGACATGGCAAAGTGGAACACGAATTGAATGACATGGCAACGACGACGAATATTTGGAAGACATCTGGCGCATCGGTCTCGGGGCATTACAAACTTGGTGAGGCTAATGATATCATTGAGTCTCATGAAGAGACCATCACTAACTTGGAAGGCCATAGTCGTGGCTATGACGATGAGATAGAGGATCTTTATATTTCTCTTAGGAAGAGCAAGGTCTTCGTTTGGCTCTTGAGGAGTCAAAAACATTGATCTTGCTAAGTTAAAGAAAGATCATGATCATGCTCTAGTTCTTGCTTGTGTGCTCAAATCTGAGAAGGTTGAACTTGGGGTTGGCCATGCTAGACTGAAGGAGGAGTTTGAGTTACTTGACAAGTCTCACAAGGCCTTGAAGAGTCCTCATGGCACTCTCAAGGAGTCTCATGATCAACTCCAAGTGAAGCTAACCAAGGAGATAGCCACTTACCCTTCTTTTGTGTTAATTTATAATGCCATGCTACTAACCCTTGTTGTGAGCATGTTCGCCTTGTGGAGGAAAATGCCGAGTTGAAAGAGCAACTTGAGAAGGTCCTTGTGACTTGAATACAAGGCGAGAAGAACCTCAACGACCTTTTGAGCAATCAAAAGGAAGTTGTGGCAAAGGAGGGACTTGGGTTTGCGCCCAAGTCAAAGAAAAATAAGAAAGCAAGACCAAGCAACCTATACCTCTCAAGGAGGTATTCTTCAAGGAGGGAGAGTATGCTCCTAAGGAGAAGAACAAGGTGGTGTGTGGTGATGCCAAGAAGAGCAAAACCACGACTTTAACCCTTCTTATGTTTTATGTCATGCTAGTGATGGGCATGTTCATGCCAAATTGTTGGTTCTTCTTATGAATACATCCAATGATTTATTTGGGTTCCTAAAACTATTATTACTAACATCAAAGGACCCATTAAAAATGGGTACCTAAATCCAAGCATTGATATCTTGTAGGAGTTTGCTTCCGGTGGGGTGTCATCGTTGCTCGATAGTGGAGCGACAAATCATATGACCGAGAGCAAGGACTTGGTGGTAGACGTGCAACCAAGTACATCTATGCCCACCCATCTCCAATTCAGTGGTGCTTAAACATCTAAAGTATTGGGTCTTGGCAAGGTTGTCACTTCTCAAGATTTATCCATTGAGAAGGTCATGCTTGTTGAGACCCTTGCGTACAATTTACTTTCCGTTTGTCAACTTGCACTTATGGTCTTTGCTAGTTTCTTTGATCTTGATACCATGGCCCTTTTTTGGAGCAAGACTCTTAAATTATCCTTTCTTGGGCATGTTGAGAATGGTCTCTATGTGGTTAACTTTTCTGAGCGACCCACTAAGACCGCGACTTGCGTAGTGGCTAAAGTTGACATGGGGTGGCTTTGGCATTGTCATTTAGCCCACATCAATATGATATATTTGCAAATTATCCTCAAGGGGGGCCATATCTATGGACTAAAAAATGTTAGTTTTGTCAAAGATCGTGCTTGTAGTGCTTCTATCAAAGAAAAGCTACATGAGACGGCTTACCGACCCACGACTACAATCTATTCAAAGAAGCCACTGGAGCTCCTTCACATGGATATCTTTGGTCCTCCATCTTTATATAGTCTTGGGGGAATAAAGTATTGCTTGGTGATTGTGGATGATTACTCAACATACACATGGGTATATTTCTTCAAGAGGAAGAGCGAGACCCAACTAACTGTCATCAACTTTGCAAATGGAGATCAATGTCAACATGATGCAAAGATACTGATGATTAGAAGCGATAACGGCACCGAGTTCAAGAACTACACCTTGGATGAGTTTCTTAGTGATGAGGGGATCGAGCACTACTACTTCTGAGCTACGATGGGATTTTCCCCGAAGAGGAAGGGTGAAGCAGTACAGTAGAGATAAGTATTTCCCTCAGTAAGAACCAATGTTTATCAAACCAAAAGGAGAACCACACAAATCCGAGTGAACAATACCTGCACACAGAAAAGCAAATACTTGCACCCAATGCGGGTAAGAGGATTGTCAATCCCCTTGAACTCATTACTTGCAAGGATCAAATCTTGTATAGGTAGATAGATAGATTCCAAAACAAAATAAAAGTAATAAAATGCAGCAAGGTATTTTGGGGTTTTAATAATATGATTAAAGTAGACCCCGGGGCATAGTTTTCACTAGAGGCTTCTCTCTCGAACACATAGCATACAATGGGTAAACATATTACTGTTGGGAAATTGATAGAAAAGTACATACTTATGTCATATTCATTGCAATGATCATGTATATAGGCATCACGTCCGTGACAAGTAGACCGACTCCTGCTTTCATCTACCACTATTAGTCCACCAATCGACCACTATGCAGCATGCGTCCATGGTATTAAGTTCATGACAAACAGAGTAACGCCATAAGCATGATGACATGATGTAGACAAAGTAAACTGAAGCAATGATTTAACCCCCGTCGTTTTGCCCTTAATAGCAACAATACAACACATGCCTCGCTACCCCTTTTGTCACTGGGAGAGGACACCGCAAGATTGAATCCATTACAAAGGACCACTTCCACTGAAGATAAATCGATCTAGTTGGCCAAACCAAATGGATATATCGGAGAGAAATACAAAGTTATAGCAACCATGTATAATAAAGTTCAGAAAAGACTCAATTACTTTCAATGAATAATTTAATCATAAACCCACAATTCATCGAATCCCAACAAGCACACCGCAACAGAAGATTATATCAGATTAGACTCCAAGAAGATCGAGGAGAACATGGTATTGAAGATCAAAGAGAGAGAAGAAGCCACCTACTTGATTGGGAGTAGCATGCAATTTCCAAAAATGTCCTACACTCACACAAGATCTATCTAGGAGATGCATAGAAACGAGAAGAGGGGAGTGTGTCTACGTACCCCATAGACCAAAAGCGAAAGCATTAGATAACACGATTGATGTAGTCGAACTTCTTCTAGCTCCGACCGATCAAGTACCGAACGTACGATACCTCCGAGTTCTACACACGTTCAGCTCAATGACGCCCCTCGCCTTTTTCGACCCAGAAAGGCATCGAGGTAGTAGATGAGTTCCATCATCACGATGGCGTGGTGATGGTGATGGTGAAGTGATCCGCGTAGGGCTTCGCCTAAGCACTATGAAGATATGATCGAAGGCGTAAACTGTGGAGGGGGGCACCGCACACGGCTAAGATAATTTCTAGGCTATGTGTGGCGCCCCCCATGTATATATAGGTGGGAGGGAGGGAGAAGAAGCCCTAGGGGCACCCCAAGTAGGAGGGATCCTACTTTGCTCCTGCCCTAGGCCGGCGCCCTCCTTTCCTTCTTTTGGCGATGAGGGGAAGGAAGGTGGCAACCCCTTTTCCTTTCTCCCACCAAGGGGGAAAGGCAGGAGGAGGTGGCACCCCCTCCTTTCCTTCCTCTAGGGCTTGCGGCCAGGGAAAGGGGCGCACCAGCCCCTTGTGGGCTGGTCTGTCCCTCCCTCGGCTCATTAAGCCCATATCTTTGTCGGGGTTGCCCGAAACTCCTTTCCGGTGACCCGATATGTACCCGGTACTCTCTGAAACACTTCCGCTGTCCGAATATCATCGTCCTATATATCAATCTTTACCTCTAGACCATTTTGAGACTCCTCTTCATGTCGGTGATCTCATCTGGGACTCCGAACAACATTTGGTCACCAAATCACATAACTCATATAATACAATATCGTCATCAAATGTTAAGCATGTGGACCCTACGAGTTCGAGAACTATGCAGACATGACCGAGACACCTCTCCGGTCAATAACCAATAGCGGAATCTGGATTCTCATATTGGCTCCCACATATTCTACGAAGATCATTATCGGTCGAACCATTATGACAACATACATTATTCCCTTTGTCATCGGTATGTTACTTGGCCGAGATTCGGTCGTCGGTATCTTCATACGTACTTAAATCTCGTTACCGGCAAGTCTCTTTACTCGTTTCGTAATACATCATCCAACAACTAACTCATTAGTCACTTTTCTTGCAAGGCTTCTTATGATGTGTATTATCGAGAGGGCCCAGAGATACCTCTCCGATACTCAGAGTGAAAAATACTAATCTCGATCTTTGCCAACCCAACAAACACCTTCGGAGATACCTGTATAGCATCTTTAGAATCAGCCAGTTATGTTGTGAAGTTTGATGGCACACAAGGCATTCCTCCGGTATCCGGGAGTTGCATAATCTCATAATCGAAGGAATATATATTTGACATGAAGATAGCAATAGCAATAAAGCTGAACGATCATAATGCTAAGCTAACGAATGGGTCTTGTCCATCACAACATTCTCCTAATGATGTGATCCCATTTATCAAATGACAACACTTGTCTATGGTTAGGAAACTTAACCATCTTTGATCAACAAGCTAGTTTAGTAGAGGCTTACTAGGGACACGATATTTTGTCTATGTATCCACACATGTATCAAGTTTCCGGTTAATACAATTCTAGCATGAATAATAAACATTTACCATGAAATAAGGAAATATAAAATAACAACTTTATTATTGCCTCTAGGGCGTATTTCCTTCAGTCTCCCACTTGCACTACCGTCAATAATCTAGTTCACATCGCCATGTGATTTAACACCAATAATTCACATCTTTATGTGATTAATACACATAGTTCACATAGCCATGTGACCAACACCCAAAGGGTTTACTAGAGCCAATAATCTAGTTCACATCGCTATGTGATTGACACCCAAAGAGTACTAAGGTGTGATCATGTTTTGCTTGTGAGAGAAGTTTAGTTAACGGGTCTGTCACATTCAGATCTGTATGTATTTTGCAAATTTCCATGTCTACAATGCTCTGCATGGAGCTACTTTATCTAATTGCTCCCACTTTCAATACGTATCCAGATTGAGACTTAGAGTCATCTGGATTAGTGAAAAAGCTTACATCGACGTAACTCCTTACGACGAACTCTTTATCACCTCCATAACCGACACTACAAAAAAAAGACACATCCGTGACATTTTGGGCCGAACGATTTTTTTACTGTCATACTTATGACACTTCGATGACGATAATTGTGAGAAAACCTGGTATCATCATAGATGTGGTGGGCTCCTACTTCTATGACAAAAAATCATGACAGAAAATGGGCTCTTTGTCCTGGGCGGGCCGGAGACGCAGCTGCATGACATTCTTTGGGCCGTCCATGATGGAAAAAACCGTGGTCAGGGGCGGAGCGATGCGTGTTTCTCTCATACACATACGCGCGTGTGTGCGAGGCGTTGGGATCTAACTGAACCCGAGTGATTGCACTAGCTACGCTACTGAACCCGAGTGATTCCTTCGCTTCTGCTGCTAACTGAAGCCGATCGAACCCTGCTGCCTCCTTCCCTTGATGAACATTGAGTGTTGT